>NC_070603.1:56124892-56427923 GCF_027172205.1 Podarcis raffonei | reverse complement strand
CATATGTTCAGCTGAAAGATGCAAAAAAATGCTCTGCTTTTTGTTACTTTGTTATGGTTGTTCTACTGAATAACTATTATCCATCGTGAGTTCTTTGAATTAAAAATATACATTAAAATGTACTTTAAAATAGCTAACAAACATGTACTAGTCTTCTGTGTGCCAACAGATGCCTATGTTAATCAAGTATGGTAAGTAAACAGCATGAAAGAAATAAAGTAATACAACACACACTTTCTTCTAAATAGTCTCTCTACAGAAGTTTCCATGCCTGGAGGTGATTCATATTTGTCATAATCATGTAGGTACTACATACTGTGTTTATGCTTGATTACATGGAACCAATGAACCTTGGACTTTCCTTTTCAAGAACAGTAGAAAGAATGCAATCATAAAACTAATCTATTGCCATTGGTAACCGTCTAATATGACTTTGAGAAATTCACTACTGCCAGCGCTTCATGTAGTTATATGAAAAATTGAAGTTGAATAACAGAGTCTATTAAGGACTAACAAACACTAGGTTTATGAAATAACATATTTATGTAAGTAATAAACCTTTGCCCTAGGCAGCACCAGAAACCATGTGCCAAGAATGATACAATTTTATCATGTTTGTCTCTTCAGGATATGTTAAAACATGATACTGAAAAAAATACCTGCTATAATCTTTTGATGAGTTGTCAGAAAGTCTTTCAAGCAAAGGATATTAGAGTTTTCCCACAACATGATCTCTCTTAACATGGAGAGATCACTCTGTCACAAACTAATATTTGAACTGAGTAAGAATGAAAGCAAATAGCACAGCAACATTTTTTTTAAATAAATGCTACAAAACAGGAGCATTTTGAAGAAGTCCTGCCTTCTTTGGATAATTTTAAAGTCCTCTTGCTTGATAATTTCTGTACATTTCTAGCCTCCAATATGCATATACTGTAGACAGCTACTGGGGTATTCGTAGGAGACAAGAGTTTACCTAGGAAAAGGGTTTTCTTAAGCATCAACTCAAGTCACCTGCTCAATACAAATTGCTGTTGATAAACCTCACAAATCAACCCAGGATCACTATTGTTGAAGTGGCTGCACCAGATTTTAAGATGTCTAAAAGAACACAAAGTATTGTGTATGGAAACAGCATAGCTGGAGCTTCCTGACAGGAAGAGAATTTGAACAATTCATATGACCTAATGTTCTGAATGCATGAAATAACATGCCTGTTAAAAAGGGTATGTAAATTTGTTCTAGATGAAAGAACAGGACACAATTATAATAAGTTCAATATGAAAGGCAAACAGAGTTAAGGAAAAATAAAGCCAAAGCAGAAGTTTCAAGCAAATAATATAACATGAAGCCAATAAAAACAAAGAGTGAACAATGCTGTAATAATTATAATTAAATTATGAAAATCCTGATCCACAAAAGGTAGCTTCTTTATTTTAGAATCAGCCAACTGCCGCATGCAATCATGATCTTTCTGTTATCCACTGACCTTTGTTGGGAATGGAAACTTTGAAGGTTCAGTTTTGCAAGGTGTGTGAATAGCTGTCAATGGCGGTGGCCAAATATGGGTCATCTCCTGTTCGGAACACAAACCAAAGATTCCAGAAACCATTATACCTTTAACTTAATGCAAACCAAAAAGCACAGCTTACAAGTGTTTTAAATTAAAATAAAGATGCCAATTCATGTAACAAGATTTACTCTTCTCCTGCCCCCTGCAGTCTCCTGTCCCCTACTGATTGACCGGAAGGTTCCCCAAATGCTCCAAAGTAGATTTTACAGGGCTGCAGGGGAAAAGAGAAAGGGTGGGTTGTCCTTGCACAAGCCAAAGTATTTGCTTTACTACAACGCTATCAATGACCAATCCCAACAAAACTTTGTGATCAGAGAATTAAAAAATAATTGTTAGCCTTGTGAACAGGGATAAATTGAACCAACTATGGGTGGAATCCAATGAATGTTGTTCTACTGATAAAAGGCATCCATCAGGAAAAAAGAGCTCGTTCCTTGCATTCTCCCTTGGTCCCATCAAGGGTCGTCACTCGTCATCACCCCGCCCCCCAAAAAATGGGGGTCTTCAAAGGAGAGAATGAATTGTCTCCCTCACTGTCCTGCTGGTATATGTCACTCTTCAGAATAGTAACACCCATGGGGATTCTACTTCATTTGTATTAAGAGTCTTAAATGAAACTGCTATATTTACCAAATAACCTAAAAGCTTTAGGTTTACCAGAGAGAAATGGAAGGAAAAAGTGGAGAGGAAGTTACAACATAATCTTCTTTCAAGACTGACTGTGATTAGTCTTTCAGAATTACATCAATGTCATTTTCATGCAGGATACACAAAAATTATTTGATTGACTTAAGGAAACCTTCCAAGGAAAACAAAACCTATTTATTTAATCCATCAGTTTTATGGCTAATTTAATATATTGATATGCTTTTCCACTATGCATATTCAATCATGGGGGGGGGGGTTAATAACCTTTTTATTTAATTTCTGAAGAGAAAATACAGTAACATACTGATTTGCATACACAGGAAAATATTCTTTTAAAATATTCTAAGACTTTACCAAAGGAAGACTTTAGAAAAATAATCCGAAAGTATTATTAAAAATAGAGAACAAACTGGTGGATACCAATGGTGTACAGAAGAGAAAAAAAAGATAATCAGTTTTTAATGAAATGTTAAGCAATATATGGGGGCAATTGATTTTGGATTTTTTCAAAAAATTCAACACATTTAAGCAAGAAAATCTCAAAAGCCAGAATAAGAGAACAACTTACTTTTAGAATTTCATCCACACTGCTCATGTCACTGGATGCTGATGCCTACAAATGAATGATCAGAACTTAACTGGCATATTTGTAATTCAATGTTATAAAACTTCTAGAAAATTCAATTATTATAAAATTACTTAAAATGGGATTCAAATTCAGTATTAAGGTACAAAGAGCAGCTTTCATACTGCAGATGAAAAGAGACTCTACAAACATCTTTTCATAACTTGTTCACACCTTTGTATTTCTCATCAAAGTTTCCTAAAATGTATGCAGCTGAGGGAAACTATTGTTAACTTTTTAAATTTCTGAGAAAAATGGTAATCTAAGCAATATAATTTTAACGTTCCTGTTTCATAAATGCTTCACTTACGCACTCATTGTTAAAACCGTGTTTATGGAAGACAACCTTACTCGGCTACGAGTGATCGCCAAAGAAGAAAAAGAAGGTAGAACCCAGTTTCTCATATCCATTTCTTTTTGCACTGTCAGATCCAGCACAAAAAAAGAAAAAGGAAACAGTAATCTATGAAGAATTAAATGCCCATATGAATACTGTTTCATACTTGAAATTAAATATCAGATGGCATTTTAATTATATTTTAAAGTGCAAGACATTGCACAACAATGACAGTACACATTCTCTCACTTTTTCTTTTCAAACGGGGTGTTATGTCCAAGTCATATTCACAGTTGACCCACTGAAATCCATCTATTCCAATTAACCTGTAATAGTTCAATTACATTGTTTTCAATTATTCTACTCTGAGTATGACCAAGTAGGAGGGTTGTATCCAATACTGTCTCTGTGTGAGCAGAATGGACTTTTGCTTGTGCAATGGGACTTCATTTGCCCCTGCAGTCTCCTGGACTTCCCTCAAAGCCTGGAAACCCTCCAGTTTTAGGTACCGGAGGGGGCGGGGCTTGCAGAGGAAGGAAAGGAAGGGAAAGTCCTGTTGTGCAAATCCATTCATGAAGCAATGAATTCCAACCAGTCATTTGTGACTGGGAAGTAGATGAGGCTGCTATACGCTTGTTAATAAAACACTGTTATTAAAAGTCAATATTTAGCATAATTTTATCTTCCACTATGACAGAGCAGATGCTCAACTGAGTTGTAAACAAAATAATAATAATGTCACATTAGTGTTTATTTAAAGCTGAAACACCCAAGCAAAAACATGTGCCGGGCCAGACCAGCATAAATGCCCAGTTATTAGAAGCATGGCAGATCAGAAAGCTGTAAATCCTTCAATTGTCAAAGAAATTGAAATTAAAAGAAATTATTGCATTTTAGTTAGGTGTGTTCCTTACATACAACTCAGGTGTCAATAAAAGTATTTTTCTAAGCAGTCTCTCTTATCTATGGAATAAGCACAAATGAGCTTTATTTTATTTTAATTTTTTTAAGGCAACTTACGTCAAGCGGCTGAGACGGAATTTTCAGCTTTGTTAGATGTGCTTTACCAGGTTTCAGTTCATTCATATTGTTGCTGTGTGTCTGGCTACTGTAGTGTTCAGAAGATAGCTTTGGTTCCATGGACTCCTGACCATCCATAGGCCTTACATAGGCAGTAGGCTTCTGCAACATTGTGTTAGATTTAGACATAAGCGAAGGAGGGAAAGCCTGACTACCACTAGAAAAGGAAGGGACACGGGAGGGTGAGTCCCAGTTGGCATCAGGGTCTCGCGGAGATTTGGAGCGCTGATGTTCCTTGCTGTGATGATCATTTCCATGAGACCTGGAATGACTGGAGTTCAGAGAAGAAACAGCAGGTGGTTTTCCAGGGCTGGAAGAACGGGACTTTGAATGTTCAGATCCATGCTGGGCTTTTTTACGGCTACTGCTGCTCCCACTACTGCTATACGAGTCACGGTCATGCCTTTGCCCACTACTGCTAGTGTTATTGCCACTGTTGCGCTGGCCACCATGTCCACTCTGTAAACCTATGGAACGCTTCTGCGACTGGGAAGAAGTGCTAGGTGCTGGACCTACAGGCGTCCATTTGCTGCTCTGATGAGAGCCAGTACTGTGCCTCTGATCACCAAAGAAACTTTGGTTTGATTTTTCATCTGTTGTTGATGGTACTGTTGGTTTAGGAATTTCAACAAGCTTCTGGAGGGACCGGTCACCTATAAAATCCTTCATTTCATCATAGTTTCCAAGCATACTTTGGATACGGCTAGATAATTTATCTTCTTTGCTGGTCTGTGTAAGGAACAAAAACATGATGCAGAAGTTTATTTTAAAATACACTCCTTCTACAATTAAACTTTTGGGTCAGCTGAATGTCCTTTATGATAACATATATTTGAAATTTACCTACAGAATAAAGCGATCAGTCTTTATTTTGCACCAAAAATAAAATTAACGTGGGAACCACTTAATCTGCCATCCACAATGGCTAATGCTTACTGATTTCACCAAAATTCATTTTGTCATGAATATACTAACAGTACTGTGGACTTTTATTAATTGCCACCAGTAAACTAAAGTTTAATTAACTGATGAGGCGCCCTCTATTGTTTATTACTAAAACCAATATAAATTATATCTAGCTCTTCAATCGTATTGAATCATATTGTTTCTTACTAGAAGATGGAATATTCCACAAACTCCATATTCATGACAAAAATATTCAAGATTCAGCAATTACTGGTTACTTATTTATTAAAATGCAATTTATTCTACTCCTGTGAAAGTGTCCTTTCCTTTAGAAAGCTCAAAAGAAGCCTCATTTCAGATGTGCAGTATAAATAATATATTAGAAACATCTCTTTTCTAAAACAGAAGAACATTTTCATATCATACTGACATCCTATACAGCAAGGGTGGCAGACTGTTTCCCCCAGCAGTCTAGATCAGTATCTGCTGTACCTCCCCCCCAGCTAAATCTGAGCTGTGGGCGGGGCTACCCATCTGACAGTGAAAGGTGAGCCCCTCTGAATATGTGCTCCCAGTGCGTTTTCAAAGAGACTTGATTTAGGAGCAGGAAGCAGTTTCAACTAACACCACTGCTTAAAGTCTCCCATTTTAGCTGTGGTTTCAATGCAAACTACTTGAAGATCCTGGAGCATGTCTTGTTCCAGCAAAGGCACAAGAGGGAACTCACTTTAAGGTTCCAATTGTTCCTCTGACACCACATTGATACCTGGGCCCACATTTGATATCACATATGGCATATGGGCCAGAGGTTCCCCACCCCTACTGTACAGAAACAAAACTTGCAGTTAAGGAATCCAACAGCGTAGTCATTAGGAAATATCCAACACTGCACCAGTGAAATTCCCCTTTCTCTTGTCCTCCCCTGCAGCCTCAGTGCCCTCCAATGTACTGGAGGGTTCCTCAACTCTCTAGAGCAGACCTGGGGGGCATGCAGGGAGCTGTAGGAGGAGGAGGAGAAGGGAAGTCACACTGTTCTTGCAGAAATATGTTCCGCTTGTGAATTGGCACCATTGGATATCACCCATTATATTCATCATTCCAGAAATGCACAAATGATTCTCTGTAAAACCCTAACCAGATTTTTCTTCTAACTCTACCATTCACCAAACAAAGTGGCTATGACAAGCGGTCCCTCTACATGTTTCTCAACCAGAACATATAAGGGTCTTTCCTGGTTCTGCTAAGTAACTGTTCAAAGGACCAAAAGGCAAAATCTCCATTTACAGAAGCTTTGAGGATGCTTTCTTAGGAATTCCCAAGATGTCACATTCATTAGGATTTGTATGGTGCTGGGAGCAAAATGAGAAAGGCTCTAAAAGCTTCTTATGCTAGAAGAAAGAGTTTGAAAACTGTTTTTTGCACATTTAGAAACCAATCAGATTTTTAAAAGTAGTAAAGCTCAAGCAACAAAGATAAAAAGATAATTTAAAAATTCCTCTTAAATAACTGAAACACATTTATTATTGTAATCTCTACTCACATGCCTTTCAGGTAGTTTAAGCTGCACTCCTCTTATTTAGTATTTCAGTACACTGCATCTACCTCTTTCCATCATGCATGTACTTTTAAAAAACAAGACTAAAAACATAAAGGACTACTTTCCCTTATTTCAGCTTCTTCCACACCTATGAATATTTTTAAAGGATGGAAGAAGCAAGTAAGATTTCAGTTTTTCTTTCTTTCTAGTGACTGTTAGTCAAAATCAGCATAGCTGGGGGTGAATTCAGCCCTTCTAGAACTGCCCCCGTTGCCCAGGCCAATCCATATATAACATGGCTAAAAGTCTATGCTAGAGCAGTGTTACAGATATCTTAAGTGGCATTTTTAAATGTAAGGTGGCTGAAGGAGGAACAAGATCAGACAGACAGGTCATTGTGCCCTCCTTCCCTCGTGTTTCATGTATTATTATTCAAGAAATTTATACCACACTTTTTACTATGTATCACAAAGCTGCTTACAAAAATAATTAATGAAGCATGAAAGTGAAAAAAATTTAAAACATAGATTAAAATACAAGAGAGCAGAAAACAGCACCCATAATGCAAAGGCCTCCTGGAAGAAAACCATTTTAACCTGATGTACACACAAATGGCAAAGGAGACAGTGGGTCTCCTTACTCCCACCTCACCATGGATAGAAACATACATTGCAATGTATTCTGTAGGCTGCCTGATATCAAATGTTTACTAGTCAACACAAATCCCTTCACCATATGTATTTTTTGTAATAAACAGCACACACTTTGAGACAAGCACCTTGAATGAGTCGCTAACTACTAAAAATCACAGACCAAAATAATTAGATGGTATTGATTGTCCAGTAACCACACCTTGAAGAACACAGAGAAGGAAAATGGTATTGAGAAGGAAAGGAAACATGTACCCAAGTTAACTTTAAATTCAGGGATATGAAGAAAATAGGTCACTGTTAGTGAAATGCAAATGCTAAATGACACACAATTTAAAAAAATTAACCTTTAACCAATCTGTTGTCTGAAAGAGAGGTGTACAGGGATACATTTGCAGCCTCACAAAAACAAGTCAGTATTTAAAACAAAACCAAACCCAAATTTCTCAAACTGACAGTATTTCATAACCCAGTCTTCCTTGTAATTTGGTTTCAATCTTACTCACAACAGCTACAATTAGATTTAACTGCATGAACAAAGCAAATTAGCAGTATTAACTAGTGAACCTTACAAATAAAGAGCTAGCCTAAAAACATCAAGCTCCAACAATTACTTGTAATTAATAGACTATTGTCTACAAAGTTCAAAAATGTTAATATGCTATATTACTCCTTTACTACAAAGGCAAGAGTACTTTATAACAATTAACTGTTCAAATACTTTAGGGCTCTAATTCACATTTATCATTTCTATATTTTCAATTTAGGCTGTTCAACTGCAAGCTAGTTTCAAGTGTGGATAGTTATTATTAGCATAATGAGATACTTAATTCTTTCTTTTTTAAAAAAATGTTGATACAATGTCCTTTTGTTAAAACCAGAGCAGTCATAAAATTCTAGTAATCTTATATTTCAGCAACATTACTTTAAAAATGTTCAAATTATAACAACACAACTTCCAGGTTTCTTTACTTTTTCTAGATCTAGAGCAACAGGTCTTAATCTCTTCCACAGTCAAGTCTCTTGTAGACTCTTGCCTACATCACAGGAATTTTGAGGATGTAAGACTTGGAACCACTATATAAATGACATTTATTCGTATTTTAATGAAACCATATGATACTGAAGTTGTATTACAGGGGAGAAAACTCAAACCATTTTAATTTGGAGTGAGATAAAAACTGCATTTTTAAAAAACCTCATGCACTTACAACTTTATATGGTTCAGCAAAAAGAGGAGAGTTAGGTGGAAAGGCTTCTTCACCCTGCTGAATTTCTTGATTACGCCTCTCTCTTTCTTTGATACGCAGCGCATTCCGGTCTTCACGGTTCATGTTGCTATGAACAAAAACAATTTGATTACCTAAATGGGTACAGAGGTAAAAGAACTGATGAAGGGTTGTCCCCTGGACAGTCTTATGAACCCCCCTCCCCTTTAACACCTTCCGGTGCATTCTTTTTAAGATAGGGAATGCCTCAACACTACAACTTGCCTTACAGATATGACACTGGTATAACTTATGCAATTACTTTGATATATAAAACCGCAAAGCATAATTTAAACGAACTCCTACTCTTAGATCATGTTACCTGCATAATTAGAATAGGCCAATCGAGATGAGAATCAAAGGTTTTTATCAAATAAAACACTTTATTAACTTCAGCTTTCTATTTTTTATGGTTATTCAAATCACCTCCCACCAGCCAACCTATGAACACACATTCCCATATACAACAATTGCCATCTACGTTTGATCTACCTCATTTTTCTTTCTTTCTGTCCCCAACAGAGCCTCCTTGGTGTCCATCCTCCGTAGCATGCTCTCAGCTTTGCTGTTTCTAGGTTCCCTAAAAATGACATTTCTACTCTAAATACATATTTCAGTAAACATCTCCAAATTTACAACAACCTCTAAAAATGCCTACACTTCCTCCCTGAATAGGAGCTTCTGATCCTTGTGGGTTAAGAACTTGGAAGGTTTCCCTTATAAAACAGGCTTACTGACATCTGACGTAACAGAACACTGCTTTAATTTGACCTACTGCTCTAAATATATGCCATAAATCTAAAAGGATTCCCCTTAAGCTCAAGGAAGCATCTAAGTTAAGAACAAGATTCTACTTACAAGAAAGTTTGTGAACATGGTGTGCTGAGTGCAAAGTCACACTAAGAGTGTTTCATGTTCAGAACACTAACTTACTTTCAATTAGGGCTGAGTTTTAGTTTGGATTTCCAAGGTGAGGACAGGGTAGATCAAACAGGGTAGAACAAATTTGGAAGGGGGGGTTAATTCACAGCGGCCACCACTTTTCTTTCCCAAAAGTCATCTAGAGCGATACCACGTGCAACCTGCCTCCATCTAATTTTTGGTCACTGCCCCCTCCCACTGCGGCCCATGTCACATACTGTACTGGGTCTTTCCTGAGTCCTGCAACCTTCAGTAGAGGCTTCTTGAGGGTGCATGGGCTGCAGTGAAGAAATGGTGGCAGGAAAACCTCATTAAATGAGTACACCTCTGATCACAAAGCTGGATATCCTCTTAGGTCAACTTCAATTAACACTATTTTCACAATAATTTGACTTCTGCCTAGGCTGTCAGTCTATTACAAGCAGAAGGAAGTTAAGTTGTGGAATCTCCATGAAATTCACTTACTTTATATAGTGTGGGTGGGGAACTGTAGGCCCAGAGGCCAAATATAGCCCTCTAGGCCTCTGTCTCACCCTTGGTGGCATTCATCCTGGGCAAGTCCCTCTCCCCAGTCTACACCCCTCCCCAGGCCTGCTCTGCACCCACATTGAGTGCTTCTGCCTGGCTGGAATATGTCCTTGACCTCTAACAATGATTCTTGCTAACCTAGATGGAGGGTGTGGGTGTGTGGGTAGAGAACCTCTGACTTTTGTGTGACTGGATAGTAGCCTACTATAGAAGGCAAGAGTCACAATCCATTTTTGCCTCTGGCCTCATCCATCAGTGGCATGAAGCCCCCAGAAGTTCTTCCATGAGAGAATGCAGCCCTCAGTTCCCCACTCCTGTTATAAAAAGAGATTATTTAATGTGCAGTATCTTCTAAACACATAGGTATGCGGTCACCCCAAGATTTCCAGAGCCATAAGTTTAACTGCCACTAATAACCACTTGATGGGGCACAGTGAAGAGCTTCTTCACAAGAAACATCTGGCTGATGACTTATTGCACAGAACGTTTATAGTCAGTCCACTCCTCCCAGTCACAGACTGAGCCAAGTAAACTCTCAAAGGTTCTGGAAAGCTCACAAAGGTTCATCGCAAAACTGAATCTTACGTAACCATTAACAGCTAGTGGAATAAATCTCACTTTACGTATTTTGTATAATCCTTTGCCTTCTCAGTAACACCCTCCTTTATAAACTAGAATGGAAGTACAGTCATACCTCATGTTACGTTTGCTTCACGTTGCAGCTTTTCAGGTTATGAACACGGCAAACCCGGAAGTGTTTACTTCCGGGTTCAGTGCATGCGCAGAAGCAAACTATGTGCTTTGCGCACGCGCAGTAGCAACACTCTACTTACAGACTTTTCGGGGTGCGGATGGCACCCTGAAACGGATCACATTCATAAGTTGAGGTACCAGTGTAATGGATTATATCTAATGCTAAGTGTGACTTATGGGACTTCCTCTCCCCCCACACCACCAAAATCTTCTCCAGAGGGTCTTGCAACCCTCTAGAACAGATGTGGAAGGTATGCCAGGGCTGCAGGGAGGATTTTGTTGTGCAAGTGGAAGTCTGTTGCACTAGCGGAATAGCAGTGTTGGATACAAAATGCACCATTTATCCAGAATGAAAAATATTACTATGAATATTAAAGACAGAATGCATTAGGAAATCATGAAATTGCTCTAGCTATGATGTTTAGCTTTTATATTAAAAAGTATTATTTGAAACATGCCTAGAAGGCAAACAATTAACTTAGTAACTTTAATTAACCTTTAAGCAGGCAAAACAGCAACAGTTATTTACTAAATTAGAAGCTTTATAACAAAAGCAAAAGCAAACTTCAATCAGTAATTATCTTTAAAAACCAAGATTGCAGGTGACTTTTCAAACCTTAAGCTTGTCCTCAGGCAAATATACCTGGAAGGTAGGAGGATAAACACCACTGAAGATCAAATGAAGTGAATACTAAGTGTTAAAACCAGAGTTAAATACATTCACTACCATCAACTATCTATGAAAGGGTGATTTTAGAAAATTAAACTCTATTTATTTATTTTAAAGCTGCAAGACGGTCCAGGAATCAGCACGCTTTTACATGAGTAGAATGTGTCCTTTTATTTAAAATGCATCTCTGAGTTATTTGTGGGGCATAGGAATTCGTTCATCCCCCCCCCCCCCGCAAAAAAATATAGTCTGGCCCACCACATGGTCTGAGGGACGGTGGACCGGCCCATGGCTGAAAAGATTGCTGACCCCTGTTCTATGACAATAAGAACATTTATTCTGAAACACTAAGCATTTTGCCCAAAGGCAGAAGTTTACACATCAATCTTTAAAAGTCATTCTACCTTCATTTGACAAAAAACAAAACAAAACAAAACAAGACATATCACACATACTAGGAAATTGGTAGGATAAAGGATGTTAAGATGTCAAAGGATGTCACCATTTTTGGATGTGGTTTCATTTCCTCCTACTCACCCCTGTCATTATCTAATACGTTCTAAACTACAGTAGTGCCCTCTTAAGAACATGCACAATTGCTATACTGAGTGATACCATTGGTCCATGTAGTTCAATACCATTCACACCAACTGGCAGTGGCTCTCCAGGGTTTAACACTTTCAGGCAGTCTTTCCCAGATCTATGTCAAGATGTCAGATTTAACCTGGAACTTTTGGGATGCAAAGCACATGCAGTATCACTGAGATACAGTGCAGTGCTATTCAAATCAAATGAATGTACTGTATAGCCGACTGCCATGTTTCATGCCCAAAACACAAATACAAGCATTTACGCATTTATGTATAAGGCTTTTTGAAAAACAAGATTTAAAAATTCTATTAAAGAATGTTAGTGAGTTTTGAAGTATCTCCTTGAGAAGAAATCACCATTTCAGTGGTCTTGAGGGCTTTTGAATGGTTTGTTGTTTAAATGCTTTCATAAGCAAAAGCACATTCAGTGCCAGTGAACTAGACATGATGCAACATGAGCTATGTTTGCCAATATTTGGCTATGAATGATAAATAAGCTCCAGCACAGCTATAAATAACTAGGTCTTTGTTATTCCACAGGATGCCTATCCACCTAACTACCACCAGAAATAGTTAGAAGTACAGCAGATCTAAGAAATCATTTCAAAATACCAAGTAAATGCTGAGCTAATGCAGTTCTACACAAACTTGTATAATCTAGTTACAGATAGGTAGCCGTGTTGGTCTGCCATAGTCAAAACAAAACAAAAATTTTCTTTCCAGTAGCACCTTAAAGACCAACTAAGTTAGTTCTTGGTATGAGCTTTCGTGTGCATGCACACTTCTTCAGATACACTCAGTGTTTTGGAAGAGGATGCCCAAAAGGACTTTCATCACACAGGAGGAGGCCAAGTTGCCTGGCCACAAGCCCATGAAGGACCGTCTGACCCTGCTCTTCTGTGCCAACGCAAGCGGCGACCTGAAGATCAAGCCCCTGCTGGTGTACCACTCGGAGAACCCACGGGCCTTCAAGAAACACAAGGTCGACAAGGAGCAGCTGAGTGTCATGTGGCGATCCAACAGTAAGGCTTGGGTCATACGTGTGCTGTTTGTGGACTGGGTCAATCTTGCTTTTGGCCCTGCTGTCAAACAGTACCTGCTGGACAACGACCTGCCGCTGAAGGCTTTGCTTCTGATGGACAATGCTCCTGCTCATCCTAAAGGCCTTGAGGAGGACTTGTTGGAGGAGTTCGGCTTCATCAGCATCATGTTCCTGCCGCCTAACACCACGCCACTGCTCCAGCCGATGGATCAGCAGGTCATCGCCAATTTCAAAAAACTCTACACCAAGGAGCTTTTCAGGCGATGCTTCGAGGTGACTGATTGCACCACCATCACCCTGCGGGAATTCTGGAAGGACCACTTCGACATCGTCACCTGCTTGAAGATGATCACCACGGCCTGGAACGGGGTCAGCCAGAGAAATCTGAATTGCGCTTGGCGCAGTCTGTGACCGGACTGTGTGGCACCAAGTGACTCTGATGCACCAGAGTCAACAGTGGTGCAGGACATTGTTGCCTTGGGGAGGACCATGGGACTGGAGGTCACAGAGGACGACGTCAGCGAGCTGGTGGAGGAGTACGACCACGAGCTGACCACCCAGGAGCTGCTCGAACTGCAGGCAGAGGCTGCGCAGGAGCAGGCCTCGCTGGAAGAGGAGGAAGCAACTGAGGAACGGCTGTCCTCCAAAGAACTGAGGGACATTTGCCAGAAGTGGAAGGATGTGCAGGCTTTTGCACAGCGGCACCACCCTAACAAGCACGTGGTACATGACCTTGCGAACACTTTTGATACGACGGTCATGTCGCCTTTCAGGGAGGTGCTGAAAAGGCGGATGAAGCAGCAGACCATGGACAGGTTCCTCAGCAAGAAGCAAAGAGTGGAAGAGGAACCTTCTTCGAGTGGTCCCCCAAAGTCTTAGAAAATGTACTGCACACTTTGTTGATTTTTAAATGTTTTTCTGTCATGTTTAGAAACTTCATTTATTGTTCCTTCAATTTTTGAACTGCTCTTTACAGTATGTGTGACTTTAAAGAGCAGTTAATAAATTCTTGTTGTACCAAATTTGGCTTTGTTTGGACTTTTTTGACCATAGGAACGCATTAATTGATTTTCAATGCATTCCTATGGGATTTCGTGCTTCGCAAGACGAAAAATTCGCTAGACAAAAAAACTCGCAGAACGAATTAATTTCGTCTTGCGAGGCACCACTGTAGTTTAGTATCCAATGGTTGGCTTTGATGCACAGCAAACTTGTATCAATGCATGTATCTGATATATACAGGCATTCATGTCAGCGTCAGTTACAGACTGCCTCACTCGTAGCAATAATGTTGGCATAGGGCTGTTATAATCTTGCACATAAAAGGGGCTTTTAAAAATCGTATTTCAGCTGAAACTGCCAGGAATGTAATAATGCAGAATAAACTTATGAGGGCATAGTTTGCCAAGTTTGCAATTAAATGCCATAATCTGTTATGTTTGTTTCTCTCACCTTTAATACCAGGTCTGAAAGCTCTGTCACTTTAATAAATATCAGTTTATTTGATAACAAGATAAAATATGGCTTCATGTGACATTATTTGTCAAATAACAATATAATGAATTAAAATAATTAAGTCTCAATATTATGAGAGTATCAGAGATGACAGTTTCTCTATAATTGGAACCTCATTGTTCCAAAGGAAGCATAAAAATGCTGCCAACTTGCTTGGTTGCAGTTACGAGATTCCCCAGTTATGATAAGCCCTGCTGACTGAAGTTAGTAAAGTTATAGTTGCACTGGTCTGTTTCCAAAAGTGGTTCTACTTCATTCAAAATACACAGGATTATTCTAGCCTGGCTGTTCCTTGTTTCACCAACAAAGCAAAAAGCAAGCTAAAAGACAACAAAACAACATTCAAAGTTGGCTTCATCCACTTTCATTCTGAAAGCTCTAATAAACCTTTATCAGCTTTGTCTATCACTGAAATAAAACAAAGTGTCTTTGGTTTCAACAGTTTCCTGTTCAGTTATCCTTATACCAGTGGATGACTTAAGCTTCACTTAATCCTGAATACCTACAGTATTCAGGACAAAAGCCACAAGACAAAGAAATTAATATATCAACACTATTTGGAGAAAAGCTGGATATTATTCCAGAGAATTTGATATTTAGGGTCATATCCAGTGTTAGTCATACTCAGAATGTATTTAAGTTCTACAAGTTCACTGATTTCAATGGCGCTAATCTGAGTATGACGTACTTAGATATCACTCTTAGTTCTTGTAGTTACAGCAGAATGATTAGCATGCAGAGTTTCTGTGGGGCATGCTTTTACATGCCCAAGTACATAGGTCTGACAGTTCCTGATGTATTGTCTTATTTCCATAATTAATTAAACTCAAAAATATATGTGAACCAAAAGTATGTAGGTATTCATCATTTCTCTGTAAATTCAAATACACAGTGTGTACATTACTATCCACTATAGCTTATTCACTGCCTTAATGTAACATTAGTCATATAATCAAATCATCAGGTTAAGACTATTTGATATATGTCAGGTGACTGAGAAACCAACTATGGCAAGAAGTGGAAGTACTGTAGAAACACAATGGAATTAACAGCTCTCTCAATACTCAGGAATTTGATGCCTACAAAGGTATCATCACCTTCTTAACTGAGCAGAGCTTCTTATGAATACATCAACAATTTTAGTATCTTCTCCAATGTGTTACCTCACTTAACTGCAAAAATGAACAAGAATTTGGCTCAACTCTCTTGAAGCATAAACTTTTCCAAAGTCATATGGCCACAAGCTTAAGTCTTAACATATTGTCACAATTACACTCTGCTAACACTTCGGATGGTGACCCTCTATGCCTTTCTGTTGCCATTTGATGTTCCCATCCCCTTTCCTCACTGTCCAATTTCCTTCAAACCTCAGCCCAACATTTGTCTCTTCTATAAGGCTTTGGGCTTAAAGCTGCATTCCAGTACACATTTAGCTGCAAAGAACTCTCACTGAAAGCAATGGGACTTACTTTTGAGCAACATAGGATTGCACTAACCTTAGCCCACATTCCCAACTAAAATTAAGCCATGTGCATGTAGCTACATTTGTTTGCATTCATTCTTCACTACCTGAGCCTCTCCATTTCCCCCAGTCTAACATTTTTACTATAACTATTAAGAACAGGAACCCATCTTCTGCTTCAGTAATGATGAGCGTGTGCATGGTTGTGTGTCAATTGAATGAATGTAAAATGGTTGCTTCCAGTACACGGTTATTCAATTGGATTTTAATGTTAACCATCCTGAGATTTTTCGATTAAGGGTGCTACATACTGTTTGTGTGTGCGCGCGCACACCCACCCACTCACCTGCTTCTTCTGGCAGTCTGCTCAGTTTTATGTTGTATAGGAGGGCACTTTGCCTCCTCCTCACCTAGAACTGAAATCAAGGAGTCTGTCAGTGGAAGGTTGGGTTGCTTTGATAGTCCGCTAAGCTTCTGTTCTGGACACACAGAGAAGAGTGCTTTGTTCCTTGTGTGGCTCAACAAAGAAACATAATGAGCTGATGAAGTGACACAGGGACCCACACCTTCACTTACAAGCCTTCTATACTCAGCAACCAGGCAGTAAAGCCCCTTTCTGCACATCCGGGACAGAAACCAGGTGAGGAGAGAACAAGGCAGGGAACATTCTATGTGCCCTCCACTAGTCAGCTTCATTTCAAATGTTTTCCTCACCTACTCATAAGAAAGGCTAGAAAGACCCCTCTACTCTACCAACTCCTCTTGTAAGTACAAGGCAGGTACTGTACGTTGGTTGGTTGTTTATTTATTTATTGGCTAGTAACTTTGATGGGTAATTCAGACGGCTGGTACACACACTGCCTTACTTCCACTTCTTTATGGATTACCCAGTAAATCTTATACAAATCCTTCAATTCCTCAATCCATTTCTGCCTGAGTGGCTGCATTTCTTTTGCCCAGACACTTATAAGTATGAAGCTTATGCACCTCCCATAGCATGATATCTATGGTCTGTGCCAAACAGAACATGCCTATTGACTCAAAGGATATAATCATAACAGAATGTCTTCTAGCAAACCATACCTGTTACTGCAACAAAATGCAAAAGCAAAGCATAAATTAACCAGGCTTTTCATCAAACCACTGTGACCTGAAGGAAAAATTCTTCATAAATCTAAAACTGAGCAAAAAACCATGACTACATGAACACATTCTAGTTGTTGACAAACAACACTTAACTACTTCACCACAACGTTATTCCTTCCTACTTGCCAATATTGCCATCTTATCTGAAAGCAGAATAAGGATGGGAAGCATATATTCAATACTGCTTCAAAAATAAGACAAAAAGTCTCATTTATATATAGGACTATGTGAGCTATTATATATATTCACTATGTAAAATATGAGAAGGATATAAATAGGTACCAGCTTTTCAGAATTTTATATATAGTTTTATATTCACAGTGGGTTGTGTCCAGTGGTGTTGCTCAGCTGACAGTAAGACGTCAATCAGTGGTACTGGGAGGAAAGAAATTTCACCCCCAAAAGGTATTTATTAAAGCAGTGGTTCTCAAACTTTTTCTCTGTACCAGAGAAAATTTGCTCGTGCTTAATTTATAACACAGAATACAACTATTTTATAATATGATCGTGGGACATCCAGAAAGTGTAAAACAATGCAGCTACATAAGAACTTGAATAACTCCCAAAATATAATTATAAATGACAACTAGGATTGTCCTCAATATTCTTGATGCTCTTGTTCTCATTTTGAAAAAATATTTATCCATATTCTGAAAATAAAAACATATTATGATCCTATACTACATTGAAATGTTTAAATGTTTCTTTGATTATCCTTGAATCTTCCCACTATACTTGATGTCAAACGCCACACCATTTGAGAATCACTGTATTAAAGGTTTCTTAAAAATAAAACAATTCAAATCCAATAATCACAGTGTGATTTAAATGGTAATTAATTATTATTATTATTATTATTATTATTATTATTTATACCCCGCCCATCTGGTTGGCTTCCAACAGAACACTACAATACAATAACATATTAAACATTAAAAGCTTCCCTAAAGAGGGCTGCCTTCGGATGTCTTCTAAAAGTCTGGTAGTTGTTTTTCTCTTTGACATCTGGTGGGAGGGCATTCCACAGGGCGGGCGCCACTACCAAGAAGGCCCTCTGCCTGGTTCCCTGTAACTTCTGGGAACCACCAGAAGGCCCTTGGCACTGGACCTCAGTGTCCGGGCCGAACAACAGGTATACTGGACCGAGGCCATTTAGGGCTTTAAAGGTCAGCACCAACACTTTGAATTGTGCTCGGAAATGTACTGGGAACCAGTGTAGGTCTTTCAAGACCGGTGTTATATGGTCTCAGCGGCCGCTCCCAGTCACCAGTCTAGCTGCTGCATTCTGGATTAGTTGTAGTTTCCAGGTTACCTTCAAAGGTAGCCCCACATAGAGCGCACATAGAGCGCATTGCAGTAGTCCAAGCAAGAGATAACTAGAGCATGCACCACTCTGTGAGACAGTCTGCGGGCAGGTAGGGTCTCAGCCTGCGTACCAGATGGAGCTGATAAACAGCTGCCCTGGACACAGAATTGACCTGCATCTCCATGGACAGCTGTGAGTCCAGAATGACTCCCAGGCTGCACACCTGGTCCTTCAGGGGCACAGTTACCCCATTCAGGACCAGGGATATACAAATGCAAAATATATTTTCCTGTTACAATACAGTGATCACTAAGCAACACAATGAACAGGTAATTTCATATCCATGTAACTCCACATTGTCATATGGTGCAGTGGATGCAGGTGAGTTATTCATGTAACTTATAAAATAGGGCCAGACCTTATCAAACCTGTCATGTTTCACAGTGCTGATACCTAGATCTCCTTTCCACATCTCCCAAAGACCTCTTGCATTACCCATTGATTCGTCAATAAGCAGTTTGTAATTTACAAAGGAAGACCCTCTCAGTTGCTTGCTTGACAGACTGGAGGATCCTCTAGAGCAGGGGTGTCCAACAGGTCGATTGAGATCAACTGTTTGATCCCTGGAAGGTTCCAGTTGATCGCGGTCTCCTTTTCCTTTGCATTGTCATCAGAGCATCCAGCCCCACCCCCTCAGCCTGTCCTCCATTTTTGCATGATAGCTGTAACGGAAGATGGACTTTTCGCTGTGAGACAGATTGTTTTCTTAGCGATCTTTTGGTGAGTGAGTTTTCCCCTTTCCTCAATTTTGACATTTTTGTCCCTAAACGAAGCTCAACAACTTTGACCTGAACACCCCAAAAATGGGGTAGATCACTGCCAGTTTTTTATTCTGTGAGTGGATCGCAGTCTCTTGGGAGTTGGGCGCCCCTGCTCTAGAGCAATCATGGGGGGGGGGAGAATACAGAGGGAGGTTTTCCTCCCTTTCCCTGATGTAAGTCTTACTGTCAGCAGAGTGCCACTAAATTTGCTGCACCATGGTTTCTGGTCAAAGCTCATTTCAGAAATTTGGTATTAGTTCAGTATTTATTAGGATATTATTTAAACACTTTAATAGTGGCAGTTCATGTCCTTAGCATTTCCAAACATTACTAAATGAGAAACAGCTGTTGATTATGCATATAGTTCATTTTTAGTTGCATGTTCAAACTATGATCATCTGATTCTTTAAACAGAAGAGATAAATACTGTTGATTATTTATACAGTATCAGTGAATATAGTGCCTCGTAGACAAACAATCATAAAAGGGCAGGGTACATTCTATAGGAAATATTATGAGAACCAGGGTGCTTCAGAAAATAAAATGTTAGAACTGGACTAGGGAGGCCTATGTCTATTCACTGACCTCTTTCATGGGCTTGCCACTTGCTACTGGGAAGTCACATATTTTTAAATGACAATGATTGCAATCTACCTTAGAATAACTAAACAGTGAGAACACAGCAAGACACAAGCACTGGCAGGGATCTCCTGTCAGGAAGTATATAGACCCTTCATCCAAGTTTTAGCCTAACCAAGACAACTCCCTGTCTCCCAAAAAATGCATTTGACAAAGATCTAAGGACAGGTTTTAGTTCACCATACCATCAGTTTAGAACTGAAGATGAGGATAAATTCATTAAATGGATTCCCTGCTGCATACCAGTTAAACTACAATTTAACAGGTCATTTCCCCTACAAAGCATATATACTTTGCAAATTAAGAATCACACACATTATACGTAAGGAGAGGAGAAATAGTTTTCTAATTCAAAATTACTCAGAAAACTTACATCAACTGGTGCTGGCTACCTGACCTGGCTATCAATATACTGATGAAAACTGTCAACTCCTGGTGAAGCAGTGTCATCTCTCTATTCGTCTGAGGTCAGTGATAGAGAAGATGAGGGTGAATAAACTTAAGTTCCATTCAGGTAAAAAAATAAACCTATATATCGCATGTGAGTTCCATGACATCTTTAAGGAGGGGGGCAATTTGGACTTGCAACCCTTTGCCCCTGTGCTGAAGGCCAAATTTAAATTTGCTCCAACCTAGAGGCTATTATGTGCAGAGAGGAAAACATATGGGCTTAAGAGCTTAAACCAGAAATCAGCCCCCACTTGTGGCTACAGCAGCTTTGAGACAAGATTTAAGTCAGGAGGAAATCATAACTTTATTGACAATAAACAGTGTAATCTCATAAGTATTGGTGGAGTCTTTGTTAAACTTCTGTTCTGGTACATCCCATAGTAATAGTCAAGTGCATACAAAGTAAGCTAAGAGGTTCTTTAGCCTTAATTTTGTGATATATAGAAAATTTAGTCCAAACAAATTGTGGGGCTTAGGTTATGAACTCACCGTCACTTAAAGCAAAGTATTTAGATTTAAACTAGCTTAATCCTATTATCGTCAATAGGATTCTCAGATTTAAATCCAAATGTCCCCATTAAATTATCAGCCTGATAAACAACAGTCATTTGCTGAAGGTAACAGGCACAGTAATAAACAAAGGAAAGAAGTGTGATACTTGTCTGAGAAGTATTTTCCTTGGAACACTACTCTGCTGAATGACTTTCGTTCCTCTCACTCTCAACACCATACATTTCAAATCACAGTGCAGGGATACTGTCCTGATTCCTTAAGGCAATATAGTAAATTGTAAAATGTTTCTTTTTCACATTTCTCAGAGTCAAGCTCTTTCAACAGATGATAAGGAACTAAGTCTGAGTCATTAATATCTCATTCCTGCCTAGAAAGAGATCAACACAACTGAAAGCTTCTTCTATCAACACTGTTGGCCCAGAGCTGTATCATCCAAGGCTTTCTGGATCCCATCCAAACTATAGCTACCATTCCATACTTATACACAAGCAGTTCAAATACATTTTTGCACAAGTAATTATGATTGTTCTTGCTCAGGTGTACATACAGTACTGAGATCAACACAACACATGAACTGTGCCAGCAGGAGTTCCAGTGATAGTAGACCTTTGCGGAAGGACTGCTCTGTTCACAATTACCCAATTCACATGTTATATTTGTTAATACTCATTGTTAAGGATAGTTGGGATGTCCCACAAATACAGAACTAGTATTATGTAAACCTGCCCTCAGTATTACAGTTAAAGAGATAATAGTTATACAGTTAAGATGTATCTTATCTGTGTTACATTGGATAAGACATTTCAAATTCAGATTCTGTGTGGAGTAACAGAGATCAAGACAGTCCTTCCTTCAAATGGTGAGACTACTGCAGCTTTGGGTACAGTAACAAAAGAGATGGTGAAATCCCCATATCACTTTTAGAGGAACTTCTGCTGACATAGACAGATAGGATCTGCCAGAAAACTCACTCAAAAAGCAATCTACAGAGCTACAATCGCTTTGCCTGATCTGTCCTAAGAGCTACTCAGTATTTCAACAACATAACAAACTGCTGACTGATCACTGGAGTGAGTGGGATTAAAACCCAACTATTGCAATAGAGGAGGTGGTGGTGGTTTAGTTAGCAAAACCATCCAAGAACAAGCTCAGATGCACATGTATCTCAAGCTACGGGCACTTCTGGGAAAGAAAGGCAGTGCCATCCCATCTCTGCTTCCATCCTTCGAACACACAATGTATCATCAGAAGCCCTCACGTGTGTGCATTTATGTGATACGGCATATATATGGGGGGGGGGGGAGAGAAATAGACCAGGTGTGCTTATCCCTATGCTAGCACTCATTCTGGGGATACCTCGCTTAAGGATGAAGTACGGAGAGCAGTAAGCGACAGATTAGGAAAGGGATCCAAGGGAGAGGAGCTCCCCTGAATTTCGAAGGAGGGAGGACGGGGAGAATCCGGGGCGTGGGAGAAGCGAAGAAAGGAAGCCCATTCCAAAGTAGAGAGGGAGGAGCGGAAGCAGAAAATGCCTACCCATCCACCACCACCACCCCTCCCGGAAGAAGAGGGAAAGAGCGGGGGAGATACATCCTGAGGCGACTTTCGACGCTTTCTATGGGGGGGGTGTCTGGGACGGGGGTGTAATAAGAGCCTCGGCAGCGAGGAGGGAGGGGCCGTCTCACCCATCCCCAGGGAGGGCTCCTTCTTCCCGCTACCTGAGGGGGGGGTGAAGCGGGGCCTACCTTACCTTGCCTCGCCCCAGCCCAAGTGCCACCGACAGCGGCGCCAGCTCAGCCCCGAGCCGCCCGGCCACTCACCTCCGCTGGCTCCGTCGCTACACCCCGACCATTTCTCGGTTGCCGCCACCGCCGGGCGGGCGTGAGGAGAGCCAGGAAGGGCCCAGAAGCAGCAGCCGCCGCCGCCGCCGCCACAGGCGAGAGGAGGGGCAGGCCGAGGGAGATCACCGCGGGGAGAAAGGCGCGGAGGCGGAGTTCCATCTCCGGCTCCCCCGCCGCTCCATGTCTGGGGGCCGCCGAGCCGGGGCTGCGCTGAAACGCGAGAGGGCGGCGGTGTCAGGGCCTCCCCGACGACGCCAGTCTCTGCCGCCGCCGCCTCCCTCCTTCTCTTTCCCTCTCTGGAGTCGGATTACCCAGCAGCCCCCGCGGCAAGCACAGCCCCACCGCCCCAAAGCCCAGCAGCTGAGAGGAGGGGCCTAAGGCCTCACCACGTGACCCCCCGGCGGAAAGCAGCCAACGCCGCCGGGAGAAGGCGAGCACCGCCCTCGCCCAGAAAGGAAGCGCAGGAGGATTCGAGCGCGTCACGTGACCAGGGATCGCTTCATTTTCTTTTTTTCTTTTTTTGAAGTCGATGATTACAAAAAACCGTTGCTCTCCCGCGCCCTCTACAGGGGAAAGTCGGAGCAGCAACGCGGGCGCCTGTGCTGTGGTCGATCCGGGCGGATGCGGCGAAGTAGGGTCTGGGTTTGCATAGGAGTCTGGGAGTCCCCCTCGGAGCATCCGAGGGATGGAGTCCTGCAAAGCTCAAGGGGCGAGTTAAGGGGGTTAAACGCATGCCTAGCCGCCATTGAGGAATGGATTCAAATCGGGTATGGTGCGCAATTCTTCCACGCAAATGCCCAAGGAGGTCACTGCTTTCTGCGGGAGGGCTTCTCCTTCAGATTCCCTGCAATATCAGTAGCCTCCTCCTCGTTCTCCGCAGTCATTTGCCTGCCCCTGTTTTGAGAAACGGCATTCCTGTTGAGATCCGACCGACAGGCGCCCACTAACTTAAATTGTGGTTTTTTTAAGTGATTTTATCCACCCAGGTAACACATATTATTAGCCAAGAAAGCTATCTAAAGCCTTCATATGTTGACAAGTATTGTACCCTTACTAAGTTTACGAATAATATAATTGCAGGTTCTGACGGGGGGGGGGAAACACTCCTCGCTGCTGCTGACAATTCCTTCCAAAGAGAGAGCCCCTCGACAACATTTTATAGGTGCAACGGGCTCAAATCTCAAGAAAGAGAAAGTTGGTAACAATATCCAGCTTAAAGAACAGAAGTAAACATGGGTTTATCTCTTCGTTTCTGGGTGCTCTAAAACCATTTATGAAGAGAGGACACTTTGCATACAGTGCACTGACAGGATGGACAGGAATAACAAGATCCTCCTTCTGTTCATAGACCTAAAAGGACAGTTGCCTCACCCTGCTGCCTATTATCAGACAAATGCCTCCAAAAAGAGAGGTAGTGTCTGGTCATACAACAATGGAATTTCACATTAAGAGTCCACTAACACACTAGCATAAATCCAGAGGTGGTGACTAGAAATCTATAATAAACCAGAATAATTTGATAACATTCAGTAAATGCAAACAGCCAGATAAGAGCAAAACAACACAGAGAATTTATTGTTCTGTACTACACACACACAAACTTAGTTTAGGGACAGCTTTTTACAATATATGTTTCCTTGTGATAGCCTTATGGAGAAGATGTTGTTTCCACAATATCTGCCTGGAAATAAACATGGGGTGGACTGGACACCTAGCATTAGCTTGTAAAGCAGAATTGGTTTTCTCAAAAGAAACAGCATACTGTACTTCTTTGAACTCTGCCAATGTCGTCTTTGTCAGCCAACTGCATAATTCTGTTTCTCTTTTGCCGGCTACTTTCAAGAATGTCAGCCTATTTCCTTCAGCATTACCACCCCTCCGCCGCCCAGTAGGTGAGATGTATCTAATATAGCAAGTATACTTGGCAATCAACAAAGTGTCTCTATGTGGACGCAGGTGGGTTAAACCACAGAGCCTAGGACTTGCTGATCAGAAGGTCGCGGTTCGAATCCCCGTGATGGGGTGAGCTCCCGTTGCTTGGTCCCTGCTCCTGCCAACCTAGCAGTTCGAAAGCATGTCAAAGTGCAAGTAGATAAATAGGTACCGCTCCGGCGGGAAGCTAAACGGCGTTTCCGTGCGCTGCTCTGGTTCGCCAGAAGCGGCTTAGTCATGCTGGCCACATGACCCAGAAGCTGTACGCTGGCTCCCTCGGCCAATAAAGCGAGATGAGCGCCGCAACCCCAGAGTCAGACACGACTGGACCTAATGGTCAGGGGTCCCTTTACCTTTATGTAAACAACAGAGGATGATATTCTACATTTTCCCTCTATGAATGTCCACAAGAAATAAAACTCTCTTCAACAGAGACTGCTGCTTCTATATTTTATCACAATTCCAAAGACTGAATATGTTTGTCAGAAGGGCTTCATCAATTAATGTTCTAAAAACAGGAAGTGATCTTTTACTCCCTACCACATGGTTCCCATTTAATGCCCACATTTCTCTGGAACTCTAGCTACTGGAAATATAGCGACCACAAACAGTTGGTAGACATAGGAAAATATCTGCACACACAAAATTGCTTTTCTTGTGGTATATAGAACACAAATTACACCAGTTGTTATATTTATTTCAGATGAGGGGAATCAACCAAATATGTGCATAATTCAAGAAGTAAAAGAATCTTTTCATGCAGCAGAACATGTTTTTTAACAATAGAGATGCTAAATACAAGGAGAAGACAATGTCACTTTGATTCACAGTGTGGAATCCACCCTCCTTTCTCTAAAGAGCCTGGTATTCAAATGACCCCCTGCTGTTAGTGATAGCAAGACAGAGCTTGATAGAGACCCCAAAGGGGTTAACAGGACTCCACATTCTGTCAACATCTGTGCATACCATGCGCTGGTCTCAACTGCCCTAGGTTAGATTAGGATATTAATTGCCCTTGACAGAGACAACAACACCAGATTATGGATTGCTTTCATTTTCCCCCCTTTGATGTTCTTTGTCCTCTCCTGTAATTAATTATTGAAACCAATTCAAATTGTTTGTATGATATATAACTCATTCCCAGGCTGAAAAACAACAATAGAAGGTTCAAAAACAAGGTACAGTTCAAGTAATTTTAAACCACTCTGTAATTAAAGTCAACAAATCAAGAGGTATGTTTAAAAGGGTTCTGAATACATATTCTAAGAATAAAAACATGCAAACCATGCCACATAAGACTTCACGAGAAGGAAAGCCTCTACGGTAGGTTCCAGTGTACATTCTTCAAAGTGTCTGTGAAGCTGTATGATGCTCAGGGTTGAACACTAAAATAAATGCCTCCAAGTCTCCAAATGGCTATCAACCCATAAAATCAGTGCAATAAGATCTATTCATTAAATAAAGTCTATTCATTTTCTCAATGGAATGAGTAAGGTTGAATAAATTAAAGTTCAATTAACAACATCTCTTTAACATGGTCAACTTAAGTACACAGGACTTCATTCACAGATAATTAAAACATCATAAAGGAGTGTCCTTAAATATTGCCCCAAATCTATGGTTGTAGATTTTTTGGCACTTTGTCGTTCCAAAATATTACATACTTCACTTTTCAATAAAGCTCTTAGCAGCCTACTCACAAAGTTTGTCAATTTTTCCATGCAAACCATGTCCCTTGTCTCTTAACAACCAATCCATAACGGGGAAGATTCAGCATTTTCCGGTTATAGATTATAGCTATTTTAGCTGCTGTTGAAAAGAATGATAACCAATTCCATGTCCTTGAACAAATTTATCTTAGCTTTTAGATAAATTTCTCAAATTAAATCTGTTTCTTAAAAATTCACTTTTTTGACATTTGAAAGATACCTGCTCCAGAGTTTCTATGTCTTCAGCAAACATTGTTGAAACCCATTTGAGATAATCTATCTGGTAAGGAAGGGACGTGGGTGGCGCTGTGGGTTAAACCACAGAACCTAGGACTTGCTAATCAGAAGGTCGGCGGTTCGAATCCCCGCCACAGGGTGAGCTCCTGCTGCTCGGTCCCTGCTCCTACCAACCTAGCAGTTCAAAAGCACGCCAAAGTGCAAGTAGATAAATAGGTACCACTCCGGCAGGAAGGTAAATGGTGCTTCCATGTGCTGCTCTGGTTCGCCAGAAGCGGCTTAGTCACGCTGGCCACATGACCCGGAAGCGGTACGCCGGCTCCCTCAGCCAGTAAAGCGAGATGAGCGCAGCAACCCCAGAGTCGGTCACGACTGGACCTAATGGTCAGGGGTCCCTTTACCCTTTACCTTTATCTGGTAAGGAATATATATTTTAGGTAACTTGAATAGCTGGAAGTCTCTTTTGCACATAAGCAGGAAAAGCCACATCAACGTTATCATTACAAAGATGTATGTTTATCTGTTTAGGCAGGAAAATCAGACCTGTGAGAATCTCTCCCATTTGCAGCCCAGGCATCCTTGCGCATTACCTTGAGGAAAAGGTTAGTTAAAACACTTTCATGCTTCACATTTAACTGTGTGGTTGATGCCTAATCTTCACTGGGATAATTTACAGCAGGTTTGATTACACTGACAAAGTCGGCATGAAACCTGAATAAGCCACTTAAAACCGACCTATACATTTGGGGAAAGCATATAGTACCATTATCTCCAGGCGGTAGCAGTTCAAAATGAAGCATGACTGAATGGTTTGTCATGTAAAAATCATTGCCCACCAGAAAATACTAGACCAGGCTCTTTTTCCATGACATAAGTTTTCGATAAACAGCAAACTACTAGAAGACCAGCAATATACCACGCCAACCTGTAATCTGGCATGGTAGAGAAGGGGTGGTGCACCTTTTGAGTGGGGCCAGAAGCAAAAGTGGGTGAATCAATGGATGTACCTTTTGCCTTTGCACAGTAGGCTAGTTTCTAAACACACATGCACAAACACACACACACTCCTCCATTCAGGCAAGCAAGAGGCATCACCAGAGTTCAAGGACTTTTTCCAGTCAGGCAAAAGCACACTCAAGGAGGGGACAAAGTACGGATAGTGAAAGCTGTGGCCTATGGTAAGTTCCAAGGGCCAAAAGCAAAGCCTGGAGAGCCACATTTGGCCCTGAAACACAGATCCCCTCCCCTATGGTATATTATCAGAAAGACTCTGTCTTGTGCTTTTTTAAAGAAAACATGTAGATTGGCCCCTAATCTAATATGGTAACATGCTCAATAAATACCTTAATGAGCTAGCTAGTTTGCATGCAGTGGTAAACAACAGTTAGAAGCAAACGATGGCTTACTGGGAACGAAGGTATGGTGCGTGGTGCTTGGTTTCACTTAATCTGTCTTGCCTGCTTCCAGGAGAGGGACCGTGAACTTGGCTTAGCATTACATGCAAAGCACCACTCACAGCTTGGTTCTCTCCAAACCATGAGCAGAAGTCATGTTTGTTTGGAGTGCTACAAACCACAAGTGCTAGTCTACATGTAACACTAAACCAATTGCCATGGTTTTCTTCCAGAGGAAGCAGGGCAGAACGAGTGCGATTAAGCAGCATGCACCACACCCTGCTCCTTCACAACAAGCCGTAATTACTTTCTGACTATGGTTTGCCATCAGGCACCAACAAGGCCATTAACGACTCTTACCCATTTCAATCTCATCCATACCATCTCATCAATGTTTTCTTAAGGTTTACATTTCATTTCAGTTTTGATAGCTATTCTTTTTTTCTCCTACCAGATCTTTGTTGTTCTTCATTCCACATTAGAGAGTTTTCTTAGCAAGATCTCATGCTTATGAAACAAGAGACAAGAGCCTTGGCTGGAGCAGACGAAAACGCAATTAGCCTGGAATTCCATACCCACCATGGACCACCTGACACCTCTGTGAAGTCCACAAGCATGACATGAAGCAAAAGCGTTAACACTGCTGTATGGCAGCTACTCAATTGCCTTTGAACTAATATTAAGTAGCATATTGCATACAAACCATTAGAGCAAGCAGCCATAGAATAACTGTAATGAGTCTCCTCAATATAATCTCCATACCATTCTTGCTCCTCTCATTCTCTTCTGTAAGTGATAAGCCAACAGTAGGTCCCCAACATCTCTTAAGATACTATCTTCATTATTGTCCATGGCTTCAGGTCCTTAAGACTAGAATCAGCTAAGGAAACCAACTGAAATACAGTGGTACAGTGGTGCCTCGCAAGACGAAATTAATTCGTTCCGCAAGTTTTTTCTTCTTGCGAGTTTTTTGTCTTGCGAAGCACGGTTTCCCATAGGAATGCAATGAAAATCAATCAATGCGTTCCTATGGAGACCGTCCGGGGACAGAGGGGAAGCGCCGCGCGCCTTCCCCTCTGTCCCCGGACCTGTTTTAAAGCAAGGGAAGGGGCAGCGGGGAGAATCGCTTCTCCCCATTGCCGCCCCTTGGTTCAAAAGGGGTCCGGGGAGAGAGGGGAAGGCGCACGCGCCTTCCCCTCTGTCCCCGGAGATTGCGGGGCTGGCAACGGGGAGAAGCGATCTTCTCCCCGCCGCCCCTTGCTTCAAAAGAGGTCCGGGGACAGCGGGGAAGACACGCTGCGCTTCCCCGCTATCCCCGGAGCTTGCGGGGCAAGCTTCGTTTTGCGAAGCAAGCCCATAGGGAAATGCGTCTTGTGAAGCGGCTAAGAAAATGAAAAACTCCTTCGTCTAGCGAGTTTTTCGTCTTCTGAGGCTTTCGTCTTGCGGGGTACCACTGTACCTTGGTTGTCGAACGGCTTGGCTCCCAAACAAATTGGCTCCCGAATGCCCCAAACCTGGAAGTGAGTGTTCGACGCGGCTTCCTATTGAGTGCAGGAAGCTCCTGAAGCCAATCAGAAGGTTTTCAAATGGTTCCAGGAGTCGAACAAACTCCCGGAACGGATTCAGTTCGACAACCAAGTTACCACTGTATTGGCACTGAATCTGCACTCTGTTAAAATAAACAATAAAGCCATTTATTTGCATTTAATAATTTATTAATCTTTCCTCTTAAATGATACATTCTTTAGCATGACTTTCAAATAGTTTTCTTGTACTTTTAGAATTACAGTATCTGAGTTCTGCAAAACATAGAAATGGTTACAGACTAAAATGCACAACTTACATAAACATTTAAATAGAACATTTGTATTCAAAAGGCATTCTACACACTACATTTTCATAAAAATATAAAAAATAGTTCAATAGTTAATTCATATTTTAACTAGACTAGGATATTTAAGATCTTCCCCCACATGTTCCCTCTTAAAAAGACTCCCATCAATAAGAAACTAAAAGGAGACTGTATCACAAATTAAGTGACTACTGCCAATTGCTAAAATTTATCACAATAGCAAGTTAGTTCACTTCTGTAACTAGCAAGAAATGTACTGCAATATGATTTTTGCTATTATGTACCCTCCATTTCAAAGTTCATACAATTATATATAACTTGTGCTATGCAAAAAAGAAATAATTCTAAATAAGTGATTGTAAATTAGAATACAATGAAAGTTGCTATATGACCAAAATAAATCAAATTTATCTTACAGTTAAGAATTACTATGCAAAAATAGCACAAGGGGAAATATTTATAGATACTTTCTTTTTTTAAAATCGGGCTCCAATGAAAATAAATGGTTTTTTTTTCTTTTTTCCTCATTGAAAATACAACATTTGTATGTTATTACAATTTCTCTAGCCTCCCAAATTAGATTATGGAAGATAAAACGAAGACTTAAAACTCTCCTCATTTTAACACCCTCATTGGGGAACATTTAATTTCATGAAAAGGCACAAAGATGAAACACTTCAGTTGCAACAGTTAACACTACTCTCCATGCGCAGTGCAAATGCAGCTTAAGGGATGGCCTTTAAGCTCTGAACGGGTCTTGTTAAAAAAATTAAAGCATCTGACCCTGGTCCAGAAATTGTGGTACATGCTGGAGAGAGGCATGTATGTAGTTGCATGGAAGGATCTCCACTGATAAACAGATGGGAGGCATTGTTAACATTTGACAGTGCTGTTTACTTGGGGGTGGGGAGCAGAGAGGTTTCTGGAAATCATTTACCCTCTAACCCAGATGGAGTGACTGCGACTTTTCTATACTGAGAATATGAACCAACCCCTTTGGGGAGGGGGGGAAAGATCCTTAAGTGTAGTACCATGTGTGATGCCCACTACCATGTTAGGGTCACTGCATATCATTTTGCATATGCAGGACCACATTCAGAAGGGCAGTCTATGCACAGAAGCCTCTTTCAACAGGCTGAAGCAACCCCACTGGACTGGCATGAATGTATGGTCCTGATCTCCAAAATTCAGCAATATGATATTGCAACAAATATTTGAGCAGCTACTGGCAGAAAAGGGAGATCTGTTTCACTTGTGCTGAAGGCAGTATCACCCACCCACCCCTTTTAACTGTTAGTGGAGATTGAATATGGCTTTGACATATCAGCCAACTGAAATAAAACTTTGCACCCTTTATCTTCCTAGCTTGCTTTTCACATGAAGTACATTGGTATGGACGTTGGTTGCTTATAACATAACAGGATGGTTCAAATAAATGTGTTTTGCTTGCTGGCATGTAAACATCAGGGTGACTGGACCTTAGTTCATATAAACATTTGATAGATTTCTTTAAAAACTAAGAAAAAAAAGTAGCATTTCCTATTAAACAATAATCCACAAAAATACTCTTTCAATAAGCGTTACTTGCCATTTAACGGTTTATGTCCTATCAACTACTATGTAAAACACACCAAAAAAAAGAAATCAATTGTAAAAATTGACCTGTTAGTTTCGTTTGGCCATTAAGCATTTTAGATGCTAATCGTTCATCAACACCAGAGTCCTAACACTGCACCAGATTACTTTTCTTCTTCTTTTTCTTTGGCGGCTCATCATCCGTGCTGCTGTCTGTGCTGCTGCTGCTGCTACTGCTGGAGGAACTAGAATCTGTCTCAAAGTCAGAAGAACTGGAAGAACTACTTGAAGAGGGGGATGATGAGGAAGAGGAAGTGCTTTCATCACTGTCACTGTCATCCGAAGAGGAGGATGAGGAATCTTCGCTCTCAGATGATGACTCACTGGCTGAGCTGGCGCTGCTGCTACTGCTGGAACTTGTGACACTTTTAGACCTGCACAAGAGTTTTAAGATGACCAGCAGATATTATTCAATGGCACTGCGCGATTCGGTGACTAGCAAAGCCTTGTAAAGCAATCTCAATCATAGAACAGCATTCATGTGTTTCCCAAAATGTTCTTAGGATGAAATACAATTTTTTTTCTTATTTTCTATAGCAAGGATGGGGGGGAAGAGTTTGGTTCTCTATTTATAGATGTTTGGTTGCTATTTAAAGTAGCTGAAAACAAAAGCAAGGGAATATGGGAGTTTCACGTTGGTATAAAAGTTACGATGAATATTAAAATTAAGCGTTAGGTGAGCATTAGTCCCCAACAATTATCAAAACCAGTGCTTTTTTTCTTAAAAAATGTTTAGGGGTACTCTCATTTTGACTCAAGAAAATCACCATTTTATAGTTCAAATCTGGAAAAATAAATACAGTAAATGGACAAAAGTACAAAGATTCACTCAGGGGATGCGGGTGGCACTGTGGGTTAAACCTCAGCGCCTAGGACTTGCCGATCGCATGGTCGGCGGTTCGAATCCCTGCAGCGGGGTGCGCTCCCGTCGTTCGGTCCCAGCGCCTGCCAACCTAGCAGTTCGAAAGCACCTCCGGGTGCAAGTAGATAAATAGGGACCGCTTACCAGCGGGAAGGTGAACAGCGTTCCGTGTGCTGCGCTGGCTCGCCAGATGCAGCTTGTCACGCTGGCCACATGACCCGCAAGTGTCTGCGGACAGCGCTGGCTCCCGGCCTATAGAGTGAGATGAGCGCACAACCCTAGAGTCTGGCAAGACTGGCCCGAACGGGCAGGGGTACCTTTACCTTTACCTTTACCAAGATTCACAAAATGTTTAGGGGTATGCATACCCCTGCGTCCCCGCAGAAACAAAGCACTGATCAAAACCATTCCTAGTTTTGAATTCTGTAGATGTGCCACTATCAACAAAACATTATTTTAACAAAAAGATTCGTATAATCAATGATCTCCCTGACTGGGTTCTAGGCTCAGTCCCACTTGAGGGAATAGCAAGGCTATGGTTTCCTGCTATATGGATGAGCTGCAATAAGCAGTGGCGTAGCGTGGGGGGTGCCAGGGGTGCCGGCCGCACCGGGCGCAACATCTGGGGGGGGCGCGAGTCCAGAGGGAAGGGACAAGTTCCTTCCTCCGCCGGGCTCCCCGCTGCCACCGCCAGCCTTGCGCCCTAGCACGCGCGCGCCCCCCGCCGCCGCTGTGGCTGCGCTCTACTCACTGCTCGCAGGAGGAGCAGCCGCTGCAGCAGCGCCGACGCCGCCACCGACGCCTGGCCAGGCACGGGCAGCCTCCGCACCCCGCCGCCATCCCCTCGGCCCAGCCACAGGCGGCGGCTGCTTCTGCCGACTGGGAGGGAGGAGAGCTCCGAGGGGCCTCGACGCGCCCTGCCCTCCCCAAAACCCTCCGAGAGGAAGCCGGTGGGCGGGCGAGGATCTCCCGGCGGAAGGGGGCGCCGCTGGCTCCGGCTCTCAGCGCAAGTCTCAGCCGTGGGGGGGGGGGGAGGACGGAGCGCGGCTGGAAGCCCCCCCGGACCTGGCCGGGAGGAGGAGAGGCGCTCGCCAAGCCCGGATCTGGAGCGCTCCACCTCGGAGCGCGGGCTCCACCTACAGCCCAAGGAGAGGAGGGGGCGGGGAGGCGCCTGAGGGGAGGGGGCTTCAGCTGCCTTGGCCCAGGGGGGCTCCGCAAATAATAAATTTAATAAATTCTGGCTGAGCCTTTGGGGGGGGTCCTTGGCTCCTTCACTCGACCCCAGCCCCAGTGGCATAGCGTGGGGGGGTGCAGGGGGGCCGGCCGCATCGGCCGCAACATCTGGGGGGGGGCGCGCTCGTACTCGAGTGCTAAAATCCACAGGTTAGGGGGCGCAAATTACTTGCCTTGCCCCGGGTGCTGACAACCCACGCTACGCCACTGGCAATAAGGCTTGGGCCCATATGCTACTCCTATATTTCAAGCACCCAGGGATAAGAGTGGAAGATTTTGCTTCCAGTTTCTGCATCTGCCAGAATGGGAAACTGGTTTATTCCACCCAGAAGCAAAAGAGGCCTGCAGCCTCTAAGCTGCGAGCAGGGGGCGTTATTTTGAAGCCTCCACAAAGTTCTTAAAATTACATTATTTTGTAAAAATTGGCAGCATTAAAAAAAGTAGTTTATCATTAGTTGAATTCTGTATTTCTTTCAGAACAAAAGAAAAGCTGTGTGAAACAGCCAAGAGCAGTTACTATAAATGGGAAGATCCCAGTTTTCCAAAGTACATTGAAGTTTATTTTGTCAGTATTTATCTGTTTGTTTCTAGAGAATCCAATAATCAGCAGATATATAGCAGAGGGCCACTTACAAGTTCAAGAGGCCTATGGTTTTCAGAGAGACTTGGAAATTAAAATATTGGATATATCTTAGTATGAGAAACTACTGCAGGCTAGGAAGCACAGTTTTGCAGTTGAAACTCTGTAGGGAAACGTTTTTTCCTTCTATCCCTTGGTTTTGACAGCTACTTCTAATAAAACCATCTCACATTATCTGTCAAGTGATACACCTGTGCTTACCACTAAAGACAGGAAGAGGTAGAGCAGATGGAACAAAAAATAAATAAACTGGAATAGAACACACTATGCATAATATTAAAAGGCTACTAGAATTAAGTAAATCCCAAATTGGAAAGTAGGTCCCACAGACACTTACTTCTCCATGTCCATAATTAGCACTACAGCCGACAACATGCATGTCTAGTTCATTAGCCAAGCTTCATCATTTATCACAGAATATAGGCATTAGACAGGGGCAATTGGTTGAGTTTCAGGTTTTCTCACATACCTCTTCTTCTTGTTCTTCCTATCTGTAGTGCATTCTCCAGAGCTGGTTGAAAGTAAGGGCAAGAGAAGAGAAACAATTGTTTTAATTAATATGCTGGATTTAAAATATATATATATCACAGTTAGAACTTAAACTTAAGATGAGCAAAAGTGGTAAGTGGCAATGATACAGGTATTAATAAATCACTTTATTGAATGCTAGTGGCAGAGGTATTTATGCAAACTGTCCAGGGAAGACATTGATAGCCAGGACACGGGTGGTGCTGTGGGTAAAACCTCAGTGCCTAGGACTTGCCGATCGTATGGTCGGCGGTTCGAATCCCCGCGGCGGGGTGAGCTCCCATCGTTCGGTCCCAGCTCCTGCCCACCTAGCAGTTCGAAAGCACCCTTAAGTGCAAGTAGATAAATAGGTACCGCTTTATAGCGGGAAGGTAAACGGCGTTTCTGTGTGCTGCGCTGTTGCCGGCTCACCAGCTGCAGCTTAGTCACGCTGGCCATGTGACCCGGAAGTGTCTTCGGACAGCACTGGCTCCCGGCCTCTTGAGCGAGATGAGCGCGCAACCCTAGAGTTGGGGTACCTTTACCTTTATATATATTAGTGAAATCCAACATCATGCAAGCAGAGAAAAAGGACTTCCCTTCCCTTTCCGATCTGCCCATTGCACCCATACCTCCCCTATCTCTTGCACAGCCCCACCTCCACTTTCTAAAGCAGATTTGGGGGTGCAGGGGGTGTTGCAAGGCAAAGTTTTATTTCACAAGGATGGAAAACCATTCCGCTCACACATGGACAGAACTGCATACAAGCATTAGTACACAAACTAATGTACTTCCCTTGTGCTTGATCCAGAAGCTGCAGTTAGTAAAAATGGGGTAGCATGATTGCTGATTGGAGCGAGGGCCTTGTCCACATATAACAACTGTGCTCAGAGATATGCACTGGTTACTGATTTGCTACCAGGCCAAGTTTAAGATGTCACAACTTGGGACCAGTTTACCTACAAGACCACCTTACCCCACCTGTGCCCTTCGGTTGGCAGAACTGGAATTACAGGTGCCACATAATACACATTCTGCATTGGTAAGCACTTGATCATTTAGTATGGCCCCACCTGCCCTTTGGAACTCACTGCCTATTGAGATCAAGCAGGTGCCTTCATTGTTCTCTTTTCAGTGCCTGCTAAAAACATTCTTGTTTAGGTAAGCCTATCCAGATGCTTTAAAAGTTTAGGTAATTTTAATCTGTTTTAGTATTTTTACTTTAGTATGTTTTAAAGCAGGGTCGTGACTCTTTCCTGATTTTCTTGATTTACCTTTTAACAAGCTGCTTTGAGGGTTCTTACAATCAAGCAGCGCAAAAATTTTATGAAATAAATAAATAAGAAGCAAAACTGAGAAAAACCATGTGCTGGCCTCTTTCTCAAGTTGTCCCACTTAAAGGAAATAAGAAACCCGGTAGCGTGGTAACAGCATTACTGAATTTTTCTTCTTTAGATATAGTTGCCTTTCAACATATCACACAGCTTGATTTCACAAGGCTCATCAAATTTGCTAAAAAGAACAGGGATGTAAATGGGTATATTATATGTAGTGTAATTTGCCCAAGCTTTTATGGTGAATTTGTAATACCATACGACAGATGCATAGATAAAGAGAAAGCGTGGGAATTGTTTTGAAACTGTATCAGCTAGCTGTAGCGAACCTACTTATCCATGTATCTCAGTCTCAAGAGTCTGCAGTTTATTCTATACATCCATTATTATTTGATTTGCTGTTGCTTAAAAAGAGGGCAAATTTGCAGTCTTGGTTTTTACACAGTTAAACTATTTTGAAAATATAAGCATGGAAAAATAGTTGGTTCAGTCATTTATCAGAACTACACAAGAATAATAATTTTCAGGCATGAATGTTTAGGAAATTATTCAGAGTTCAGCAATACTGCAGGAAAAGCTAGTATATTAAAATGCCAGTGCTGTCAAAACATCATGCAGCTTAGATGCCAGCTGTTTAAGTAAATAGCAGAACTAGTAATTCTGGGTGAATATAATATGGATGGCTGCTTTGCTGCTCTTGGCTAACATTTATATCTTCAACAGAAAACAGCGCGGCTGTATCTTTACTATAAGCAGGAAACCAGCATCATCTTCATCACCCCCATTGTAGTTTATTACATGTCTCACTGCATCCATTTATTCCTATTATGATACTATAGCTCCTATTTCTTAGTTTACACATGATGCGGTGAAATGGCTAGGAATGTAAGCTGGATACCCCTTGGCTTCACTTCATATCACTTCAGCTGCAAACTAACCTGTTGGCCTTGGAAAGCTACTATTGCCTCAAACTCAGCAAATTATCTTTAGTGTGGAGATAATGACTTGCTTTACAAGGCTGTTTTAAGGAGTACTGAAATACTCTAAAATTTGCTGGGAGGGTGGGAAAATATGCACTAAACATAATGATATGAGGAAATGTTAGGTTGAGAGTTGAGTGTGTGCTTGCAAAACAAAAAACCAAAAAACCCCTCTTGGTTATTTTTTTTAAGCCCCTTGGTTGGCAGACAATAGCAACAATGTTAGCTTTATTACACAGCCAACTATGTTTTGTTAAATAAATGTCTAAATCTGCAATAGTAGTAATTTAGAATACACAAATTCATTGATTTTAAACTGCATAGGAGTGGGCTACATAAATATTCACTAAGCATTGTTCTCAATGGGTTAAGATCCAACATCACTCAAGTGGACTTTCCAGTCTTCTGTTTCCCCTGCAACCCCACGCCCTCCAGAAAAAAAATCTGCTCTGGAAGGCTGGGGACCCTCTAGAGCAGATTTTGTGGAGGGGAGCACCACATTTGCAACCCCTGCATTCAAAGCTTTCTTGCAATTGCTATATGACAATTGTAGTGAACAACCCTCCTTAAGGCATAAGAGTGAAAGAGTATACTAAAAAGGAAAGGAGGAATTTTAGAGGTAAAAAAACAACAGGACAAAAAGCATGTTTTCAAATGCTTAAAGAGAAGACAGAAGTGAGAGATGCAGAGATTCTGAGGCAAGACATTCCAGGGAAAAGGGGCGAAAAGGTGGAAACATGCAAAAGTAATAATAATAATAATAATAATAATAATAATAATAATATTTTTTTATTTATACCCTGCCCTCCCCAGCCAAGGCCGGGCTCAGAGCGGCTTACAAGCAATAAAAACAAGATGAATGATTACAACTTAAAAACAAAAATAAAATACAACATTAAAATAATGGAACATTAAAATATTAAAATGTAGCCTCATCGCAGAAGGAGAAGGAAAAGAAAAAAGAAAGAGAGGGAGGGAGGGAATCAAATTGGCTCCAAGCCAATGGCCAGGCGGAACAACTCTGTCTTACAGGCCCTGCGGAAAGAAATCAGATCCTGCAGGACCCTGGACTCATGAGGCAGAGCGTTCCACCAGGCCGGAGCCAGAGTTGAAAAGGCCCTGGCTCTGGTTGAAGCCAATCTAACTTCCTTAGGGCCTGGGACCACTAGGGTGTTGTTATTTATGGACCTTGAGGCTCTCTGTGGGGCATACCAGGAGAGGCGGTCCCGTAGGTACAAGGGTCCTAGGCCGTGAAGGGCTTTAAAGGTCAAAAGCAGCACCTTAAATCTGACCCTGTACTCCACCGGGAGCCAGTGCAGCTTGAAAAGCACTGGGTGAATATGCTCCCATGGCAGAGACCCCGTGAGGAGCCTCGCTGCAGCATTCTGTACCCGCTGGAGTTTCTGGGACAGCTTCAAGGGCAGCCCCGCGTAGAGCGAATTACAGTAGTCAAGCCTGGAGAAGACCGTCGCATGGATCACTGTGGCCAGGTCGGGGCGGGAAAGGTAAGGGACCAACTGCTTGATGCGGCGAAGGTGGAAAAATGTCGCCTTGGCTGTTGCTGTAACTTCCGCCTCCATGGAAAGGGAGGCGTCAAGGATTACACCCAAACTCTTAACGGAAGACAATGGCACTAATTGGGCCCCCGCAAGAGAAGGGAGTTGGTCCCTCATCCCCATGGCATCCCGACCTAGCCATAGGACCCCTGTCTTCGAAGGATTTAGTTTCAATCGGCTCCCACGAAACCATCCAGCCACAGCTTCCAAGCATCTGGTCAGTGTGTTCGGGGCCGAGTCAGTGTGGCCATCCATCAGCAGATAGAGCTGAGTGTCATCAGCATATTGGTGACAGCCCAGCCCAAAGCTCCGGATAATCTGGGAAGGGGGCGCATAAAGATGTTAAAAAGCATCGGGGAGAGAATTGCGCCCTGCGGCACTCCACACACCAAGGAGTGGCGTGACGACATTTCCCTCCCTAGTGCCACCCTCTGTCCCCGACCAGAGATAAAAGAGCACAACCAGTTACGGGCTATGCCCTGTATCCCCACGTCTGCGAGGCGGTGGTCCAGAAGATCATGATCGACCATGTCAAAGGCTGCTGACAAATCTAAAAGGATCAGCAGTGCTGACCTGCCTCGATCCAGTTGTCTACGGAGGTAATCTGTTAGGGCAACCAGAGCCGTCTCCGTCCCAAAACCAGGATGGAAACCGGACTGAAATGGATCTAATGCCGATGTTTCCTCCAGAAACCTACCAAGCTGTTCAGCAACCGCTCTCTCAATTACCTTACCCAGGTATGGAAGATTTGAAACTGGGCGGTAATTGGATAGGTCTAAGGGATCTAATGAAGTTTTCTTTAAGAGTGGACACACCACTGCTTCCTTCAGTTCCCATGGGAATGTCCCCGTGTCAAGGGAGAAATTGATAATTTCAACCAGGGGGGTCCAGGCAACATCTGGGCATGCCCTAATCAGCCAAGACGGGCACGGATCAAGGAGGCAGGTGGTGGGCCTACCAACTTGGAGGAATCTATCCACATCAGTAGGGAGTATCCAATCGAAATGGACCTGAAGTCAGTCAAGTCAAAGTAGTATGGCAAGGTTTAGATAGTAAGAAAGTATCAACATAACAAAGGCAACAAGAAACCAAGGACAGTGGTACCTCGGTCCTCGAGCGTAATCCATTCCGGAAAACCGTTCCGAGTTCCGAAATGTTCGAAAACCGAGGCGCAAAGAGCTCTCTGAAAATTCAGTTGAGAAAATGGAAAAACATGCAGCGGAAGCTGTACCACTTCCAAGGCGTGGCCGAAAACGGAAGCATTTACTTCCCGGTTTTCGACGTTCGGGTTCCGAAACGTTCGTCGATGGAGACGTTCGAGAACCGAGGTACCACTATAAAAAGAAGCAAGCAAAAAGGAAAGACAGGAGGGAGGGCATAAATATTATTAGGTTGGGATCAGGGAGTAATAAAAAAAATGAAAGGGCATGTTATGAAAAGAGAAGCTTGGTCAACGTGAGATGCAGAAAGGGGCAAATTCTAAACTAGCAGCAGAGTTAAGACTAGAGGAAAGATGAAACTGTAGGAGAGGCAAACCAGAAAGAAGAACACTACAATGTTTAAGCCAGGGGGTAAAAATAAGAGAACAAGTCATCCCATGTCAAGTTGCAAGATAACACCACAGTTGCATCACATGTGCAGTAGCCCTTGTTCCCAGAACATGCTTATCTTTCCCACTGAAATCAACAGTCAACCAATGGATTCAAGTTACGAGAAATGACATTCTGATTAAACATCAGGAAGAACTTTCAGTGAAACAGACTCACATGAGAGGTGGTGGACTCTCCTTCCTGGGAGGTTTTTGAGCAGAGGTTGGATGCCCCTCTGCCATGGATGCTTTAGTTGAGATTCCTGCATTGCAGGGGGTTGGACTAGATGACCCTCGGACACCTTCCAACTCTACAATTGTACGATTCAAGGGCTCTCAAACTACAGCTTGATCACATGCACTTTTCTACCAATGGTGTACAGTCTCCTTCCTCTGTGATCTTACCTCTGTTGTAATAGTTGCTTCTCTTTTTCCTGAAGTGCTTTTTTAAACTCTGTTGTCCTTGATGGTCTATGGAGATATTTTCTTTTCCCTGTACATTCATAGGTCCAATGTCCAAATTCCAAACACTTCTGACATCTCACATGCTGCTTGTTTGCTTCCCTATGGAAATATCCAAGAGTATTTGAAACCATATGTCTTTGATTTAAAAGCTGACTATTAACCACAGCTAAGATCAACATTCTAGAAAATAGATGGCAATTCCAACATAAAATCTACCAACTTTGGGCCCCTAGTAGGGGATTACATTTGTAATTCGATGAGAACAGACTGTGGCTGAACAAGAAGCTTATGACAACTGTGTAGTATAATCCACTGATAACATTACAAGTTAGAGGCTGGGTTCAACTTCCAGCAAAAATATCTCTTATCTAAGATATCCCTCACATCACAGCTAAGGTCATTCTAGTTCACTTGTTCCCTTAGTTCCCTTACCAGCCCAAATCCTGTACTCAATTACACGGAGAAGCTTTGTGCTCCTTTGATTTGCTCTGGTGTGTGCTTTGATTTTTAAAAGTCACAAATGAAATTAGATCCAATTTAGAATGAGCATGCACTCATCTCTCTGCTTCAGTTCCTGGGTGGGCACAATGCCATCTACATGCAAGCAACACTGAAATCCCACGGTTTCCTATGGGCAGCTCTTACTTCCACCCCAGGGGAAAGGGGAAAATATAAAGTTTAAAGGAATCAGAGAGTTCCATTTCCAGACAATAAGGTGGCAAGGTGTCACAAGGAGCTAGCTACTGTATTGAACCAATCTACTGATGAGGGTAATTTTAACACTTCCCAGCTTATGATCTCTGTCCTTAAATATTCATGAGTGTGCCATCCCTGTTTACTCCAAAAAGGCAGTAAATTAGTAAAAGGGGGAAAGTGCAAAGGAGGCTGAATGTCCAATGAAGTCATCCCACACCTGCTGCAGAAATCCTTTCATCTCTTCCCCCAACCCAGCATGAGACACAGATGTGTTACCAGCAGGAGCAGCTGTAACAAGAAAAAGGAACAGCTAGAACTACAGCATGTTCCAAAATAACATTTGAATGTTCTTTCCATTGTCATAGCAAAGATAGGTGAAAACTGAATCTAGATAGAAATGTATTTCGGTCCATACAATTATTTAATAGAAAAAATGTTTACATAGTTTTACAACACAAGAAAAATGAAAAATCAAGGAACAGCTGTCAAACCCTCTTTCAGTTTCCTTGAGTTGACTGCCAGAACATCAAGGTGGTATAAGATTCTGAAGTACATTCTCGAAAATAAGTTAATACACCCAAGAGCTAACTGGACAGCAAAGGCCAAGTGTATTTATACAAGATCAAATGACAGATCATTGCTAGATCCTAATTTTAATTTTCCTATTCAGTTTATTAGACCATAAACTCCTCCTTACCCTCTGCCTGACTATTGATTTGGGGGATGGTATGAAATACAGGTTCAGTACTGATGTGGATTCACAGCTTCATCTGCATTACAGGTCTCACTGGATCATGTTGGATATATAAGTTGGAGACTTGCCATGTTTGCACGGTTATCATAAGACAAACCAAGATAGACAAGATGCATAAAGTTATAGTTGTTTCCCATTATAGTTACTGGGATTTGGGGTGTGCTTCTGACTGCTCAGGAGACACTGCCTACATCTTCAACCCATGCTACTCAGTTGTGTCTAGGGAGAACTGGAGGGAAGTGTCAAAGGTAGTATGCCCCTGAATACTAGGTGCTGGGAATCACAGGTGGGCAAAGTGCTGTTGTGCTGATGTCCAGTTTGCAGACTTCCTACAGGAATCTGGTCAGCCACTGCAAGAACAGACTTGGACTAGATGGACCACTGGCCTGATGCAGTAGGCTTGTCTTACATTCTTAAGATGCCCTGCTTCCCAGGAGAGAAAGAGGCACAGACTGGATGCTCCCTCATATCCACAATAGTAATCGCCTACTGTCTTGAGAATTGTCCTTGTCTCAAGGTCAGAGGAAATGGAGAGGTAGTGACAACATCTCTGGTTTTGGAGGCAGGAGCTCCAAAGGCAGGGAGAGAGAACACTCTTGGATACTACACTACAAAGAAAAGTTGGTAAAGGAAATATGCTTAAGCTAAAATTATAGCTTCACTTAATGTATGCTTTGCTACTCACACCAATGACCTAACTGGAATTTAGGTGACTGATCCACAAGCCAGTTGAACCAGAGTACATGGATTACATCAATCCTCCAATGCAATCTAACTCCATTAAAAACATTTTTAAAATGATTGCGGTTTTACCATTGCCTCCAATGGTTGCTGCATTACTAACTTTTCCTCCCTTGGGACAAATATGACTTACATTTAAGTACAGTACTCTTGTTTAGCTGGACTGAGGATTAATCTTCTAGAACTAAAGCAAGTGCTTTTGTTGTTGTTGTTTCAGAATTAAGGCACAAACTTTTGACAAATTTAATTCCCATATGGGAAAGTGGTAAATATGGTTTCAAACTGTCCTGTTAGAATGCAAATAAGTGCAAGAAAGCTTAAGGAACTGTTACTATGATAAAAAACACCAGACAAAAGTAGGGAAAATGTAGCCAAGAGCTATTTTCACCTCACTAGCTGTGGAGCTAGCAGTTATTGATTTTCTCCTTCACCACCACTACACACACCCCTGCCTATCACATGCAATTCACAAGCCAGGTGATAATATCCAAACTGGAATAACAGCTACGGTAAATACTAGTACATTTATTCACAGACTATTATTCGGTGATAATGATTACAGCTGCAAAGCAGCAACTGTATAAATTGGAGCAAATGTATTAAAAATATAAGCTCTTCATCATGAGCAGCAAGTTAAAAGTATTTCTGAAGATAAAAATTGAGAATTCATCTGAAAAACAAATACATTCTACCTGGCCTGAGATTGTTCCTAGAAGGCACAGAGTATCTTTTTGGCTTTTTAAAACTAAAACCAGAGTCAGGAATCTGGGCTGTGGTCCAGAAGTTATTTACATGAGAGTATCTTTTCTGACTTCAAATTGATTTCAACATTATAGCAATAGGCTCCACCCTTTGATGCCTCACAGATCTACAAACACTGAACCAGTGAATATCTGATATTCTACTACATTTCTATTGCTGAAACTAAGCAAGATTACCTGGGTGTCATGTGTGCAAATCTACATGTGGATGCCACACATCTAATAAATAAAAATAAATAAACAATAAATAAAAAGAAAATAATAAATACATTGTTTCTAACTAGACAAATTTTGATGGTCTATTACTGCAAGGGAAACCGCTAAAGGTTTAAAAAGAGATATAAGTATGAGTGAATTGAAGAGAGGTGTGCTAACTGAGGCTTTAGTTTTGTTTTCGTTAAGTAAATTTTAATGTTCTCAATTCCTGGAGTTGATTTACATAACATTAATTCTGTTGTAAGCAGTTATGAGCCATTAGAAAAAGTCAAGATACTTACACTTCTAAATGAGTAAGTAAAAGCTACTATCCCCTTTTTTATGTTTAGAATATTTCTACACTACCCTTCAATTAAATTTTTGGAGCATCTTATGGTAAAAAGTTTCTAAAACTCAATGGAGAACAAAGGTCAGAATGTCAACAAATTCAGCAAAACAGATGAAACTACATGTAGAACCAATTTACATTATATGTAGGAATACCATGAAACAATTGTGCTCACTCGATGTCAGAATGACAATAGTTGGCACCATGCAAAGTTTGATAATGAGGTACTCCATAAACTATATCTCAGATATATCCCCATAAAAACTTGAAGGGCCAATCACTATACCCACACTGAAATTCTATGCACAGAAAGCTGTAACATGACTGCATTGCTGGGGGAGTGAGACCTTGTCCACATTTAACACCTGTGCTCAGAGTCTGCACTGGTTGCCTGTCTGCTGCCGGGCCAAGTTCAAGGTGTTACTATGAATATATAAAGCCCTTAACAACTTGGGACCAGTTAACCTAGGAGATTGCTGTATCCCTTATGTGCCCACTTGACCAGCAGAATTGGCACTTTTACCAATGCCATATAACCCACACTACTTCTGCAAAAACTTGATCATTTAGTGTGGCAGCACCAACACAACAAGAAGTAAAAATTAAAAATTGCTCAGGAATGTAGAGAATATTCAACTTAAAAAGCAGAAAAGTATCCCATAGTTAACAGCTGCACTGCAGACATTTCTGCATGTTTGAAACTCCCTGCTTACTGATATCAGGCAGGCACTTTCTGTGTATTCCTTTCAGTGCCTGCTGAATACAATCTTATTTAGATAAGCCTATCCAGATGTTTAGAAAGTTTGTAGGAGTTTTGATTTGTTTAGTCTAGTTTACTGCAGCTTTAACCTCCTGTGTGTTTTAAATTACAGACATTTTTTTAAGTAATAATTTTATTGGGATTGTGTGGGGTTTTTTTGTAAACCACTTTGAAATCTTTTCTACAATCAAGTGGTACATAAATTTTCTTAAATAAATAATTATTTGAGTGTGGCTTCCACATGATAAAAGTGAGGCTCCATACAGGACAAATACACCAAGAAGACCTCTTCCCTTTGCAGGAGTAGTGAACAAATTAGAATGGTCCATCTTGGAAACAGAGTGAGCCAAATTTCCTGACAATGTTTGGGACCTAATTAGGAAGGACTGGTGCTCATGTCAAAGTCATAGCAGCTTTGTATGCTGCAGAAATGACTTGGGCTTCGAACATCACTCCCAAATGCCCATACCTATTAAACAGGGCACATTTAGCTCTCTGTTATACTAGTGAACTGGGGACAATGAAGCAGACCAAACACTGGTTTGAACACAAGTTATGGGAATTTTGGGTCAATTCAACTGATTCCAATGAACAACTAATATTAAGAGCTACTCTGTACCAGTGATAGGAGTGAAGAATGAATACTTCACAACCAATGAATCCCACGTCCAGTAACACTTTGAATGGTTTGGGGCAGGTATGGTGAACATGTGGTTCTCCAGATGTTGCCTAACGCCAATGTCCATGCCTGGGAAGGCCAATGGGAGTTGTAGTTCAGAAACACCTGGAGGGCCAAAGGTTTCCCACACCTGGTTTGGGGTCTTCTTCAGCTAGGCCTACAAGTTTACTTTTTAAAAGCCTCGGTAGTCTCCTGTGATTTACTTGCTAAGCACTTTAAGAATAATATTGCTTGCACCTGTTTTGACCTAGACACAACTACTATTGCTGCAATCAGTGAATGTGTCTGAAGAAATAACTGGTAATAGTTTATCAGACGAATGCCAGTTGTTGAAGGTCAACATGCTTGCAAGGATGTGGCTTACTACACATTGCTGGACACCTGATACTCATGGCTTCTAATGTCCAGTAAGAGATGGTTGACCAGCTGGCTCGAGGTGGGCATTAGTGTCTCATTCTGATAGGTAGTGGTTGTGGGTGTCCTGAAGGAGAATATTGTGAAACCACTCCAAAGGAAATCCTCTTTAGACCTACAAGTGTTGTTTCCTTCACCCTGTTGTACTAAATCAAAGAGTATGCCTATGATGGATTTTCCTCCAAGCATTTTTGTAGCTGTATGAGTGTATATGAAGCAGCTAAGAGTATGTGGTTTGTACCAAGTAATAAATAATAACTAGGAGATGGGTTAGATGGATACTTGTGTCTTTATTTCACTTGCCGTTTTACTCACCCTTAGTAAAGGGAACAACATTTTTAAGGCATGGTACACTACTAATACACACACCAAGACCTCATAAAAGGCCCTATACCGTTTCTGAGTAAATCATAATGAGGATTAAGAATCAACACTGTACAAGCCTTCTGCATGATAGAAATGAAAGGATATTACAACAGACCCTACAATCCATGCTGCAAGAGAAACTAGAAAAAATATAGGAAAACTGTATCGGTCAATTGTCTTGTGCAGGCATCTTAATTTTTGAAACCAAAGAACATGCAGCATTTTAAATTTTGCTTTGTCCCTCTGATATTCTTTCTGTAAATGACCTTGACTAACTCACATAAGTATTACTACTTTACTCTATTAGTACAATAATGTGAAGCAGCATTTATGAGTACATAAAAAGCTTGTATGTGTAATCAAAAACAAGCATAAAGTCATGTCTCCTTTTCACATTTTCCTTTAAGCTTAGAGCCATCAAAAAGTTCTGACATTCACAGGGATTACACACTTCTAGTGTGAGAATCATTTCTATATATTTTTTAATAGAAATGTCACAGCAAAAAGTCAACTGGAAAGCTTTGGTTATTTCCAATTCAGTCTTATATCCACATATCCAGTCTATACATGTGGAACCCTAGTGGAGGCACCAAGCCAAAGAAAATAGCTTCAACCTTTGCTAAGCATTCACTCTGAGGCAATCAGCTACCAACTTCGTGTGCCTAGATAATCCTTTTTAAAACCACAGTCCTTTCCACCCTTACACAGAAGCCAGCCCCATTCAACTTAGCGGCGCTTACTTCCAAGCATCTACACACAACAACTTTTCCAGCTCCACTGCACCGAAGGCAACTTACCGCAAAGCCTGTATGAAAGCAGTGTGTCATTCCATGCGATAAGGAGGTGTGTGTGTGTGGCGAGGAAACAACCGCACGTCACATAACACAAGACCACCTTCTACACAACAGTAGCTTTTGAACGGCTAGAAGCGCTAGTGGGCGAGATAACACAACTTCGCAAACGAAAGACGACCAACGCCACTAAGATTCATTTGAATGCCTAACCATATTTTGCTAGCAGGCAAGATAAACAAGAAAAGGAGAAAGTAGCGCCCACTAGGCCACGGAGAGCCTCCCTTCGTGAACCTGAAGGGGATTTGAAGCCTTTCAAGACCCCCATCTATCGCCCGTCCACAACCCCGGCGGTCATTCAGAGGCAGGTGCGAGGGAGCAGCGCCCGGGTGGCACATCCCCGCGCGGACACCAAGGGACGGTCCCGCCTCGCGAAGAACCAGGCGCCCCCCCCCCCCGCGCTCTCATTCCATTTCTATTTCGCTTTCAGGCCGCGCGAGCTGCTGCCCCGCTCCCAGAGCTCGCGCTCGTCCTCGCGGCTGACAGGTAGCAGCAACCCCGGAGCTTCTTCGGCTGCACGGGACTCCCCGGCAGGACGCCGTTCCCCGCGGCTGGTCTCCAGCGGCGGCGCCTCCCCTCCCCCCCCCCGCCGCCGCCTCCTCCTCTTTCCCCGCAGCGCGACCCCCGACCCTCGCCTGCAGCAGCAGCAGCAGCCCCTCGCACACTTACGCCTGTCTCCGAGCGATAAGGCGGTGCATGGGAGTCGCCATCTTAGCCACCGGCCGGGCACTAGCGCACGCTGCATGCCGGGAACGCCGCCCTCCCTTTATCCGCCCTATTGGACGAGCCGGGCTCAGGCAGCCTGTCGAGCGAACGCCGGGAGGGTGGGGGGAGGAGGGCGGTACCATTAGGGGCGGGGGGGGGGCGAAGACGGTCTCACTCCTCCTCCTCTCCCCCCCCATCCCCGCGTCTTCAGCTCTTCGCTGTACGGAGCCGGACCTGCTTTACAGTCCTTTTCTCCCAGCTTCCCTTCTCAATCTCGAAATGACGGCTGCAAGTTATGTTCTTGGCGCTTTAGAAAGCTCTGCGGTTTCTAAAAGACATGGGATTGGGCCGCTTTCGTTTTCCCTTACGTTAAGAGAAGAACTCCCTGCAAGTGGAAATCTAGCACAGCAGGGAGGACCCGAAGTAGTTTGCTTTCTTGCGAGCGATGTTGTTGTGTGGTATCATAAATTGTGCGGCCCTCCTGCAGACTTGAGTTGGACAGTCCGCTTTACAACCGCTGAATGACAACAACGGAGTGTGCTGTTTCAGATTGCAGGTGGTGTTCCATATAATGTCTGATTACCCCACGTTTAAACAAATTGCAAGAGGAAAACTACCTCATCAAAGAGAAACATTTGCCATGCCCCTTTCCCTGCTGTTTAGTTTTCTACTTACAGGGCACCCTGTTTTGTTTTAATGTCAGACAGCATCTGCAGTACTAAGTGATCCATTCCATTCATTCACTTCAGAACTCTTTCCTCTAATTCCTCACCTCTGCTGCATGTGTGGATCCAACCTGTAATATGAGAAATCTATAAAAACCCAAGCGAAGCATCACTTTAATTGATAGAATGCTGCTCACAGCGTAAGATACAAACCTTGGTACCTAACAAACACCATAGATAAGGTGTCCTGTTCAAGTGTTGGGCTAGGACTCCAGATTCCTGCTCAAATCCCCACTCTGCTATGAAGCTCACAGGGAGATCATGTCCCACTATCTCAACTTGCCTCTGTTACAAGGTGGTTGTGAGGATGAAATTGGAAGAGGGGAGGAATGAATAATGTATGATGTCCTGAGCTCCTTGGGGGAAAGGTGGACAAAAATAAAATATTTAACAAGTAGGTTTATGTGACATACATGCAAATACTGTAAACAGTGCCAAGCTATTTTGCACCCTTGGCACAGCTAAGGGCTTCCTCCACCCACTCCAAATTGCTAATTTCAGTTTTCAAAAACAGATGTCTGGTATAAATGATAAAATTCTTCAAAATATAAAATAAAAATCAAATATTACCAGAAATTTGTAAGATATACCAAAAACTAATCTGAATAAAACTGTGCCCCTCAAAGGTCAGTACTCTGCACCCCTCTGAAGTCTGCACCCTAGGCAGTCGGCCTAACGACAGCACCAGCCCTGACTGTAAGCCATACATTCTGGGCTTCGTTTGTGTTCACATCCCCTACAGACTAAATCTCTGCTGCACAAGAAGTTAACTGAAAGTAGACTTCCGTAAGATTGCACCTCTGTGCATTGCAACCTCTGCCATCCTATCTTGCTACTACAGAATTATACAGCTTTCTTTTGCTCAAATATATTTGGCTCACTGACACACACACGGCTTGCAATCCAGCTCACAGATTAGATACAATCACAGTTTACAAGTGTAATTGGCGTCATAGGACACAGAATATACCTTCTTGCTGGTGTTAAACTTTAGCCACTAATTTAAGCTACTACGTACAGTATCTTCAAGTTGATATGGTACTGTGTTTATCTGTATCTATTAGACTTACATACTGTACTACCTTTTGTCCAAAATCTCAGGGGGGTTGCAAGTATAAAGACAAGTAAAAATCATACAAAATGTAAAAGTTAAACATGTCTGTTTATTCAATGGGTTAGCTTAAAAGGGTTGTACAAACAGATATTCGGCTGGCCCTTAAAGTTATGCAGTGTTGGCACCAGTTGAACCTTCAAAGAGAGGCATTTCCATAACTGAAATGCTATTGGGATGACAGGCATAGGATCAACCTTTACTTAACTATATGGCTTTAAAAAAAAACAATGCACTATTACACAAGTTAGATGCTGCCTGTTTTAGATTCTGCCGGGAGGTTTTCAAACATCCGTGCTGTATGGTTGCCACTTTTTATAAACAGAAGCTCTGTGTCTTTTTAAGATGCAGAAATCAATAAATGAATATTTCCCTCTGTATAGCGATGCAGTGATGGAGAGAAAGTTTCTTCTATTGACAGATGCCCGTCATTACTACTAATTGAAGGCACAGAGCCTTTGCTCAGAAAAAAATAAGGCTGGCAAGCTTATATCCCATGAGGGAGGTGAAGGCAGGTCCCCCCAAATATCATAAGGTATGGCTGTGATCTTCTGCGCATGGATTTAACTTAGCAGTCCCATTTGTCTCAATTGCAAAAGAAAATGTGATAGCAATTCTCGGTGTGTAATGCAGCATGGGAAAAACCAGCAGAAAAGTAATTACATTTAAAGTAATTACATTCAATTGATGAAACAGAAGAATAGTAGTTACCATGAATCAGATGACTTACTTGGAGGAAATTGTGAATAAAGTCCAAACTAGTACAGTGGTACCTCGGGTTACATACGCTTCAGGTTACCTACGCTTCAGGTTACAGACTCCGCGAACCCATAAATATTACCTCGGGTTAAGAACTTTGCTTCAGGATGAGAACAGAAATCGTCCTCCGTTGGCGCAGCAGCAGCAGCGGGAGGCCCCATTAGCTAAAGTGGTGCTTCCGGTTAAGAACAGTTTCAGGTTAAGAATGGACCTCCGGAACAAATTAAGTACTTAACCCGAGGTACCACTGTATCTGAGTTTTGTCAGGCTTGATCTGATGTATCTTGAGACAACCCTGTACAAATACGGTAAAATGTTTCTTGTGCAGTCCTTCCACGACTATAAGTGACGTAAATGTTCAGATAATGCTGCAGCATCTTGAGTCATCCATGTTCACATATCATAGCTTATTTAGATGACAGCTTACCCACTAAGCTGCAAGTGAGAATAATCCTAGGTAAGTATTGTAGGTAGGGCTGGGAGTGGGGAATGTTTTCAACAATGACCAAATGGTGAAATGCCCTCCTGTAGCTGTGCCGGCATCTTTGGGTGGGTGGGGAATGCTGCCAACTCACTTGCAGGTGAAATTAGCTGGGAAATTGGTTTCTGGATACAGTAAAGCTGTGCTTCCTCCTTCCACTGTTGGAGGCGGTATAACTCTGAATATCAGTTGCCAGAAACCACAGGAGGGGCGAATGCTACAGCACTCAGGTCCTGCTATGGGCTTCCCATTGATTTCTAGCTGGGCACTGTGCAAACAGAATGCTGGGCTAGAGGGACACAGATCCTGATCTGGTCCTGGTCTGATCCACTGTTCTCATGTTATGTGCTGTTACAGAGATAAGGCAAAAATTGGATTTTATTTTTTTTTAATTGCCAGGTTGATGTGAATGATTCTGGGGCTAGGGAGGGAGTGTCAATGCTGTTATTGGGAGTATTGTTTTGTTTATTGTTTGTACACTGCTTTTTTTTATTACTGTTAAGCGGTTTGGTTTCCCCTCCCCCCATATGTTGTATGGAATATAAGATCCTCACCTTCCCCCCCCCCCCATGGTTGAATGTGTGTGTGTGTGTGTGTATTCAGTGTAAGTTGCTTGGAGACTCTTTGGGTGACAAGCATCTAATAAGTTTAATAAATAAATATGTACTGAGCAGGGAATGTGTGCATTCAAATTATATCTGCTGTACATAAGATGGTACATCTGTAGAGATCCCAAGTCTCCATTTCTCTCTTGTCCAGTAAAACTTCTGTACTTCTCAGTGCTTGGGAAAGTGAGGCATGATTAACAATACAATACTAAGTATATGTGTGTAGTATTTGGGGAATTTTTGTTCCTGCTCATATAGTGCCATTTGGACAAAAAAACGTTTGTTTCCAACAAGGTGTCCTCTGGCAGATTAAAGTTTAGGCATTAACAGCTTCACTATTGTATTGATGCTCTAGTTTTCCTTCTGTATGCACGTCAGTGATAAGCCTGATCAATAGAAACTCTTGAGTCTCTTATGAGCATTCCACTTTTAACCATTCATTTCAGCCTACAGAATTATGCTGTGCAAATTAGCTTGACTAAAGTGATAATTGTCTGTTCTATTACTGCTCATGACACAATGCCAGTCATGAGAAGTGCAAACTGAACAAGCCAGCACCAATACATTTTGTTGCCTGAGGCAAAGGACAAGCTGGTGTCTCCCCCCCATTCCCCACCACCAATCCATGTATGAAAACTGGGATCTTACATCAACTCTGGCAGTGGGATAAATGCCCTCCGCTACACTTGAGGGCAGCAGGCTAGCTTAGCCTTAGAGGATACAGGACAGGTGAGATGGCTCTGTCTTCAAACACCTCACCACTACTCCCTGACACACACCCTCCTCCATGTTTGCTACTTGAGTTGGCTGCCTTCCAGTAGGGCAGGCCTGAAAGCTCACTCTGGTGGAGACAACCAAGGGAGGAGACAGAAGAGGGAATGGAGAGGCAAAAGTAACAGGAGAAGTATTGCATTAATATGGAGGAGTGAAGGTCAAAGGTAAGGACAAAATGGAAACTATGAAAAATAGCATGGTGCAAAGTCACTGAGAGCTTTAAAGGTAAGGGATGAACGCATTTGTGCTGACTTCATAAATGGTCAAGGATTTAACAATATATGTAATGAGCCACATAAATAGATTTTTAAAAGCAGCTACTCTGTATTTAAAAATACTGCCAGTCTTAATGTGCTACCACTAGATATTTCATACAAAGACATAACTGTAGTATGACAACCAGTTAGGATGTGTGCTGCAACAGCCTAACATAAAAGCATTGATATAAGAAGCTGAGATGATTCCTTATGCTAATCTGAACAATCATTTCCATGAAATGAAATTCTATGAACGGCACATATGACAATAGCTTACAACAAACATTTTGGGGAAACTTGCTTTCCAACGCTATCAGAAACTGAAGTTGGGGCAGAATTTAATGACCCACTTAAAAGCTGGATAAGAACTGATGTCACAAATGTTACACCTGCATACACGAGTCTGCTCTGACTTCTTAGGCTTTCCAACATGGGCCAATTTCAGGACTCATTTTGTGCCATGAATCTAATGCATATTCTAATATGCTCAGAACTGAATATATATTGCTTTTTCCTAAGAAATACTAAGTACCGTAATTGTTACTGATGTTCAAACATTGACTCAGTAAAACTATCACTTACCTGTTTCACATCAGGGATTTCTGAAGGCTTGCCATATATAATAAATGCTTTATTAATTTTTTTAAAGGAAAGAAAATACATCCCCTTGCCTCAACTGCCATTTAAACTAATAAAGATTTTGATTTGATATTCAGGCCTCTAAATTATCACTGTTAATTACTTCATGACTCATGACTGAATCCCAAAGCAACTCCCATTTCTGAACATTTTAATTGTAATGTTGAATAACTGCTTGTGTGCTTGCACTCTTAATGGTGCTGCTTGGTAGTTCTGCTCCTTTTCAGATTTACTGCTTGATTGTTCTACTCGTTGTCTATATGATACCATGCACTTATATTGTGATTACTCATATCTGCCTCCTGTTGTCCACCACTGCAACCTCTACTGCCAAATATGCAGTACAGTACTTCGTTCAAGATGCTTCCTAGACTGAGCAACCTAAATCATGCTTACTGGTACAGTACTGCTACCTCTCAGCCTACTCCTATGGACCCCTGGGCCCATAGCTGTCAACTTTTCCCTTTTTAAAAGGGAAATTCCCTTATTCCGAATAGGATTCCTCGCAAGAAAAGGGAAAAGTTGACAGCTATGCCTGTGCCAATAAGCAAAAATCAGATGTAAGAATTGTAGCATTAATGCTACTTTTAAACCAATGTGCTGCAATGACAGAGCAGTGTCCTACAGTATTGGTAACCTCAGCTATTAGTATTTGTGGCATAACAGAGGTAAGCTTGTTGTTACATGAAGATGGCATAGCCAGGGGGTGTGGCTGTCAGAAAAGTGGGACAGGATCAAGGACAACTCACATGTGACAGTAAAAGTCATTGAGACACAACAGAGGCAACACTTCAGAGGTCAACACCTAGAACCCCCCTCCTCCAATAATCTAGCTGATTGTGGGTAAAAGCCTCAACTGGCCCTGTTTTGCAAATGCCTTCAAAGCAGCAAAATCTATCTGACTTTTCCTTTTAAAGTCCTGAAGGCTACTGGTTTACTAGCTAGTTGGGATATATATGTAATCACCAATGGATGGACATTCTGTTGGCATTATTTCAGGACAAAGGAGAACTTTAACAAGATACTGCAATATATTCTCATCCCCTCGCAGGAGTGTTGCTGTTTGGGGCCGCAGCCAGCCAGCCAAGCCCACTGAGACAGCAGGCCATTCCATTTTACCTCCACCACCCAAGTCAGTAATTTTTATTCTCTAACCCAAGCTCCACATTCTGTAGCTATTGAATATGGTCAGTCCCCAGCCCTCATTGGGTTGGTTTCTTTTTCTTTTCTTTTTGCAGGGTGCCCTCTTGGGGTTTGGTGTTTTGTTTTTGTTTTATATTTCTGAAATATAAAACTATTGTGCTATTGTTATCCCCCCTCTTGTTTCTCAAGAGGCTGTGCTTGGCTCATTTTCTCACCACCTGAATATGCTAACAAGAGGGAGTGTTAGAGGATTTGCAGAGGGAACAAATAGGGTATTTGTTCCCTCCTCAGAGCTGTTTGATCTTGCCTTCAGCTCATGCCTTCCCTGTCCTTCATCCCTCTGCTTCAGCCTACTTCCCTGGATTCCAATCTTACCTCAAGCCTAGCTAACCATGATGATTACCTTTCCTCTCAAAACTAATGCGCACATTAGCATTAGCAATACTAGCCCATCCCAATCTGGTTTTCATAGTCTGGCTATGGCACTGACTGTGTCTATGGCCCAGACTGATTATCTCCACCTAGAGTCTGATAAGAGGCACTGCACCCTCTTAATCCTCTTCCATCTTTACTGTGACCTTTGATACAGTTTACCATGAGAAGTTGATGATGCGATGCTGTGATTTGGCAAGGAGGACCTATAGTTTGGTGATGGGTCATTGCTCATCAGGTGGTTCCCTGTGACATTCTCCAGAATGTCATTGTCTCTGCCCACTGCATGAGGCACGTGTCTCCGGGTACTTCATTATAGAGCAGGGAGGGAAAACGGGATCCTACCAGCAAGCCACATCTTTATCTACTCCACCCCATGTCCCACAGGCCAAGTTTGACAGGTGGGTGGGGCCCTCTACCTGTCAATCACCTGAAGTCGCAATGACTTGTTTTTGCTCACATGGTTTGAAATTGAATTGTATGGCTCAGGGCACAACGCTTTGCAAGCTTCAGTGATTACTTTGTATACTGAGCATGCAAGTGCGGAGCTTTGCAGGCACTAAGGATCAGGTGATGTTGGGTGTTTGCAAAGCCTTGTGCACAGCACTTTTGCACGCCTCAGTGATCAGCTGGTCATCAACACTTTCCAAACAAGGTGTGTGCAGCTTTGTGGGTGCCACTAATCAGCTGGTGGTTGGTGTCTGCAACCCCCCCTTTTGGCTCAGTTGTGGGGGGCAGGAGGGTGTAGCTTGGTCAAAAGAGGCTCGCAGGCCGAATGAGGAGGAGTGGCAGGTCGTTATGAGGCCCACTGTTGTTCTAGGGCCAGCCTTGATAGTGATGACTTTCCTAACTTTGGGTGATTTAGCACTGATCAGTAAGAAACCTATATCAATGTGCTTGCTTATTTATGGAAGATAAAACAGTTTAAGCATAAAAAGCAGCTTTTGAGGTTTAGCATGCCCTTCCAAAAATATAGAGAGTAAAAAAGTTTAATAAGACCTTATGCAGGCCACCCACTCACATTGCCCAGATCAGCATGTAGTTATAGGAAGGGAGAAGGCTGAAGATGGGGGTGACCTTATATGGAGATGTGGGGCAGAGCTTTAAGGATCCAGCTTAGCTGGTGGGGAGGAGAGTGAGAGAAAGAATCAGAAAGGGGAAGAGTTCACATTCAACCCACTGGCTTTCCTGCTTTCCTCATAACCGAAAGAGAGCAAGATTAGGGGACTAAGGAAGTTGGAAAGAAGTCATAGACCTATGGGGTGCTCTGTGGTCAGAATCAAGAATCAGAGCATTACAGCACAAGATAAGAAGGGGGCATTTTGTGACAAGGCTAGCTAAGAGAGGCCCACAAATACGTGCAGTTCCTCTGGTGATATGGTGGGTAAAGCAGGGTTGGGGGAGGGGCAGAGAGGGTGTAATGAAGACTAGGAATCCACTAATGCAGCTGTCGTTCCTAAAAGTGGAAATCACTGCATCCCTGCCTTGCAAAAATATATAGTAGTTGCAATGGCACCAGCCAAGGGCTCTGGTAAAGATGCTTATTATAAATGGTGTGTGTGAACATTGCTGATAAACGATAATGCCTTTAATTTTCTTTTTCTTCTAGACACCATACATGTGACACGAGAAAGCTGATAAAAAGCATAGGAGTGCTGAACCCTAAGGCAGCATAGATTTTCACTGTATGTAGGCTGCTTTGGGAGCTTTTTTGGCTGAAGAGTGGGGGGACAGGTACTCTAAATATTTGTTTTGTTTGTTTGGAAGCTATATCACACCTTTCTGCTATATTGTGTCACAAACACCCAGCACATACTAGCCAGTTGGTACCTAACGCAGAAAGTCCTTAGTGCTGCATGCCCAAGTATGCTGTGTTATGTATCACAGTTCATATGGACTTGGGCTGCTGTCGCTAGCATGAAGGCCTGGGAACCAGAAGCCAAGATCACACTGGAGCATATATTCCAGCTGTGACCATCCCACAGGACCACCCTGGGGGGTGTGGGTGGATAGGTGCCGTTGCCCCTCTGCAATATGTGCTCATTGTCTGCCATTCATTTAAAGCTGTGGGTGTTTGACATATGCATCTCTTCTCATGGTTAGCAGAGAGGAAGCCTCTCCCACAATACTCACGACAGTTATTTCCAGGGTTGCCTGGGTTTTACGCTGCCCCACCCACCAAAGGCTGAGAGACGTCATCCATCTCATGGCCTTGCCACTGGAGGTCCTTACAGCTTATTGTCCTGCTAGTTCTTCTTCCTCTCTCTCTCATTATTGCAAACACTCACCCACTGGGATGCCATAGGGTGAAGGGAGAGGGAGAAAAACTACTCTCTAGTCACTTTCTCCACACCACTCTACCCAGTGAAGCCTTAGATTAGCAGTACCCGGAGGTCCAGCGGTCCGCCAACCCCGTGGCCAGAGGGGAAAAACAATTCCAGAGACTTCTTGGTCAGAGAAAAGAGATTTATTGAGATCTGCGCAGAGGCAGCCAGTGGAGTCCTCTCCAAAGACTGGCTACAACGATACAAGTAAACAAGCATTTTTATACCTGAGAGTCTGCCCATCTCTTCCCACCTCTTCAAATTCTCCAATCAGCTGGCAAGGTTAAGCTTATTTCCTTATATGGCATATGACTAGCTAAGCCCCCTCCCTCCCTTGTTTGTGTGCTCCTTGTCTCTTGCGTTTCTGCAGCTCCCTGCTAGCCGGCAGAAAGAGGAAGTAGCTCCCAGCTTGCAATTGCGGTTTTTTGCTAGCTGCTTAACCACAACTGCAGAAGTTAGCTTAGGTGCAGATAGTATTGAGATTAACCCTTTCAATTCCCTCCTCTTCTTTTGGACAACCTATCTCCTAGGTTCGTCCTGGTCTCTTGGGTTTATAATCCTGGGGGAGAACAATAAGGGCCATGATATTTTTATTTTTTTGCATCACACCTTGTAAGCATTGCACCAAGCAGGGTATACAGAGGCAAAGAAGCAGAAGGATTAACAGCGGCCCTGCTAATAATACCACAATATGCCTGAGCCAACTGCCATGAGGCAGCCAGGAATATAACCAACCCCATAGATCACCTCCTGTAGTTTTCAGCGGGTTCCTGGCTATCATTGTTTCCATGTGATCAATGGTGGCTGAAATGCTGACATTATTATCTGGGACATATCTATTTTATTGCTGAAGGGCCCACTGATACTCGTGCTCTATCAGCTGCCTTGCTTCTTGGGAGGTTGTGTCCCACCTCTCTGAGGAGGAGCCTATTATCTTAACCAATTTTCCCACCTGTCCTTGTGGATGCTTAATACTCTCATGATTTCTTCCCAACACACTGTATCCGAAAGGGGCTTCTCCCTCTACATATATTAACATATACCCACAGGAATATATATCCACCCTTGCAGAGGCCTGACACACGGAGTGACCATATCAAAGAGTTCTGGCCCCAATATCAAAAGTCCTGGCGGTGCCTTAAAATTTGCTGGGGAAAAAAGTCTCTACGTTGGGGACGCTGCCCGCGGGCGTCCCTCCCATCCACTTGTCCAGTCGTCTGGCGCTCTTCTGGAGATGGTTAGCTTCAGAGGATCATCAGGATTTGGTGTAACTGTCCAATCTAAAATAGCCTTCTTCACTTAAGTGTGGTGGACCCAAGGGGTGAGGTAACAGCAGTGGGCCTGGGTCCACCTGTTAAGAAAGAGAAAAAATCTCGGGAGAATTACTGCACATAATTATTAAACTGCACATTTTGACTAGCATGGGGGGTTATTGCAAAACTGAGTGGACAAAAGCTGGTCCATTGTCAGATCCTATTGACCTAGGTAGTCCATAGCGGGGAATGATCTCCCTAAGCAGGCACCTGGTTACCTCGGACGCCCCCTCAGTTCTGGTAGGCCAAGCTTATACGTGCAGACCACCACAAGCAGGTAGCGGTATAGTCCACAGCGGGGCAATTCAGTGAAATCCACAACAAGGTCTTCCATGGGTGCAGTTCCACTATGCTGAATCCCCGGGGGAGCCAAGGGTCCGGTTCTAGGATTATTCTTTTGACACAGCAGGCATTTCCTGGAGATCTGGGCTGCCAGTTGATAAAGGTGGGCTATATAGAAGCACTGCTTCAGCTGTCTGGTTGTGGCATCTGGTCCCATGTAGGTGGACTCATGGTATCTCTGAGTAATCTGCTGAGAAAGGGACTCTGGAATCCATATTCTGTCATCATGAGTAAGGTACCATCCTTCTTTGGACATAGTCAGCCCCTGGGCATCTGCAGTGTCCCTTTCCTTTTGGTGTATATTGGCTTATCAGCGGTGTTCAAGATCCTTCCAGGGACCAGTGCTCCAATAACTGACGCGGGAGCTGGTTCCCGGGCTGCTTCCTTGGCCACCCTGTCTGCTAGTCGGTTTCCTCTGGCCACTTCTCCTAGTCCAGTTTTGTGTCCATAACAATGGATAACTGCCACTGCCTTGGGCTCCCATACAACATCCAGAAGGTTCAATAAGGCTTGTGGGTGGGCCACCTGGTTTCCTCTGGAGGTAAGCAAACCTCTTTCCTTCCATAAGGCTCCATGGGCATGTAAAGTCAGAAAGGCATACTTAGAGTATAAATGTTTATCTACTGTCCCTTTGCCAAGCACAAGGCTCTGGTGAACGCTGTTATTTATGCCAGCTGGGCCGACGTTCCAGGCGGGAGTGGCTGCGCTTCGATCACTTGGTCTTCCAAGGCTACCACTGCATAGCCTGCTTTTCGCTGTCCAGCCTTAACAAAGCTGCTTCCATCCACAAACCATGAAGGCCAGTGGGGGTTTGCTTCATCTTTGAGGTCAGGCCTGCTAAAATATTCTTCATCCATTACTTCAATGCAATCGTGCATCTGCTCCTCACCTTCTCCTGGCAACAGGGTAGCTGAGTTGAGGGCGGTGGTGACCTGAAACTTCAAACGCGGATGCAGCAGTAACATCTGGCACTTTCTCATCTTCGCTTGGGAGAGAAAATAGGTACCCTTCATGTCAAGCAGAGCTGGGGCTGCATGCGGGGTCACACAAACAGTGTCTTGGCCAAAAGTAAATTTGTCTGCTTTGTTCAGTAGGGTGGCTACTGCCACAACTGTTCTCATACACGGCGGTAAACCTTGCTCTGTAGGCGTCAGGCGCTCAGGTACCCTTCATGTCACTGGCTGTTGCCAGCTTCCCAATTTTTGGCACAAAACCCCTTTCCCCGTCCCTTGGTCCTCATCCACGAATAGAATAAAGGGTTTCTCAGGGTTTGGGATGCCAAGCGCTGGGGCTTGCTGTAGTGCCCTCTTCAAATCCACGAAGGCTTGCTGTTGTTCTGTGTTTCAAACAAAGGGGTCTCTCTCAGTTCCTCTGGTTGACTCATGTAGAGGCTTGGCAATGATGCTGTAATTAAATATCCATATCCTACAAAATCCTGCAGACCCCAGAAAGCCACAGAGTTCTCTGCAGTTCTTTGGCTCTGGTATCAGGATAATAGCCTGCTTCCTTTCTTCACTGGTAACAAAGGGGTCTTCCACTGTGATTGGCATTGCCTCAAGATCCTATGTTGGAGCAGTCGCTCTAGATGCACCCACACTCCTTCAGTCGCCCTTCGTGGGATGGGATACTTATTTACTGCAACAGGATTGACAAATGGCTTGGGCTTCACGATTATTGGTGGGACATTCTTTGCCATTCCTAGGGGGTTCACTTGTTCCAGAATACTGGCGGGGATGGGTCCCTCCTCTTCTTTTACCATCATGAGGTGCCAGTACTCCCTCAGGGGTGCCTCCACAACCAGTTCCCCAAGTGACATATTGGACAATGTGGCTTCTCCCGATGGCTTAAAAGTAATTTGGGCTTGCAACTTTACCAACAAATCTCTTCCTAATAATAGAATAGGGCATTCTCTCTTCCAGTGCCCTTCCTGTTGGCAGATGGCGCACTGATTCCGTCCGAGACGGCTTCGCCCTCCTCCCCGGGCACTTCCTCTTTCCTGAGGGGTGGGTGTGGTGGCCTGTAATGCCGTCAACTTCCTTGTTTGATACTTCTCCTTTTTTTTTTTCTCCTCTGGGCTTCCTCATCTCTCTGATTGTAAGTGGTTTGAGCTAACTTCAACATCTATTCCAGCCCATGGCCGATGCACCCCTCATGCTTCTGGATTTTTTCTTTTGGCGAATATTGGACGCTGCCTGAGCTACAAAGGCAGCCTTTATAATGGGGCGTTGGCAATATCATCTGGGTTCTCCTCAAAGGTAGGGTTCTAATTTCTCCAATTGCACACATCAGCACTTGAAAAAGGCACATGTTGGACTGTATAAGTGCATGGTGGTGCTTCCCCACCCTGTCCTGGGGGGCTGGTGGGTCATACACTCTGCGTAGAGGCATCATTGCAGTCCCACCCTTTTTCTGTGCCTTATGGGACTTATGGAGGGACGCCCTGGTTGCTGCTTCTATTCATTCCTTCTGCCATTTCTTCCCTTGTGTTGGGGAACATCCTGCTGCTGCCAACAAATGGGAACTAACATCCACTTCTTTCGCATAGGGTTGTACATACTGTTGCAATCTCAATTGTCTGATACTGTGTCCACATTTTTCCTTTCTTTGCTAACTCAATTAGTCCCTTCATAAACTCCTCATCATCCTCTTCCTCTTTGCTCTCTAATTCATCAACCTTGGAGGGTTCAGGCTGAGGGCCGGCTCCTCCCTGGTCCTGGGGCCCTGGGCCTGGGGGATTCGCTAGAGGGGCAGTTGGTGGAGCATAGGGTGGCGGCGGTTTAATGACTTCCCCCTCTTCTCCTTCCTCTCCTTCCGGCTCTGGTATCACCGGGGGGGCCTTTCTGACTTCCCTGCCGGTCGGACTGCACAAATTGTATTTTGTGGGGCGTCGCCTCGGCAGGCTTTCAGCCACGGTGGATTCTTTTCTACATTGGTTTTCCAGGTAGAAATATAAGGGATCTGGTCTGGGTGGACGTTCAAGATATTTTGATATAGTGGGTTGATTAGTTGCAAATTAAAACTGCCCTCCGAGGGCCAATTAGTTCCTTGGGTGGGCCAATCAACCTCACATAATGTCCTCATCCTCTCTCTTCTCAATTTGAACCCAATCATCATGCTTCGTAGCTGCTTTCCAGTTGGTTAAAAAGCATTTCAGAGGACTACGTTAGCTTGCCCCAGACCCCATTTTTTTTTCAGATACTCCGCTCCTAACCGGGCTTAAGATCCTTTCACACACCAACCACTACAGACTGTGACTTGGCGAACTCTCGTTGCCAAGAAATGCACAGCCCTGCAATCGCTCGGCCAAGGGGACGCTAAGCCCCGGCCCACACTTGACAATTCAGCCGCTGGAGTATCTGACATGCAACACACAAAACACACCCCAATATAATTCCAACATGCAACACACAAAACACACCAAAATAATTTTCCCTCTGTTTCCCCTTTCCCCAACCTTACTGGCGGCACTCTACTGCCACCTCTGTTTCCCCTTTTCCCTTTTCCCGTCCCTGTCTGGCGGGGCGGCACCTTATTGCCACGGCCAGTTCCTTTGTTCCTTTTCTGGCGGCACTCTACTGCTCACAGCCAGACCCTTTATCCCTTTTCTGGCGGCACTCTACTGCTCACAGCCAGAGGAAGCTGATCGGGCTTCCTACCACGCCCTTTCCCTTGGGCTTACCTGTTCCGCTGCGGACCCCTCCTTCGGCCGTCCTCTTTTCTCTCTCGACTGGGTGTCTCGGCTCAGGCACAGCGTGGCGATCTCCCCCTACGAACTGGCAGGGTGCGCGCTGGAGATTGCGAGCCCTGGTCCTGGTTGCTCACCCGGTCGAGTCTGGCCCCTCGGTCCACCTTTCGTGGGGTGGGGACCCATCCCGGACACGAGCCCCCAAAATGAAGCCTTAGATTAGCAGTACCCGGAGGTCCAGCGGTCCGCCAACCCCGTGGCCAGAGGGGAAAAACAATTCCAGAGACTTCTTGGTCAGAGAAAAGAGATTTATTGAGATCTGCGCAGAGGCAGCCAGTGGAGTCCTCTCCAAAGACTGGCTACAACGATACAAGTAAACAAGCATTTTTATACCTGAGAGTCTGCCCATCTCTTCCCACCTCTTCAAATTCTCCAATCAGCTGGCAAGGTTAAGCTTATTTCCTTATATGGCATATGACTAGCTAAGCCCCCTCCCTCCCTTGTTTGTGTGCTCCTTGTCTCTTGCGTTTCTGCAGCTCCCTGCTAGCCGGCAGAAAGAGGAAGTAGCTCCCAGCTTGCAATTGCGGTTTTTTGCTAGCTGCTTAACCACAACTGCAGAAGTTAGCTTAGGTGCAGATAGTATTGAGATTAACCCTTTCACCAGCAGTGGGTTGAACCAGTTAAAGTCCAGAAGGTCAGTTTCATGGAAGCAGACAGAGAAAAATAAAAACATCTATGGTTGGTGGCAACCATGATGTGAACATGAAGGAGGAGCTTGTTTTGCGAGCTCCCCTGCCCTCTCAGTCCATGTCTTTATTGCCCCCTCGTGGTGGGAGCTGGTACTCAGCAGAAGAGAATGAACTAATTCAAGTTTTTAGTGGTTCAAGTATAATCGTTCCCTGCCCATCACAGGACTGTGTCAGAAGCAACCCTCACACATCACAACCAGTGTTTTGATGTCCCTCACTAGCATAGCTGTGAAAGGAGGTGCCTAACCCTGAAGTTAAAAGAAGAAAATGTGAAAGTAGAGTATGCGCTATATAGTCTTCTTCTTCTTCTTCTTCTTCTTCTTCTTCTTCTTCTTCTTCTTCTTCTTCTTCCTTCATCTGAAAATCACAGGACAGTTCACAACAGAAAATACAAAATAAGAAAACAAAATACATAGTAAAATAAAAACAAGAACAAACCAATAACCCCCCTTGCAAAGCCACATTTAAAAGGCCATACATAGATTTGTTTAAGCAGCCAAAAAACCCATCAGGGTGGTGGATTGAATCCTGATACTGTACTTTCAGAGAAGAAGTGCTGGAAAGCCTTGCAGCTAGGGGGATGTGTAAATACTTTTATTGTTCTTTGGGGAAGAAGGTGGTTAAAAGGCGTTGGGAATTGGAACGATTGACTGGGGTGGGTGACACTTTCATGTCTCTTTCATGACGTTTTGATGATGATGTGTATTATGGGAAAGCTGGGAAAATTTCAAAAGTCTGTGCAGCCCCATGTTCTTGGTTCTTTCTCTTTTTGCATTTGAACCTTTGTTGCAACAAATAATGACCAGGTCTACTGACCACTGATTGGCTTCTGTAACTTGGCTGGAGATTCCTTCTTTGCTGACTGGAGGGACCAGCGGGGAGTGGCACCCTGACAAGCTGGGTTGCGGAATAAGTCCTGTACCCCCATTATAGAGAAACGTTTTCACTTTGCGCCTAAAGATATGTAATGAAGGCACCAGGTGGGCCTATTTGGGGAGAGAATTCCTCAAATAAAGGACCCACTACAGAAAAGGCCCATTCTCATATTGTCACCTTCTGGACTTCTTATAGAGAAGGCATCCAAATAAGGGCCTCAGATGATGATTGCAGGGTCAAGATTGATTCATAGGAGGAGAGGCAACCCTTGAGTATTGTGGTCCTGGGCTGTTTAAGGGGTGATGAATATTTTTTTCAGACAAAGCACTATATTGCCTCATGGGGAACCTTCCATGGGTCCCTCTCATGACCTCATAGTTACTAGATCCAAACATGGAACGTAATATATTTTGCTGGGTTGTACACCAAGCTGTATGAAAAATCCATACAGAACTCCCCTTTATTTTATATATGGTTCTATAACATAATATTAAAAAGTGAGGGAGTTGGTAGAATATAGAAAGGATTATCCAGGTGTAGCAAACATATTGATTAGGACCAAGCTGCTTCAGTACTCAAGGGTCAACAAATCTTCTGTTGGTTTTTGTTCTAATTATCTTTTCTCAGGCCTTCTGTTTCATGCCCTGTGAACCTGATACTACTGATTCATTTTAATGTAATGTTCCCATGGAAACATGCTGTTGCCTTTCTGTTTCCTTAGTAAATGCTTGCATGGTGAGTGTCCCAAGCACTGGACTATAAAGATCTGCGGTATTTTTAGATGCTGAACTCACATTTCAGTGAACATGGCGTATCTCTGTGTGGCAACAGTTCACAAACAACACTGCTAGAATGTGATGTTTGTGGGTGTAAGAATATTACTGAGGTGAATAATAATAATAATAATAATTTTATTGTTTATACCCCATCCATCTGGCTGGGTTGCCCTAGCCACTCTGGGTGGATTTGCAGAAACATGCACCATTCAACAAATTATTGGAATGTATTTCATGTTTTATTTACATCTACAAGTGTTTCTCTTGTGCAATAAATCTCAATCTCTAGTGACTATGAAGCCTGCCTCAATGTGTGAAGTGGGTAAGTAAACATTGGCGAAGGAGTAGTGAATCATTCAACTGTCTATGCTGTACTATTCCCAATCCAGTTGGTGTTGTTATAGTAATCTGTCAACATGACTCCCAAGGATATACCTTTTATAGCTCAGAGGCACCTCTGTCATTCCCTTTAACAGAAAACTCAGTCAATGCCCGCTGGGCCCAGCATCAGCACCCAGCATACCCAAGAAGCTATTGGGATACACCTGCCACAGCACCTTGCTTCGACTCCCATAACTATCCCACCTCAGCATTGTGGTGTTTCACACTACTGCAACCACTGTTATCTAGGTGAGTACGTGCATGGGTTCCTCCTTCCTCTTGAGTAGTCTCATGTAAATGGAAGCGTCCAGCAGCTAGCCGTGCACCTTGCTGGTGGCCCTGAAGATCCCAGATAACTTGTCATCTGCTCTACTCCCATGGCCCTGCTATTAACAAGCCCAGGCAACGTGTCGGTCCTCTGGTCAGAAGGCACTGCAGGAACAGTGGGCTCTTTAGGATTGCTGGTGATGCTGAGTTTCTCTGGGAGCCCTGTTCCTCCCAGAAGACCTCAGGCTCAGGATGGTAGATGCCAGCAGAAATGGAGTCCAATGGGACTTCCAAGAAATGAGAGGATAGCATGTTCACAGAAGTGTTGTTGTTTTTTTTAGAAACCAATAACAACCAAGAGTGGGCACCCCCACAAAAAAGCTGCCCAGTGAGGACTGATCATGCTCAGTGGTCACTGGGAGCTGCAGAATGTTGAGTGTCCGTTGGGGGCAGGGGTTTTTCCTTTAAAAAATGTTTAGGGGTACTCTCATTTTGACTCAAGAGAACCACCATTTTATAGTTCAAATCAGGAAAAATAAATACAGTAAATGGGCAGAAGTACAAAGGTTCACAAAATGTTTAGGGGTATGCGTACTCCCCAGAAAAAAACCCACTGGATATGGTTATTGTGTATTGAAGGGAGAGGTGTAGGGGTTGGGTTGCTATCAGTAATCCCTGTACCCTGTACCTGAAGTAAATTCCTGAAGTAAATTCAGTAAGATCCTCTCTTAATCTTGCTTTGCAGTTGCTAGCAAACAGCAGCAAGACCCATTTCCTGTGCTTGCTAGCTAAGCAGAAACCGCATCTATTTACCGTATGTGGTCAGACAGAGCAAGGGGGCCGCTTCCTGCACACGCTTCCTATTGCAGCTTCCTATTGCAGTAACGCAAGAGAAGAATACACGAACAAGGGAGGGAGGGGGGCTTAGCTAGCCAAACACCTATATGCCATATAAGGAAATAAGCTTAACCTTGCTAGCTGATTGGAGAATTTGAAGAGGTGGGAAGAGATGGGCAGACTCTCAGGTATAAAGATGCTTGTTTATTTGTATCTAGGGGCCAGTCTTTTGGGAACGATCCCACTGGCCACCTCTGTGCACAGATTTCAATAAAACTTTTTTCTCCAAAGAAGAATCTTTCCTGGTGCTTTTTTGCTCTCTCTTCGGCCCTGGGGACGCAGGCAAACGATTCCCTGGCAAGGATAAGGCTTCAGCCTTCATTTTGGTGCGTTGGCCGGGAATCGCCCCACCCCAGGGGGCCGGGGAGGGCCAGGCCCGACCTCGGTGAACAGCCCCGGACCGGCGTTCGCGGCTCCAAGTGCGCACCCCTGCCTGTTCGTGGGGAGAGCCGGCCACACCGCTCCGGAGTGGAGACACCTGGTCGAGGGAGAAAAGAGGACGGCCGAAGGAGAGGTCCGCAGCGGAGTGCAGGTAAGCCCTAAGGGAAAGGGCGTGGTAGGAAGCCTGATCAGCTTCCCCTGGCCGTGAGCAGTAGAGTGCCGCCAGGAAAGGGTCTGGCTGTGAGCAGTAGAGTGCCGCCAGTAAGGTTGGGGAAAGGGGTAACAGAGGGAAAATTATTTTGGTGTGTTTTGTGTGTTGCATGTTGGAATTATATTGGGGTGTGTTTTGTGTGTTGTGTGCCAGATACTCCAGTGGTTGAATTGTCAAGTGTGGGCCGGGGCTTAGCGTCCCCTTGGCCGAGCGATTGCAGGGCTGTGCATTTCTTAGCAACGCGAGTTCGCCAAGTCACAGCCTGTAGTGGTTGGTGTGTGAAAGGATCTTAAGCCCGGTTAGGAGCGGAGTATCTGGAAAATGGGGCCTGGGGGCAGCAAATGTACCCCTTTGCAGTGTTTCTTGAGCAATTGGAAAGCAGCCACGAAGAATGACGATTGGGGCTTTAAGTTGAAAAGGGAGCGCCTTAGAACACTATGTGAGGTTGATTGGCCCACCCAAGGAACAAATTGGCCCTCGGAGGGCAGATTTAATTTGCAACTAATCAACCCACTATATCAAAATATCTTGAACGTCCACCCAGACCAGATCCCTTATATTTCTACCTGGAAAATCAATGTAGAAAAGAATCCACCGTGGCTGAAAGCCTGCCGAGGCGACGCCCCACAAAATACAATTTGTGCAGTCCAACCGGCAGGGAAGTCAGAAAAGCCCCCGGTGATACCAGAGCCGGAAGGAGAAGAGGGGGAAGTCATTAAACCGCCGCCACCCTATGCTCCACCAACTGCCCCTCTAGCGAATCCCCCAGGCCCAGGGCCCCAGGACTAGGGAGGAGCCGGCCCTCAGCCTGAACCCTCCAAGGTTGATGAATTAGAGAGCGAAGAGGAAGAGGATGATGAGGAGTTTATGAAGGGACTAATTGAGTTAGCAAAGAAAGGAAAAAATGTGGACACAGTATCAGACATTGAGATTGCAACAGTATGTACAACCCTATGCGAAAGAAGTGGATGTTAGTTCCCATTTGTTGGCACAGAAGGAATGGATAGAAGCAGCAACCAGGGCGTCCCTCCATAAGTCCCATAAGGCACAGAAAAAGGGTGGGACTGCAATGATGCCTCTACGCAGAGTGTATGACCCACCAGCCCCCCCCCCAGGACAGGGTGGGGAAGCACCACCTTGCACTTATACAGTCCAACATGTGCCTTTTTCAAGTGCTGATGTGTGCAATTGGAGAAATTAGAACCCTACCTTTGAGGAGAACCCAGATGATATTGCCAACGCCCCATTATAAAGGCTGCCTTTGTAGTTCAGGCAGCGTCCGATATTCGCCAAAAGAAAAAATCCAGAAGCCTGAGGGGTTCATCGGCCATGGGCTGGAATAGATGTTGGAAATAGCTCAAACCACTTGCAATCAGAGAGATGAGGAAGCCCAGAGAAAAAAGGAGAAGTATCAAACAGAGAAGTTGATGGCATTACAGGCTACCACCCCCACCCCTCAGGAAAGAGGAAGTGCCCGGGGAGGAGGGCGAAGCCGTCTGGGGAGGAATCAGTGCGCCATCTGCCGACAGGAAGGGCACTGGAAGAGAGAATGCCCTATTCTATTATTAGGAAGAGATTTGTTGGTAAAGTTGCAAGCCCAAATTACCTTTAAGCCATCGGGAGAAGCCACATTGTCCACTATGTCACTTGGGGAACTGGTTGTGGAGGCACCCCTGAGGGAGTACTGGCGCCTCATGATGGTAAAAGAAGAGGAGGGATCCATCCCCGCCAGTATTCTGGAACAAGTGAACCCCACGGTATGGGCTGAAGGTAACCCCCCAGGAATGGCAAAGAATATCCCACCAATAATTGTGAAGCCCAAGCCATTTGCCAATCCTGTTGTAGTAAATAAGTATCCCATCCCACGAAGGGCGGCTGAAGGAGTGTGGGTGCATCTAGAGCGACTGCTCCAACATAGAATCTTGAGGCAATGCCAATCACAGTGGAACACCCCTTTGTTACCAGTGAAGAAAGGAAGCAGGCTATTATCCTGATACCAGAGCCAAAGAACTGCAGAGAACTCCGTGGCTTTCTGGGGTCTGCAGGATTTTGTAGGATATGGATATTTAATTACAGCATCATTGCCAAGCCTTTACATGAGTCAACCAGAGGAACTGAGAGAGACCCCTTTGTTTGGGGCACAGAACAACAGCAAGCCTTCGTGGATTTGAAGAGGGCACTACAGCAAGCCCCAGCGCTTGGCATCCCAAACCCTGAGAAACCCTTTACTCTATTCGTGGATGAGGACCAAGGGACGGCGAAAGGGGTTTTGTGCCAAAATTGGGAAGCTGGCAACAGCCAGTGGCATACCTATCTGAGCGCCTGACGCCTACAGAACAAGGCTTACCGCCATGCATGAGAGCAGTTGTGGCAGTAGCCACCCTACTGAACAAAGCAGACAAATTTACTTTTGGCCAAGACACTGTTTGTGTGACCCCGCATGCAGTCCCAGCTCTGCTTGACATGAAGGGTACCTATTTTCTCTCCCAAGCGAAGATGAGAAAGTGCCAGATGTTACTGCTGCATCCGCGTTTGAAGTTCCAGGTTACCACCGCCCTCAACCCAGCTACCCTGTCCCCGGTAGGAGAAGGTGAGGAGCAGATGCACGATTGCATTGAAGCAATGGATGAAGAATATTTTAGCAGGCCTGACCTTAAAGATAAAGCAAACCCCCACTGGCCTTCATGGTTTGTGGATGAAAGCAGCTTTGTTAAGGCTGGACAGCGGAAAGCAGGCTATGCAGTGGTAGCCTTGGAAGACCTTGTTGTGGATTTCATTGAATTGCCCCACTGTGAACTATACCGCTACCTGTTCGTGGCAATCTGCACGTATACAGGATGGGTTGAGGCCTGGCCCACCAGAACTGAAAAGGCATTTGAAGTAACCAGGTGCCTGCTTAGGGAGATTATTCCCCGCTATGGACTACCTAGGTCAATAGGATCTGACAATGGACCAGCCTTTGTCCACTCAGTTTTGCAATAACCCCCCATGCTAGTCAAAATGTGCAGTTTGATAATTATGTGCAGTAATTCTCCCGAGATTTTTTCTCTTTCTAATAGGTGGACCCACGAACGCACCCCGTGTGCTCTGACTGAACCCCTGCACCAGTTCGAGCCGGGTGACGAGGTGTGGATCAAAGACTGGGCCCAGACACCTCTACAACCGTGTTGGAAGGGTCCCCACACTGTCCTGCTGTCCACACCCACCACTGTTAAAGTCACCGGCATCACCCCGTGGGTCCACCACACCCGAGCGAAGAAAGTTGTGTCTGACTGGTCAGCTACGCCAAATCCTGCTAATCCACTGAAGCTAACCATCTCTAGAAGAGCGCTAGACGACCGCCCTGCTAGGGTCACTCCGGACGCTGACCCTTCTACGCACGGCTGAAGAAGGTGGATGGGAGGGGCGCCCGCAGGCAGCGCTCCCACCGTAGTTACCCGACAACCAGACAATCCAGGCGCAGCTCCCCCTGGACTGATTTTATTAAACATCCACAAGGACAGGTGGGAAAATTGGTTAAGATAATAGGCTCCTCCTCAGAGAGGTGGGACACAACCTCCCAAGAAGCAAGGCAGCTGATAGAGCACGAGTATCAGTGGGCCCTTCAGCAATAAAATAGATATGTCCCAGATAATAATGTCAGCATTTCTGCAACCATAGACCACATGGAACAAATGATAGCTCAAAAACCTTTGAAACCCTCTGATGCTGGGGATCCGTGGAGTTGGTTGTACTCCTGGTTGCCTGACAGCAGTTGGTTTCGTCATGTTATCGTTTTAATTGCTGGACCTGTTATAATCTTACTGCTTTTCTGCTTCTGTATGCCCTGCTTGATGCAATGTATGCAAAATATGATGGGGAAGATGATGTCCCGCAGGATGGGGCCCCGTGTCATGACCCTCACTGCTCTCCTCCAGGAATACTATGAACCCGAGAGGCCAGAACGAACCTAAGTATTAGGTTGTTCATAAGAAGAGGAGGGAGTGAAGGGAGAGGTGTAGGGGTTGGGTTGCTATCAGTAATCCCTGTACCCTGTACCTGAAGTAAATTCCTGAAGTAAATTCAGTAAGATCCTCTCTTAATCTTGCTTTGCAGTTGCTAGCAAACAGCAGCAAGACCCATTTCCTGTGCTTGCTAGCTAAGCAGAAACCGCATCTATTTACCGTATGTGGTCAGACAGAGCAAGGGGGCCGCTTCCTGCACACGCTTCCTATTGCAGCTTCCTATTGCAGTAACGCAAGAGAAGAATACACGAACAAGGGAGGGAGGGGGGCTTAGCTAGCCAAACACCTATATGCCATATAAGGAAATAAGCTTAACCTTGCTAGCTGATTGGAGAATTTGAAGAGGTGGGAAGAGATGGGCAGACTCTCAGGTATAAAGATGCTTGTTTATTTGTATCTAGGGGCCAGTCTTTTGGGAACGATCCCACTGGCCACCTCTGTGCACAGATTTCAATAAAACTTTTTTCTCCAAAGAAGAATCTTTCCTGGTGCTTTTTTGCTCTCTCTTCGGCCCTGGGGACGCAGGCAAACGATTCCCTGGCAAGGATAAGGCTTCAGCCTTCAGTATAACGTTATGTAAAAATAATTTTATTTTATTTAATTTATTTTTAAAAAGAGAATTCTAGTCAGCCTTATGGTACTGTGAGTCATATCAGTCGGGTATGGTTTAGTAATTCCGCTCATGTTCAATAAAAAGCGGCGTACAAGGGGGGAAAAGAAGACGAAAAAGAATGTCACTGTCAAAACCACACCCACCAAAACCTGAGGGATAAAAGTGCAAAAAAGAACCTACAACTTCACAACCAGATTCTTTTCTGGTGCTGTTTCAGATCTTTCATAAAAGTTGAACTATCTGTGTTAGGAGAAAATATGGGGTTGGCATGGGATACTTTCAAAAAGATAATGATGTTGTGTGGAGCCCTGTGAAAACCCCCATTATGAACCACAAAGAAGGCACTAAGAAACCCTGCTTGGAAGCACCCTTGGATTATTGACAATAAAATAAGAAGCCACTGAACTTATAACCAGGCCTTTAAAACAGAGAAGTTTTATGGACCATATAAATAATCAAAATACAAATTTCCTACAAATATTTGGAAACTAGTTCTGGTGGAAAGTGGCTTACATACAACTTTCAATTCCACAGGCAGTTGGGATGTTCTGAGAACTGTGTAACATTATCTGCCGACGATTTGAATGTGGCCTCTGAGAAACATGATATTCCTGAGTGCAGGAGACTACAAACGCCACTTGTGCATGCACACCCAAGAATAGCACTATGAGCAATATGTTACATGACATGCTAGGGCTGCGTGCAATGACATCAGGATTGATTGACACAAATAGTAGCTATGGTTTATATTCAGGTCACATCTATTTTAACACTCAGGCATCTATCAGTGGTTTTCAGGCCATGTCACAACATACAAGGCCAGGACATCTGGACATAAGCCAGGATATAAAGGCAGGCAGGTGTGACGTGTATTCTTGCACTATTTTACTTTTTCACAAGGTAAGTAAAGTGAACAGGAGAAGGAGTTATTAATACCCTTATGCTGTAATTCTATAAGTGGGAATAAGTGCCATTTAGCTCAATGTGACTGACCTCCAAGCCGATATGTCTAGGATCACACTGTTAATCAGATACAATACTTTGTTTTGTAACCCATTCAGTCCTACTCAGAGTAGACACACGGAAATGAATAGACCAACATTACTTATATCCATGGTTTCCATTGGCTACAACAATAATGCTGGAAACTCTTTCTGATAATGAAATATAATTGAACAGAAAGGATGACTTATTAATGAGAGGGGTACGCGCTGGGAAAGAAAGGGGCTCTTTCTCTGGTTTATAAATTTATATCCCAGTCATATAGAAGGCAGAGTTTTCACAATAGAGCCTGGGAACCTCTCTGATGCAACATAGTCAGATATAGATAGCTGGGCATCTGATGAGGCCCATGGCTGACACCCAGAGGCACCACCTCCTTGCTGTTTCTGCCTATTCACTGCTGTCTCCAAGGCTTTAGTGGGGCTGAGCCAAGCAGTGATATCAACCAGTAGGACTAGCACCCTTATGTGCCCTGCCCTCTCCTTCTGGGCAGTGGTAGGGATGGGGCCCAGAGGGAGACAGTAATGCCATTGGCAAGAAGGGGGGGACAGACTCAGGGATGGGAGCCAGCTGAGGACATCTTGCCCAAGGCTGCCATCTCAAAACTGGAGCTGCTACTGGCGGTGCAAAGGATGGCACTCACGTTATGCTGGCATTAGCCCTGACATAACAGCCGCTGGGATGTTGGATCATAACAGGATTAGCTTGCCATAGCCATGTTCTTCTGATGGAGAGTTTCCTTGCCATATATAACTATCAATATATATTTTTTTCTAGTACGGAGAGCTTCACTGAGGTGTCAAGTGACATGCAAAACAGGTGTGAGGAGACAGTTGTAGGCTATTATATCAGCATGAAAGATCTTGTGATGCATGTGGGCCGCTGTATCCCATCCCGGTCATGCTCTGGCAAGGGATCTCTTCAAAAGGAAAGTGAAAAAAGACAGAAATACACATGACGCCAATGTTAGCTTTCACAGTGACTTTGGTTTATTCTCTCCTGTAAACTACAGACTTTCCCATTATCATCATTACATCTATACTCCACCTTTCCTTCCAGGAGCTCAGGGTGGAGCACATAGTTCACTCCCTTCTCCGTTTTATCCTCACAACAACCTTGTGAGGAAGGTTAGGCTGAGAGAGTGTGACTGCCCCAAGGTCACCTAGTGTCACGAGAACAATTCTGTTCCTTTAATACTCAATCAACTGCTGAAGATATTTAGCATTTAAGTCATATGACCTCAATAATGATACTTATCCTTTTTATTTCACTTACCCTAAGTGCTCACATGCCACCTCTACAGCAGCTTTATAAGGTAGGTTTGGTTCATTTTGCCAATATAACAGGAGGCGAGAATGAGGGAGATACCACTTGTCTAAGTGCCTAGAAAGCATGAGTCTTTCCATTTGCCTTGATGCTTTCCCTGGAAAACCCACTGGTTACCACTGAATCAGAGCTAATGTCAATCCACAAAAAAACCCCTGATTTATGTTTGCTCTGATTCAGCGGTAAACAGGAGGTTTTCCCTGGGGGAAAGTGGCAGGACAAGCCGATGTGTGGATGAGCCCTAAGGCTACCTATGACATTAAATCAGGGGCTGTCAGCTCACCATTGTGCTTTTACCCAATTACCAAGCATGACATTAGAATGCGGTCTCAGGGCCTTTACGGACTGCTTTATTGCAAGTGTCTTTAACACAATAGCACAGCATTAATGATAGATTTACTTTGCTTTCTTTTTTGTTCTGTGATGCTTCTCCAATGCTTACCATACCATTGCTATCTGGAGGGGTTATAACCAGTGCTTTTTTCCCCCTAGGAAAAACAGTGCCGGTGCTCAACAGGATCATGGTGATCTGCCTTCCACCACCGCCATCCCTTTTCACAGGGGTACATCACGGAGCCCCCAAAATGTCCGCCACCTGATGAGCCAGACAGTCAGACACCTGTCCTGTCCCTTCCCCTCATAGTGGCTAAGCCACACTGTACCTGCACTGCCGCCCAGCCATGCATGCGCACGCTCACAAGATTGTTTTTGGCGGGAAGGTGCCAGTACTGTGTACCACTGACTAACCACCAGAAAAAAGCACTATAACACAAGAAAAGCAGTAACCCCTTCTACACACAAAAACACCAGAAGATTTGTGGCATGAAAAGTTATATGATTTCAGCAGGAAGTTACAAGCTATTCACTGATGGGAAATGAAGCAGTATTACTGCTGCAAAGCCTCTGCAGACTCAAATGGTATTGAAATCAGGATTGTGTATGACTACTCCAATAGCATAATGAGAACAATTTGTTGTGAATGAACAATAAAAAAGATGTTGAGGGGCACTCAAGCTCTTCTGACTGCAACCCCTCCACCTGACTGTTGATAAAGAGTTAGGGCTGGGGGTTCACTCGATTGGCACAACTCAGAGACCAGCTTCCACTCAACTCTTATCCTCCATGAACTATTTCCATTCAACCTGGTCATTATAAGAACCATGTAACCATAAGAATTAATACTGACTCTGTTTGCATAACTTTTCTCTTCGAACCTCATTCCTTTTCACTTTTGGGTCACTCTTACTAGACTGTAAGTCTGAAGACAGGGGTTGCCTTGGTTTTTTAATCACAGTACAGCACTAAGTAAATTTTAGTCACTTCATAAACGAGATACCATAATAATCATAATATTTACTTACTGCAGAAATCCTGATCCTCCCCACCTCCCTACGCAGGGTCATGAGAATGTACCAAATCCACTTTATTTATGCAGCCTGAATTTAGTGGAATGCAAAATACTGACAGTCTGGCAGCTGCCTATGACACTCAGGGACAAAATATTTTGGTTTTAAGCCCTGTAAAAATGTGGCTTTCTCACAACAAAAGAATGACTAAAATATCTTTGAATCGCATGCTGCAGTTGAGGAATTATTCTCTCCCCCTCTTCCAGCTTCAGTGGAAAGCAGACCAAATTTTATTTGTCCAAAGCCTAATGGATAAAGCAAAGTGAATGTCAAAAGTTAAGCCCACAAAAGTTAAGTCCTGAAGTTTTGATCTAATAGATGTCAGGCAAAGATTCAGCTGGTGCACCGCTACCCACACCTGGCCGAGGGGAAGAACTACAGGGAAGTAAATTAGCCCACCCAGACCCAGTGATTTGTTTTTTTATTTGTTATTTTTTATTTATCAACAAGGCCTAGCACTTTATTTCTTGCCATTACTATTTGCCTCTGCTCCTTTGCTCTTGTTCTCAAGAAAGCAAGTTCAGGCATAAGGCTCTGACCTACATCTTCTGACCCACAGATGCGAATAATTCATTCATCTTCTCTGTAATCTCATTTTCACCCTTGACCATATCTTTGACTTCCTTCTTATCTAAAGGTCCAATCTCCTACCTAGTCTTACTACTAATGTAATTTTTTAAAAAAAACATGTTGCTGCTCTTTTTGTTTTTAGCGATGTGCAGCAGTTTCTGCTTGCATTTCTTTTGCTGAAGTGTGTTCTTTTTTCCCATTTGGACTTCGGAGTCCGATATCACCACCCACAGCAATTCTGTGGAGCAGTGTGGCCCTATTGGGATTTCTGGTTTCTTGGACTCTTATGCCCTTTTTGCAGCACCACCTTCAGAATGCCCTTCCTATGTCCCACTGCTTCTTTCCATTTTACTATGTTTTATTCCATTTTACTACGCTTCCTACTGTATATTTATCTAACACCCAACACTCCAGCTTGCCCACCTGGGCTTGGAGACTGCTGGCATTAGCATATAAACATAGGTTATCTCTCCAAATGTCTTCCACACGTTTTACCTTACGGTGCTTTGGGTATCATACGAAGATGAAACCTCCTCCATGTGACACCTGCCATGCTTCTCCAGGTTAAGATTATCTTGGTCCTAGTGTATATGGGCTAGATCATAACAGCTAGATCATAATACATCCTTCTCCTGCTGCTGAATTGTTGGATAACTGCTCCGTGTAGTGTGGGTTCTGCTCCCTTTGACACATTAATGTTGCTAGGCAGACATCTAAATGATGACTGCCTTTTATTCAGACCCAGGGACCTGCTCACACCATGAAATCATAATCTGTAGCCCTTCCTGCTTGTTAGTGGTAAAGTGGGTGACAACCAGAGAAGGATGTTTTCAGCTGCGTTTCCTTCCAGGGGATGCCTTTTCCAGAGACTTGTCTGGCACCTTCTTTGCTTTCTTTTAGGTACAGCACAAAACCTAGTTTACCCTCCCAGGCTTTCAAGATATTTTAGGCATTTTAAAATATTGCTGATCGTGCGGCTTTATCTGCTGGCTGTTTTTATTGGGTGGTTGTTTCTTAAATGAATTTCCATGGTAGGGTTCAGATCTGAATCATTTGCCATACAAGTGCTCACCTTAGTGTGTTACTAGCATGTTTAAGGTGCAGTTTCCAGCTTGCAACAGTTGCTTCATTTAAGCTCCCGGACAAAAGACTCCATCTTTTTGAATGAATATTGTTCCTCCAACAACAACTGCCAACACTTGCTACATGTTATATAGGTTGGGGAGGGAACCTCCCTAAACCATAGAAATTAATACAACCATACCTTGGAAGTCGAACGGAATCCATTCCGGAAGTCCATTTGACTTCCAAAACCAAAGCACGGCTTATGATTGGCTGCAGGAAGCTCCTGCAGCCTATCGGAAGCCATGGAAGCCATGCCAGACATTCGGCTTCCAAATATTGTTCAAAAATCAGAATACTCACTTCCGGGTTTCAATCATTCGGAAACCAGTTGGTTTGGGAGCCAAGCCGTTTGAGATCCAAGGTGCGACTGTACATGCTAGGATTCTGACTAATTGGGACATGAAGAGAGAAATACAAGCTGGAGAGGAATTCCTGCTCTAGCCTATGCCAAACAACCTGGCAAAGCAAGGGCCATTAAGAAACAATAGAGGGTCATTGAGGGCCATTGGTACTGCAAGAAAACTGTCCTTCCCTGCTGCCCTGAGGTGTGGACAGAGACAGGAGATTTGGAAGGTTGCCAGCATAACTGGACATGATGTCAGTGGAAGAGTTTGGGGCCTTTATGTAAATATGGCCTGCAACCATATAGCAAAAAGGGGCCATGAGAATTCAATGGTGAGGAAAATAAAGTATTTGTACACTCAGATGGATTCTTCTTCCAGCGCCAAGGCTGGCACGGAAAACTCACTCTGGTGTGCATTTTATAAGTTTTGAGGCCAAGTCCTGGCCCAGATTGTACTCCCCCCCCCCAAATCAGTTTTGAAATGAGCACTTTGGAAAGTGCAGGTACTGGGGAGATTCTTGCGGAGAACTGCACTGCTGCAAGAGAAGCCCAGAGACAGATGTGAAGGAATTCCAGCACACTTGTGAGGCAAAGGCTAGTGGTGGAAAACATTTTTCAGCCTTGGGACCACATTCCCTTCTGTTCGATCTTCTGAGCTCCGAATGCCAGTGGTGGGCGTGGCCAGGGCCAAAAGTGGGTGGAGCAAGAAATGTTATACAATAGGCTAGTCTCCATACATCCCCCTTTCTAGCCTCCCTCCAGACAAACAAGAAACTTTCCAGCCAGGCCCCAAACACCTGGGAGTGCAAGGCAGGGTCAGTGAAGGGTGCGGCCTGGGTCAGATAAAGAGGCTGGAGGCCCTATTGCTCCTTCCCTTCCAACACCCTTCAGTAGACAAACTGAGTGTTAAAACTGAAGGGATGGCACCGCCTGGGAGAAGCACATTCGGAGTCTGGATGCTGGCAAGTTTGGAGGAAGGTGCGTACTATGCTCCAATCAACGACCAGTCAATTGATTGGTTGGTTGTAAGCTCTTCGGTTGCCCTGGGCAAGATAACACGACTAACAAATTACATAAATAAAATAAAATACCGACGAAGAAGCTGCCCTGTATTGAGTTAGATAAACCACTGGGTCCATCTAGTTCAGTCATGTCTACACTGAACTTCTCTGGTTTCAGGCAGAGGCGACACCAGGGATCGAACTCGGCGCACGTGAACCTATTGCATACAAACCCCAAGCCCCCACCACTGAGCTACGGTGTCCCGGCGCGCCCTACCCCGCGCAGCCAGTGACGCTCGGAGCGTGCGCAAGAGCTGCTTGGGGGAGGGGGCTTTCGGAGTGTCCCACCCCCTCCCGCCTGCCTTACCCTGGCTCCCTCCCACCGCAGCCGCTAGGGGGGCGGCGCCACAGAGCTTATAGACAACGTACGTGCGTGCGTTGCGTGTGAGAGCAGGACTGCGCGCGCTCCGCGGGAACCCGCAGAAATGGGAATCTCGCGAGACGCTTTCCCGCCTCCCCTTCCTCTGGACGGGACAGGATCTTTCGAGATCTCTCTCTCTCTTTCTCTCCCCGGCTGCCTCTTGTAGCGCCCGCCCTCCCTTCCCCCTCCTCGCGAGGAGGCAGCCACAGCCGCGCGCGCCGCTGCCGCCGCCACTCATTTAAAACTGCCTGAGCGGCCGCTCTGTGAAGCGAACCGAGAGGCTGAGGAGGAAGACGGGACCTGTCCCTGGCCTGCCTAGCCGGCCCTCGCGGCGAGCTTCCTCCCTTCCCTCGGGGGCCCCTCAGGCCGCCTCGCTGCGTCTCCGCCTTCGCCGCCTTCGCCCCCCTCAGGCTCAGCATGTCGGTGGTGGGCATCGACGTGGGCTTCCAGAGCTGCTATGTGGCCGTGGCCCGAGCGGGAGGCATCGAGACCATCGCCAACGAGTACAGCGACCGCTGCACCCCGTGAGTAACGGCGGGGAGGGAGGGCGGGCGAGTGTGGGGGGACGGACGACGACGACGAATGGGGAGAAGGGCTTCCTCGGGGAGGGCGGCGGCGGCGGCGGCGTGGGAGAGGCCGCGCAGCGCAGTTGCGGCTAACTTGTCACGCCGGATCATCCCAAGGAGCCAAGTATGCGGGGCCTAGAAGAAAGGGCCGGCTCTCATTCAGATTCCCCTTTGCCTTCCCCTCCCCGCCCTCCTTTGTTGAGGTGGGAGAGTCTTTGCGACACATTTTTTCCCCTCAAAGAAAAAAAGGGAAGAAAGCGGAGGCTGAAGGTTTAATCTATGAGTAAGACGAGCCCCTCCGCCGAGAAGGAGGAGGAGGAGGAGGAAGTACCTTTCTCTTCCCCACCCCTCTCCTTCCCCACGTGCGTGCGCTCGGGGATGGTGCATTAATGGTTGAAGGCGACCAGCCGGGGGAAGCTGCGCTACCGCTTTGCGCAGAGGGGGCCAACCGGGAGGAGGCGGGATCTCGTGCTCTGCGTTCGTGGGGTTGCAAAATGCAGCCCATGTCGAAGAGTCATTCGTTGTTTGTTTCGGGAATATAGTTCTGTGTTGCTCCCATACTGTCCTTTGCTATTCTTGTGTGTCTGCTTTAAATGCCTGAAACCATCTGTGAGTTGATAATTGACCTGCTTTCGGATTTGTAAATTCTCCCCATAAGGATGGCTTTCTCAAATGGTATGTATATCTCTGCATGGTGCCGACTTGTGAGTCCTTCTGGTGTCAGCTGTGACAGCAGAAGCCAAAATTTTTGCCTATGTATTTGGGTGAAGAGCTGAGAGTCTTGTGTTAAAAACCACAACTAAAGCTCTTCCCAAAAAGGTGAGGCAGCAAAACACATGCATTATTGGGAAATAAAATTGCAAATGTTGCTGAGGCCAGCAGTTCTCAGCTGGTATGAATTCTGAGTTTGCTTGTTTGGTCGCCTTCTCTTGTTGTATTTTTGGGATAGTTTTCTTATGCACCACACACAAACTTCTAAATCAAATAGCAGTATGACATTACAGTGCTTTTTTGCTTTTTTATTGAAAACTCACCGAAGTGTCACATAGTTGTGGCAAGTTTGATTTTCAGAGTGGTCCCAATAAAGGCATGTCCCATTATGGTATTTTAATCGATCAACATGGCTACTTTTCTTTTTATTGTCTGGCGAGCTTTGAATATCTCAACACCAACCATGGTCAAGAATGCCTGTGTTCCTTTAGGAGGAAGGGTAAGATATAAATTGATGCAGAATTCGGCAACCAGGTTGTTCACCGGAGCAAGACAGTTTGAGCAAATTACACCAATCATGCCCCGACTTTACTGGCTGCCAGTGAGTTTCTGGGCCCAATTCAAAATGCTGGTTTTGACCTATAGAACCATAAATGGCTCAGGACAACAATACCTCAAAGACTGCCTCTCCCCATATGAATGGGTCTGGATCCAGGGGTCATTATCTGAGGCATTCTTCGTTTGCCTCCCCCATGAGAAGTCCATTGGGTGATAACATGAGTACAGTGGCTTCCCTTTTCAGGAATGCTCTGCTGGGGGAAGTTCTCCTGGTGCCTTCATTATACAACTTTAGGTGCCAGGCAAGAACATTCTTCTTCAACCAGGCCTTTTGCTGACATCCTATATCCTTTTAAAGGTGTGAAGGGGAAGGCGTTGCTGGCAGCATTCGAAACGCCCATTGTTCTAGGTGCAGGGCTTGTTCTAGGTGCGTTTTGCGACAGGAAATTTCATTAATGTGAGAAGTTTCTGAGCTCTGGGAGCAGTACTGCACTTAAGATTTCAGATTAAAACTGCCACTGCTGGAACAAAAGGAGGACCTTTTCCTGCCTCCCCACTTCCAGCTACTCTCTGAGGACTGGAGAAGGGACCCTCATAAGAATATTAGGGGGGCAGGCAGGGGAAGTATGGTTTTGGTTTTTGCAGTCTTCAGGTGAGTACTAGACCATGTGAAAAATGAATATAAGATTTTAGCTGCAGTTCATTCCTTATCAGCTTTATTTTCTTGTTATATAAGAAGTACCCCTAGACATTCTGTTGTGGTGCCCATAACCTAGGTTAAGGTACCATTTAGCTTTCATATCTCAGTTTTTAACACTGGTTGCTGGTTTGTTTTGTTTTTATTATGTATTTTATGTTTTTAAACAGGTCAGTATTAATCATATTGCAGATATTAGTTGTGAGTGAGTTAGTGGGAATTGAGGTGAATTTTGAAATTGTGACCGTGGCTCACATCAGCTCTTGGTACCAACGTTTTAGAACTTGCTAAAAATTGGTTTTTTATCCCACGGGAGGCCAGTTGTACATGGAAGCTAAACTTTCAGAATGTCAAATAGATTGTCTTAACTACAGTACTTAGTGAGCCAGGAACAGGTATACAGGCAACTCCCTGTTGGCGCGGGGATTATGTTCTGAGTCACTACGTGTGTCAGCCAGTGTTTGAAATTAGCCAGGTAGCTCTTGGCCACTTGCTACCAAGTGAAGATGCCTGGGTGCTACGATGGCACATGACCTGACATCTCCACCATCTGGAGGTGCATGCCTAGGGATCATTGGAACTTGACAGTTTTCACACACAAATACCACATCCTGTAGAATTCTATCAGTTATAGTTATCTGCACAATCATAATAGATTTCAGGAACCAAAATGCTTTTTCTGTGCAGCCTGAGAGTAGTGAACAACATTATAGTTACAGTAATTTTTGTAGCTTGTCTTCACTTAACCCAGCCCACTACCCTGCTCACAGTTGTGAAGAACATTAATACGTTATAAATGGTCAGTGTCATCATTAAGAAAAAGAGATAAGAATAAGCCAATATTTATGTGGACTGTCCCTGGATAAAGTGACTTTTCTTCAAGTTTTCAAAGTTCTTAACCTAGCTCAGGGTTGTCATCACAACCAGCCAGATGTTTAAACTGATAATCAGTCAGTCCATCATTTGAAAATGCCCCCAAATGGCAACTAGACATTCCATTTTGGCAACTGTAACTTGGTGTAAGGAGCCATTTGGCCCCTAGTCTTGTATTCATTTACTTATTTCTGAGACTTGTATCCTATCATTCAGTGTCTGATACTTTTTCTGAGGGTGGCATACAAAATAAATACAAGTAAGTTGCTATTAAGCCTTTCTAAAACTGGTTTTTGCAATTAAATTTGCACTATCTGGTAATCTTTTGAATTCCTAACACTTAAATTGTGGTGGGGAATGCCTAAATTTCAAGCAAAACAAGGAGAAAGACAATCCACGTGCAATTTGCTTGAAACAAACTATTCTTAAATAGGGAAGAAATGTTAACATCTGATAAGTTGTGATTTATGAACAGTTGAGAGCAATATAGTGTTACCTTAGTTTCTGGGTGATGTCAATGCTTTTTTATGGTTTCTGTTTTTATTGCCTTTTATAGTGCACTTGAGGCACTGCTAATGTTGCATAGTTTATTTGAGTATGCTACCAAGATGGAGATTGCTGTCTGCCTTGGAATTGCTGTTACCAAAATGATGGCACTATGGCACTATTTTCAAGAGCTAATTTGTGTTTAGGCACAATTTTATTCTAGGATCTCCTTTTGTGAGATACTGTATCCGTCTCAGTACACTGCTGAAAGGGACTTGGATGTGTCTCATTGTGTCCACATCATACCCTCTGACCATCATACCCTCTAACCACAGTTTGCATGGTAGTCTCTGCGATTAGGGTTGTCGTTGTGTGTTACTAGACCCTTAGTAGGCTAGTTAAAAAATGCTGTTTTTTATGGGCTTATTTACAAGGTTAATGTAATACAGGCTCCCCCCCCCCACTTTGGCATAATTGATTTGTGCATGACCGCCTATATGCGCAGTGCCAAGAAATAATTAAATGATTTGATTGAAACCTTAAAATGGTGGAAGAGAGCTGGAGAGTTCTCATGGTGCATGAGGAGAACCCTTCCCGGAGCCCAAAGAGGACATCAGTGAGGACAGAGGAAGCCCCCAAAAGGAGGCACAGTGGGGCTTTATTTACACTGCCCAGCCTTCCCTCCTGATGTGTGGGGTAGTGCAGCAGCATGGCCTCCCGCTGGCCCCAGAGCTTCAATTCCAGTTGTGGATATTTTTGGATACAGTATTTTTGGTATGGATTGAAGAGAGACAGATAGGGTTTTTAAAGGGTGTTTAGAGGGTGCTCCCCACGCAATTTTGATTATGTGTTTGGGGGCCCGGAATATAACCTCCACTAAGTGGGGAGTTGTCTGTATTTGTCTAAAAGGAACCTTTACTCACCCTGTGCAGATGCAAGACTGGTGCATGTTTAATGTCATCATGGCCTTTGCTGTTAGTCTGACATTGTAGGTTTACCCTGAGAAACTGGTTGGTAGAGGAACTCATCTCTTTTGTAAATACTAGCATTAGTTTGTAAAACTTGCCATGTACAGGAAAAGTACTGTATTTTTCACCCCATAAGGTGCACCTAGTTTTGGGGGAAATAAAGAAAAAAAAATATTCCCCAGCCCCCAGAACAGGCTGCTATCTGCAAGCCTAGGGAGCCCAGCGTGACGTTGCGCCGGGCTCCCATGGCTTGCGGAGAGCTGCCCGAAGCCCGTGGTGTGCTCTGCTGCGCGCCCCAGGCTTCGGATGCAGGCAGCTCTCCGCAAGCCGTGGGAGCCCGGCGGGAACTCCCGCGGGCCCCCAAGGCTTGCGTCCTGAAGCCTGGAGAGCGAGAGGGTTCGGTGCGCACTGACCGCTCTCACTCTCCAGGCTTCAGCAAAAGCCTGCATTTGCCCCATAGGACGCACACACATTTCCCCTTCATTTTTGGAGGGGGAAAAGTGCGTCCTATGGGGCGAAAAATGTGGTATATATATTTTGAATATGTTGGTAAATATGTAGTGATGAAGTAAAAATGGTTAGAAACATATTAACTAAAGTAATGTCATCAATGCCAGAAAAAAATTGCATGGGCTCAAAATGCATGTATACAGAACAGACCTTCTGTTTTACATCTAAAGGTTTTTTTCAACAATTATTGAGTCATGCAAGTTATAAATAAAAAGTGCTTTGTTTGCTTGGAACACAGGGGCAGTTCTGGCAAGTGAGGTGTATTCATAGCAGTAAGTTGCATGGTTGTCATTAAAATTGATGACAAAACACCCTGCCAGTTTGGAAGAAGTTGTGCATAGGTTAGTTCAAAGGTGACATAATATCAAATCTCATCAGGTAGTGATTTATCCATGACAACTGAGTTATTGTCAGCTCTTCCACCCACTACCCACCTTCTACTGATCTAGTACAGAACACTGAAATTGTGTGTCCTTCTGCATGCATTAGGACAGATATAATTTGGGACAGGCCCATGAAATCCCAAGTCACCCCACATATAGTGGCCTTGGCATATATGTTGAAGTCCCCCAAGGCCAAAAGCCCCCAAGGCTTGGCCAGGGAGACTGTTATGCAGCAACATAGGTGGTATCCTTAACAGAATCTCAGTCCTGTTAACATATCCTTGCCTGACACATCCACTGCCATAGCCATATTCTGTTTCGTATTACCTGTATAATTACTGTACATGTCCTTGTAATGGCTTGATATTCATTTCTCTTTGAAATGAATCCCCAATTCAGTGGACCTAACTAACTTTATTTTGACTTTAAGAGCCAATCACTAAACTAGCATAAAAAGCAATATAAATAAGTATGGTATAATTGTTCAAGAATATGCAGATAGTGGCCTAAATGTTTACCCATGAAAAGTGTTGCACCCTGGGAATCGCTCAATTGAACAATATAAATAAATTTCCTTTATTTTGAATATTTGTATCATAATAAAGCTATATCTAGTTTAAGGGGGGGTGAGTGGATTTACTACTTCTGTAGCATCGAACATAGTATTATATTAAAATGCAGTGTGCCAGTATCAAGCAGTATGTGTAAAATCAGGGTTTATTGCCTTATTCTGATGGATATATTTTAAAGGGCCATTAATCTGTGTACTTGATAGTTTAGAAACAACAGGCAGCACAGTCTTGCTATTTTGCAAAGTTATTTTTCAGTATTCTTGTGATTTCAGTGTTTGAAATAGTCTAATGAAGCAACATCTTTCTACACAGGAACCAATAGTGTTGATATTAACTTGGCTTCACCAGATGGGGCTTTTGTGCCCCTGTTACTTCAGCACTCCCCCAATCTTCAGGAATAGATTTTTGGGTAACCCTTGGGAAGGGTGTGGGGGAATCACCCTTGTGCAAACAGAAGGGGAACTTAGGATCCAAACTGATAATGCAATGAATAATTGTTATAATATGCTTGCTTTAGCAGTAACAGTTCATCCCTGAGATAAAGGAGACAATAACAGCTTAGAAGAAAGTTGTGGGTGGATTGTGTTAATATTTTAATTCAGAATAAAGGCATTCATAACAAGTAGATGTCAAGGAAATAAACAACTATCTGATTTTTAGAAGACATCTGAAGGCAGCCCTGCATCGGGAAGTTTTTATTTTGATGTTGTAGTATGTTTTGAAATATGCTGTGAGCTGCCCAGAGTGGCTGAGGAAACCCAGCCAGATGGGTAGGGTATAAATAATAATATTAGTGGCTGTATTCCATAGAAGTGAGCTATTGGTGGCAATTTTAACTTTACCTAGCTGATAGAAAACCTCTTACAAAAGATCTGGTATTAAAGCAGATATTTGTAAATGGATCCCTTTGATTATAATGTTTTCACATCAGGATAAATTGATTTATTTCAACCTGTGTCTTATAACTGAACATGTTCTTCTCATTGTAGGTCATGTATCTCCTTTGGACCCAAGAATCGTTCAATTGGAGCTGCAGCTAAAAGCCAAGTAAGGAATTTTTTTTTGTATTTGGAAATAATTAATAGAATCGCCGATATAATAACGAGGACAGTAGTAACCCCCCCCCCCACAAAAATACTGAAAGCAGAATTTCATAATGCAGTTTTATTAAATATTTTCTGCTGGCTGTATTGATTTGACATTTTAATGTGTGTGCATGCTGTATGCACTCTGTACTGTACTGTACTGTATAGCTGTGTTGCATGTCATGATAAACTGGCTGGGGCTGATGGAAGTTGGAGCCTAAAATACCTGGAGGACACCAGGTTGGTGAAGACTGATATACAAGATAAATTAAAGAATGTGCCTGCTCTTGTTAGGGCAGTGCTAGGGGCCAGAGTTGCTCTGGGAGCTTAAGGAGTTATTGAGCCCTTTTCCCATTGAGAAACACTAGTTGTGGCTACTAACTTTTGGCAGATGATTTGGCCTGCTTTCTGAGCTAAAGCAGGAGAATGAGATCTCTGTGCTCACCAGTGCTGGAGCATAGTGCCCAGTTCTATGATCAAACTGTACTAGAGAATTCAAATAGAATAAATCTCATTATTTACTGATAGAAAGCTAATTGTAAATGTAAATTTCCTGAGGAGCTTGTTAATAGAATTATCAGGAATATGCACAGCTGCCAACTTTTCCCTTTTCTTGCGAGGAATCCTATTCGGAATAAGGGAATTTCCCTTTAAAAAAGGGAAACGTTGACAGCTATGAATGTGTAAGGGTAGTATCTTTTATATGCCACTTCCAGTAGATTTTCAAATGGTTATTGCTGGCTTCTGATTGCTTTTGTGATATCCCCCCCCCCCAGGAAATGCACTTGTTGCTTTATATATAACACGGAAGAACAAATTAGCTATAAAGTATGATTCATCAGGAAGTATTAGAAATCTTCTATGTTACAAGATGAAACTAAACTTTTTTGTTTTTTTTAAAGGTAATTTCAAATGCAAAGAATACTGTACAAGGTTTTAAAAGATTTCATGGCCGTGCATTTTCGGATCCCTTTGTTCAAGATGAAAAAGCAAAGCTTGCTTATGAACTTGTCCAGCTTCCCTCACACTCAGCTGGCATCAAGGTGAGTTAGTATGTATGTGTGCATTCAAACACACATACAAATATGCACATTATAGTGCCCCCTCCACGCGGTGATGTTTGATAGAAGTAAAAACAGTAGAATCCTTTTGGAAAATATCGAAAAACAGATATGGATGTGGTTTACTTCCTTTAGATGTTATTCTGATCAACACTAGAAATGCTTAGGGCTTTCTTGAATGTTGCAACATTAAAATGTGTTTCCTTTGTTTTATATTTCCACTAAGGTTATGTATATGGAAGAAGAACGAAATTTCACCATAGAGCAGATGACAGGAATGCTGCTCACTAAACTAAAAGAAACTGCAGAGAACGCGCTTAAGAAACCTGTAGTTGACTGTGTTGTATCTGTAAGTAGACAATATTTGCCTTAGTTTCTGTATGGATCTTTTGTAAATGGAAAGAGTATAATGGAATTTCAATCATATTGAATGGGCACTTAGTCCCTCTGAATTTGGTTAACATGAAAATCTCCTAACTAGATTTTAATTCCTGTTATTTTAGGAATCTTTAGTTTTCTCTAAGTTGCAACCAGATTTCTTCGTTCTACTTAAGAGTACAATTAGGCAAATATTTGATCTAGAAAACCATTGTTTAAGTTATCACATCTCATCTAACATTATTGATAAGAGTTCATCTGAGACTCATCAGTGTTGGACAAGATGACTCACCTTCATTACGTAACAGTAATAGTAGGGGAAGGAGAGGTGTCATTTACAAGTTTACAATTGGTCTGCAGATATGGCAGGGGCAGTTGAATTTCAACTGGAGCTTCTGGGAAAGGCAAAGGAATAAAAATGCATTTTGTCCTTTCAAAGCTATGTGGAGGTCTGCAGGCGCTCTGCTTTTCTGGTGTTAGGAGCTCCCAGCAAGGGCAGAGCCAAAGCTAGCCTTTAATTTTCCAGCTTAGAGCTGGAAGGGGGCTGTTATGCTATGGTATTCACATACCCCAAGTTTAAGTTTGTAATTTCAGAAGTGCAGCATATGTAGTCAAGTACAAAACTTACATGGAAGGAGGGTCCTCGTCCAAATGTTTGGCTTCCAAGAGCTGCCAAACTCTGTGAACCTCTGCTTAATATTGCAGCTTCCGTCAATATTATTCTGGAAACCAGCCTGTGTGATTTCACCCTGTAGTAAAAAAGAGAGTTGGTTTGGGGTAAGAGATGACTAGTATTTTACTAATGCAAAAGTATTATTATTTATTAATTTTGTATACTGTCCTTCATCTGAAGATCACAGGACAGTTCATAACATAACAATACAGAGAACAGAAAATACAGAATAAAACAAACAAACCAATAACCCCCTCCCACAAACACATTATAATGTGTTGCTGTTACTGTAAACGGCAGTTTAGTTAAAAAATATGTATCCCAGAATTTGAAAAACTTTTTGTTAGACTTTGTTTTGGAAAATTAGTTGCTGTAAAAATATGCTTTTGTCTCTCTTTCAGGTTCCTTGTTTCTATACAGATGCAGAGCGGAGATCTGTGATGGATGCTACACAAATTGCTGGACTCAACTGCTTGCGATTAATTAATGAAACTACAGCAGGTGACTACTTAATTGTAATAAATACAGTGTGATGGCTGTTTCCATACAGCTTAAATCATTCAGGTTCTTTTGTATTAGGTTTGAAGGGTTTACCTGCTTTATTGTTGGTGCTGAAGGGTGAAATCATTTCCAGACACTGGCTGAAAACTTTAATTTTCGACTTTGGGCTGGCTCACACATGAATGAACATCACTTGCTTGCTCAACTTTTTATGGCTATTTCTGTAGAAAGGTTTTGAGTTGGCACTGGGTGAAATGAAAGTTCTGTCTGGTAATAAAGCTTTGATGGCTTATTCATACATGGTCATCACTTGATGACAGTCAATGCAAGGTGAGCATTCGTATGTGAACTTGTTCTCTGGATGCCCCAGAAGCATGTAAGAAACATGTAAGACATGCTTAGATTAAAAGGTTTGAGGAAAACGAATGCTTCTGTTTTGTAGTTTTATTTGGAACTTTGCAAAGCAATTAATATTAAGACTTGTTTGAGAAAAATAAAGAAGCATCCAGAATCCCAAGGGAATCTTTATGGAAGCATCTAATGAGTTTATAGGGTAAGGATGGGGAACCTGTTTCCCTCCAGATGTTTCTGGACTACAACTCCCCATCATCCATGACTATTGACCATACTTCCTGGGGTTTATGGGAGTTATAGTACAACAATATTTGGAGGGCCACGGGTTCTCCACCTCTGTTATACAGTATAGCATTTGTGCTTTGATAGCTTGGCTTTCTAATAATTTGCAGCCATATAAAGTTTTATATAATTATTGCAGCTACATAATTGGGGGGAAATCGTTTTGTTTAAAAATAATGTATCTAGCTAGGAATGAAAATGTATTTCACTCATAGTGAACTGAATTCTCTCTAGTTGCTCTGGCATATGGGATCTATAAACAAGATCTGCCTTCATTAGAAGAGAAGCCAAGAAACGTCGTGTTTGTTGACATAGGCCATTCGGCATATCAAGTTTCAGTATGTGCATTCAACAAGGGAAAATTAAAGGTAAGTAAAGCTATGCACTTATTTTAGTAATAGAATATATTGATTTTCTGGTATACAAAATGTTAGAGTCAAGAAGCATTGCTATGTCAGGATAACAAACTGAGTCATTAAATACATGTAATGTTTTAGTAGTTGCTGCTCTGTCATCACTTCTGCAAAAGAATACAAAAGTGTGATGGATCAGGCCATTATTCCATCTAGTCCAGTATCTTTTTCTCATAGTGGTCAAGCAGATACCTGTGGGAAGCACAACAGCACTTTCCCCTCCTGCAGTTCCCAACAACTGGGATTCAGAAACATATGGTCTCCAGCAGTGGCATGTATTCTGCTTAAAAGAAAACTAATAAAAGGTGTTAAGTTTTTTTTTTTTTTTTTTTTTGGTAGATAATGCATTCTCCATAGATGAAGTCAGTCCACTTTTTTCACTGTGCCTCTTATGGTATCTCATCTTTCTTGTAAAGATGTCTGGATTGACTCCAGTGTCAGAAATGCACTGTTTGCACAGGCAGTCATAAGGTACTCCTCTTAAAAGTGGCAGTGAGAGAGGGTTCAGCAGCTGGTGTTCAAGCTAAGCTTTCTTCTCCCTGCCTCCAGTTGTTACCAGAGCACTACTCGATAACCATATTGTAATCCAGCGGTTTTCAACCTTTTTGAGTCCACAGCTCCCTTGACCAACTACATTGTTTCTGTGGCACCCCTGTGGGGCTCAGGAGCCCAGTTATGTCACCCCTTGCTTTCAGAGCTGGAAGCTTCTCACCCTTTTTTCATACACCTTCCCTTGTGGCGTGTTCCCTCAGCACCCCTTACCATCATTCAGTGTGTCACGGCACACTGGTTGAAAACCACTGATCTAAACCATTTGTGAGGGTCACCTGAGAAGTGGTGGATAAATAACAAATATGTAATGTCCCATTGGTGTTCAAACCTGTCATATTCTTATTCCAAGTAAAATTTCATCAAAAAATATGTAACAGACTTTGCACACAACAATGTGTAGGCAGCTGCTTCATTGCCTTGTCAGAACAACTCAGTAGCGGTTCATATATAGAAGGCTATATATTCCTTCAGGGGTTCACCCATAAAAAAAATAACAGCTGATTGGATGCCTAACTTCTGTGCCTTCAGTGACTCACACATTTAGTTTAGCTATCATTTCAAAGGATGTTGGTTTTGAAAGGTCTCTGAGTCTGGGTGAAACTTGGATGCCTTCCCTGAAGAGGTTCTATGAAATAATGGTAGCCACATTAAATGTATGAATGGCAACTTTGAGTTGTATGCAGTGAAGCCATCACTCTTGAACAAGGACTTCCACTTCCACAATGAAACTTCTGCATCGCTTCTCTTCCCTGTGCCCTCAAAATCTGTTCTGGGCGTTCCCCCAACTAACTGAAGCAGCTTTGGTGGGGAGGAGAGGGAGGGGAAATTCCATTGTGCAATTGGAAGTCCTTGTGTGAGTGGGTTGACTTGGGTGAATATGACTTTGTGGTTGGCCAGGTTGCATGCTGACACAGATGACATGGAAGTGGATAGGCTGGTGTAAAGCTTTCCACATGCTGGTAATTTTCTCTCACACCTGAGCGTCCTGTTAGTGGTCTGTAGATAGTAGGGATGTTGTATAACTCTGTACAATGTTCTGTGTTACAATAAATAATAACAATGTGATAGTTTGTAAACCAGGCACTGATTTGAGTGAAATGCCAGTTTGAGCTAATCAAATCATTAGTGATTTAGAATATTGAAAAGGTTTTCTATTGGGAATAGTACCAGGAAGCCTAAAGGAAGAAGACAAGACCTTATATTCATACGCAACAGTAGCCGCAAGGCTATTGATTGCAAAAAACTGGAAAAGTGGTATTGTACTGACAAAAATAGAGTGGCTTGCCAAATTATTGGAGTACTACAATATATCCAAAACAATGGGATAAATTGGAAGGATCTCAAAAGAGAAGATAGATAGGGACTGGAAGGTGTTTAAAAGATACTTGCAAAACCATATCGAAAAATCAGAACTCCTATTAGAATAAACAAGTTCCGTTTCAAACACTGAAATACTGAATAAGATGGATAACAATGTGTAACAGAAAAAGAAGTATGAAATTAGGGTAAAGGTGTGTGAAAGAAAGTAATAGAAGTGGAAAGAAATTGCAATTGAGTAGATTGGAAGTCTAACACAAAGGTGGGGTGAGGGGTGGTGGATGGTGATGGGAAAAGGAATTATTTGTGGGATTGAGTGTAAGTATGTTTGAACACTTTTAAGGATTGTATGAAATGTATGTTTGTATGCTTGTATATTTGTAATATATGTGGATTAATGATGAACTATTTTAACAGTAAAATTTAAAATAATTTAAAATTAAAAAAAATATTGAAAAGTAATCTTATTTAACTGAGATACTTTGTGCCTTCTCTTGTAAAGGTTCTTGCAACAGCATTTGACACAGTACTTGGTGGCAGGAAATTTGATGAAGTATTAGTAAATTATTTTTGTGAAGAATTTGGGAAGAAATATAAACTAGACATAAAGTCCAAAATTCGTCCACTGTTGAGATTATCTCAGGAATGTGAGAAACTGAAGAAGTTGATGAGTGCAAATGCTTCTGATCTGCCACTGAACATAGAATGCTTCATGAATGATATTGATGTCTCTGGAACTATGAACAGGTAACTTATTTTAATTCAGTGTATTCATTTTTTAATCATATGAATTCTGAATGTCTCTGAATGTCTTTCATAGCTAAACCAATAAAATTGCTACTAGCCAGATGGGCAGGGTATAAATAAATTATTAGTATTTATTTATTTACATATAGCAAGATGTGACCCCCCCCCCCGTCCCAACAATGTACTTGGGGATATCACTAATTCAGTGCTTAGATTACCTAAAACAATAGAAACTCATTCCATATTATATATTTAAGATAATAGAAAGAGGAATGTTTGCCACAACCTGTTTTCATCATGGTCATATATGTTGGATGCAGCTCTCTAACCCTTTACTAGAACTCAAAATAATAATATTAATAGTAATAATCTCAAAAGAGGAGGCGGTTGCTGAATGCAGACTTAGATAGCATTTTCCCCCAAGAATAACAAAATTTATAATTCACTAACAAGTGCAAATATGAAAGAAAATCTGCGTAAAACGAGCTTAACACCACAAAAATTTCTGTAAAGTATATGCTGGGTGTGAGGATAAATGTTAAAGGTGTCGATCACCAAAGGGAGATATGAACCACATTTCGTGGTTATGGCCAGTGATAGACACTTTTGGGGGAAGGAACTGATGAATCTCACACATGACCCTTGATATACACTTGGACCTTTTGACAATTTTCTTCCATTATTTAGGTGATAAACTTAAGCAGAAGAGTTAGTTTGGAGCTAAATGATTAATTAGTATAAATTGATTTATGGTGTGTGTGTGTGTGTGTGTGTGTGTGTGTGTGTGTGTATAAAATGTGAATTATATATTTGTAGTGTTACAATTTAGTAGAATCCTGTACAATAAAAATAAATATAGGATAATATCCAATGCTGGTAATAGTAAGAAAAGAGTGTTATTGGAATCAGTAGATTTAAATAACTTAAGATAATTGATTTTAGTAAGTGGGTGTACTTGAATATGACATACCATACTGTCCCAAATATAAGCCAAACTTTCCCCCCAAATTCCGACCATGAGAAGTTAAAGTGCAGCTTATATTTGCAACCTTGCGGTATGCAACCAGGAGCGTGACTCCCCCCCCCCCATGCAGCCAGGAGCAGCGAGGAAGGGATATTTGGTTTTTATATTTGGGTTTTTTTTCTTTTTCTTTTCTCGCCTCCAATTTTAAAGGTGTGGCTTATATTCAGGTGCGGCTCATATTTGGGCCAGTACGGTAATCAATGTAATCAATCACCAATAACTGTAAAATTCTTAACATTGCTGCAACTTTGTAAATTTTGGAGAGGCAGGATTTAAGAGGCTGCAGGAAACAACTCTGTTTTATTTTCTGCTTTGTTTTAAAGTATATTTTCATATTTTAACTCATCCACAGGAGCAAATTCTTAGAGATGTGTGATGACCTCTTGGCTAGAGTTGAACCACCACTTCGCAGTGTTTTGGAGCAAGCTAGTAAGTGCCACTTTAGCTCAAAGATTAAAATAAACAGGAAAAGATTACACAGAGTAGTATAATATATGGAGGATTGGTACATTGAGTATTCTATAATAAAAGCAGTAATCTTTGTTTTAGGTGTCTTGTTAGCTTTTTACTAGGCTGGCTTTGTATCCTCAAGGTAACGTTGTGGTTAACTCATTTTAGAAAACTAATAATACATATATTAAGTAATTTTTTTGTTTATAAGATTATTTTAGGTTAGAACAAGAGTTAAACTTAATATAGACGAATTGTTCTTCCTCTGAACTGTTGGAACAATAACTACCTTAGCCATGAAGATGCTTTAATTAGTCCACTTTCATTGGCAACTGCTGCCCAGTTTACAGTATATGAACAGAGACTTTCTTGGTGCTAATGAGTGGATCCAGCTGGGATGTTTCAGAGGTGTTCATCTTCCACTAGGGAACCTATTTTCTTTGGAGAGACAGTAAAGTTAACTTGATTTGTGTGTATCAAGTATAGACGCAATTCCAAAATGCACTTGTAACTCACATTTCATCTGGTCAGATTCTTCCAGCTCAAAGAAGTTCAGACTTTGAATGTCTCAAGTGTCTTTTCTCTTTACAGAGTTAAAGAAGGAGGATATCTATGCAGTAGAAATAGTAGGAGGATCTACAAGAATACCTGCTATAAAAGAGCGTGTCAGTAAATTTTTTGGTAAAGAGGTCAGTACAACTCTGAATGCTGATGAAGCTGTCACCCGAGGCGCTGCCCTGCAGGTAAGAACCACTGTTGGAATATTGTAGACCTTTATCCTAGTTTCTTGAATGTTGAGACCTCTGGGTATAGGGCAGCATATAAATAATAGTAATAATAATAATGTTGGAAAAAATATTACACATTTAATTGAAAGGCAATACATTTATTTCCTACCTCATCAAGTGTGTTGTGTGTGTGGTTTGTTTTTAAAGGATGTGCTGCTCAGGACACTCTACATGCTTTTTTTTTGCAGCTGAAATCAGGCAACTTTTTTGGTTTTTCTAAAAATCCAATGTATCTTAATAGTTAGACTAAGTTTTTGGGAATGCAATACAAATAGAATCTACTTGAAAGTTATTTTGAAATCCTATCTTAAAGAGGTCTACTGAACCACAATAGCAGATAGACATTGTCAAATCAAATTATATGGGGGGGGGGGCGGTTAAGAAACCATCAGTGCTTTTATATTACAGCTGACCTGTACTTTAATATTGCACAACTTATTTTAATGTTTTTTCCCCTTTTCAGTGTGCTATTCTATCCCCAGCTTTTAAAGTGAGAGAGTTTTCTATCACAGATTTAGTGCCATATCCTATTTCTTTGAAATGGAATTCCCCAGCAGAAGAAGGATTAAGGTAAATATTTAACACTTTAAAGTGCTTCTGAAGGACTAGCTACTGCTGAGTCATATCTAATTCTATACTATTTTATGTAGATGTGCATATAGAATCTCAGTTGTTTGGCTTATAATGAAACATGCAATAAATTTATTATAAATTGCTATGATTGTTGTAGGATATAACACATACATTTTCTGGGTCCACTAAACATAGCTGCTCCTGTCTGAAATGGCAGGGTAGCATGTTCTTAAATAGATTATATAAAGATGTACACTCAAAATAACCTCCCTTCCTACAGTGATTGTGAAGTCTTCCCAAAGAATCATGCTGCACCATTTTCCAAGGTCTTGACATTCTACAGAAAAGAACCTTTCACGCTGGAAGCTTACTATAGTTGTCCTAAGGAATTGCCTTACCCAAATCCTGCCATAGGTATGTATGCATAAGAAAGTAATGTTGACTTTGTAATATAACTGGAGTGAGAACCTAATTGCCAGTTTCCTTCTAATTCTGTTGGTGAGATTCTTTTAATATTGCTGCAGCTTCCATTGTGCTTAGGATTTGAATGTGTAAAAACGGGGAACTAATGTAAATATTAATTTGGTGTAAAGATTCCTACTAAATGAAAAGGCAAAAGCTATGTAAAGATGAGTTTTGGAACCAGTTTTGTACTCTGTTGGGGATGGGTAGGTGTTGAGTGCATGCCAAAATCAAGCTTCTCACTCAAATCACAAAATGTTTTGCTACTATTAAAATAGAACCAAATGCTTGCTGTTAAGAACCACCTAAAAATGACTGAACTTACTTTTAATAAAGCTACTGTCTTATTTTCCTGTTTAGCTCAATTTTTAGTTCAGAAGGTAATTCCCCAAAAAGATGGAACCAGTTCAAAAGTTAAAGTTAAAGTCCGAGTAAACATCCATGGCATTTTCAGTGTTTCAAGTGCATCACTTGTAGAAGTTCATAAATCTGAAGAAAGTGAAGAGCCTATGGAAACAGATCAGCATGCAAAAGAGGAAGAGGTAACTTCTATTAATTGTCATATGCCCTTGTTAGCCTAGCTTTTAGCAGTACAGTCGTACCTTCGCTTACGTATCCCTCCGCTTACATAAACTTTGGGATACGTAAGCGGCAAACCCAGATTTTTGCCGCATGCGCAGAAGCAGTCCCTCCGGTTGCGGAAACCTCAGGATCCAACCAGAGCTCCAGAACGGATCCTGTCCGCAACTGGAGGTACCACTGTCTCTTACCACTGATACGGGTTGTCCAGAATAATGAACTTTGCAAACACAGGATTTGAAACATTCCTTTAACAAGGAATGCTGAAGTTGCTGACAATTAACTTTGACTGCATCGTCACATGTTCAGTGAAATAGACTATGCAGCTGTCCCAACAACATAAATACATTTAGGTAAATATGTAGGAAACTAGAATGTACCCACAGGGATGAGGAACCTGTGGCCCTCCAGATGTTGCTGGACTGCAGCTCTAATCATCTCTAACCATTGGCGCTGATGGGAATTGGAGTCCAGTAAAGGCCCATGTTCTCCCCATCCCTGATGTACTTTTTTTAAAAAAACCAACCACCCTCAAGTTAGTTGTAAATAGAAAACAAGCTTTTGAACCTTTTAAGCTAAGCAGCAATCTGGATTTCTATAGTCATAGCCTCCTCTTTGGCGTGTCTCCCTTCCTCCAGCTCCAATAGTCTTTAAAAGCCGGAAGAACATATGTTATTGTCAAATGTATTGTGCTCTTGCTGAACGTTACTGTTAGGGGTATGTGCTGCCTCTGAACTTTAAAGTGCTTAGAGAATTTGCTGAGAGAGGACTTTGACAAGTGAGAGAGCCTTTGCAGTATGAGACGTGAGTTCCTTCCTTTGCTCTGAAAATGAGAGCTGCCTACTTTTCCGCCTTCCTTTAGTAGTGGAAGTTTAGAAAGAAACACACTACAAGGACATGAAAGAAATTCAATTGACTTTCTATCAGTCACATTTAGTAAGATCTGTTTCCTTGATCTATATTCAAAGCTTTATTCACTAATTTCAGAAGATGCAAGTAGACCAGGAAGAACAACAGAAGGAGCAACAGAAGACTGAGGAACACCAGCAACAAGCACAAGCTGAAAACAAGACTGAGGCTGAAGAAATGGAGGTAAAAATTGTGTGTTAAACTAAAATGTGTTGACTAATAGGACACAAGTAGCCAGTGGGACTTGAATAACAGTGATTTGTTTTAGTGTTGAGTTCTTAGTGTTGGTTCCCAACATAGAAAAGCTTCAATAAAAAGAACTTGAAACAAATGTCTAGAAGCCACAATTGATTAGTCACAGTTTCTTTTTCTGTTTTGAATTCTGTTTTAATGCAGACAACTCAAACTGGATCAAAAGAGAAGAAAACAGATCAACCTCCTCAGGCTAAGAAAGCTAAAGTAAAGACTACGACTGTTGACCTTCCTATTGAGAATCAGTTGGTGTGGCAGATAGGAAAGGATATGTTGAACTTATTTATTGAGAATGAGGTAAGCAATAATGTCAGTGGAGAAAAGTTTTTTACAAATTACTAGTGGTTGATGCTGAGGTGAGGGGATCATGTAATAAATCACACAGGCACAAAGTAACCTTATTTTAATTGAAATGAAAATAATAAATATGTTTCTGATAGGGCAAAATGATCATGCAAGATAAACTGGAGAAGGAACGTAATGACGCCAAGAATGCTGTAGAGGAATACGTTTATGAAATGAGAGACAAACTCTGTGGCGTGTATGAGAAATTTGTTAGTGAAGAGGTAAGTGCTTCTAAAAACAAGTGCTATGAAAGTTAGGATCTGACCTGTTCATCCAGTATCAGCATTGGAGGCTTACATAGTCCACTTTCTCTATAAATCATTGATGGGCAACCTCTGCCATATTGGCTTAGTTTCCCCCAGCATAGGACCTAATTTGGCCTATGAGGTGGTTCCACCAAGTTATGCCTACCTGCTGCATACAGGATGTCATGTGAGCTGAAGATTCATGTCACTTTAGTTAATCTGAAATGCATTGTTCGTTTAAAAAAAAGAACCCACAATTTGCATTATTTACATTTTTTCCCTAGGATCGTAATAGTTTCACTCTCAAGTTGGAAGACACAGAAAACTGGCTATATGAAGAGGGTGAAGACCAGTCAAAACAGGTTTACATTGATAAATTGACAGAATTGAAAGTAAGTGGGACTTCAAAAACTGTCAAACTTGACTTAGCTGAAACCTGACATACAAGGGTCTATCTGCAATACATGAATGTTGCTTGTGCATTGTAATTACCGTGGGAAAACATTCTTGCAGCTGGGGTGGAGAGTGAACTAGCTGTGCTAGGATTATACAGGCTCATCCAGGTTGGCCAGATTGTATACAGCATCCCTCCCAGCATTTTAGGAGGGCAGTTCAGGGTACTCCTTCCTCGCCTGCTCCCACCCCACCTACCTTTCTCCAGTCATCCTCTGCAGCACCCATCCTGTGCCATGTTGGCAGAAGCAGTGCAAGCCTGGCTGACCTTCCAGCAGGCCACACCCAGCCTGCACTGCATCTCTTGATACAACGCAGATCCAAGCACCCATCTTGGGATTGGGAACAGAAGCCAGGGCGGCTTCTGCCAATCCGTCATGTGCCAAATAAATCGGGACACTTGAGGAGTCTGATACAGTAAACCTGCAACTTACACACATTTAACTTGTGTGCATTCAGCTTTGTGTGCATGGTGAAAGACACAAGGTTGGATTCAGTGAGTGGAGTTCTGGGGAAAATGACATTGGCAATCCCACCCACAATCGAACCCAATGTGTTTTGTCTATATGCGATTTTTGCTTTAGGCACGATCTGTAGAACATAACCCCTGGGTAAGTTGCAGGCTTACTGTATAAATGCTAACTTTAACATGTAAATTATACACTTGTAAAGCAATCACAACAAGCATCTTGAATCACCAGCTTTCCTTACAAGATAGTATATTTAGAGCTTTTTTTCTATGTTGCTACTACAGTTCTCTGCAGTCAAGGCATAAGCTGCTTTTAAAATTAATATGCTGTGTCTGTCTTCAGTCCAAGTGTAACTCATCTTACAAGTGTGGTTCAGATCAATAACTGTCTTGGTAAACTTCTCTTCGATTCAGGCTGTGGGACAGCCTATTCAGGCACGATTTCAAGAATCTGAAGAAAGACCAAAAGCCTTTGAAGAACTTGGAAAACAAATCCAACTCTACATGAAAGCTGTTCTTGCTTTTAAAGCAAAGGTATCTTTATCTTTTATATGACAAGTTAGTATTTCAAAATTGTCTTAAATAATTTCAGTAGTAAACTTTAAGGCAGAAATTCTTTTTCCTTTTCAGGGCCTTATAGGATAAATTTTCAGGTGATGGTGGCTATGCTTGGAAATTGTAGTCTCTTCCCATAGCAAACAAGCAGATTTTACTGCTTATCCTCCCTCTTAACTTGATATGTTTTAATCAGTACAGCATGATATAGTGCTCTTCTGTTAAGTTTTTTGTTTAGTAGACCACCAGGCTTCATTCAGATTATTTCGTCAGACTGAGGCTAAAGTTTTTTTATGATTTACCAAAAGGAGTAAGTGTAGAATAGCATTACTCTACAAAGTCAAATTTCACTACTTAAAATTTTAGGATGAACAGTACGACCACTTAGATCCTGCAGAAGTGGCCAAAGTGGAGAAGAGTGCAAATGATGCAATGGAATGGATGAACAACAAACTCAATCTTCAGAACAAGCGAAGCCTGTCTTTGGACCCTGTTATCACAGCTAAGGAAATTGAAGCAAAAACAAAAGTAAGTAATTTTGAAACTGCAGGGGAATGATGAAGTTAAGAACCTAGGGAACTGCCGCCTTATATGAAATCAGATCATTGGTCCCGTTTAGCTCAGAACTGTCTGTACACAGATTCTCTCAAGCATTTTGGACAGCAGTATTTCCCAACTTTACCTGGAGAAGCTGGGGCATTTGAAATGCAAAGCAGGTTCTTAACCACTGAGCTACGGTCGCTCCCCATAAATTGAGTTAAACTAGCGTTGCACAGTGCCTTTAATTTGTATATTGATATTCTTGAATTTTCTACAACTGAGAATTGCAGAAGTTATTGTACATTCTGATTCAGTTGGTCCATTCACATACATTTTTCAGCTGTTTTCTTAACCTTGTCCCAAAGGCCTCCAAAGCGGTGAACAATGTATTAATTCATATCCTGCCCACTGCAAACATACAGCTGCTCCAGCTTCTCACCTAGGAGCAAGCCAACACACAACTGTGTTATTATTTAACAAATTCATAAACTGCTTCAGAGCATGAAGTCATCAAAGTAGTGTAGAAGATAAAAATGGAATAAAGCACCAAATCACAAGCTCTAAAAGCAATAAAAAGGATAACGATCTAAAAACAATAAAACCATCTCTGCAGACATACAATTAATAATCCCACATGGCTCCCTCACACTTCTCCCACCCCAAAGGAGGCACCCAAAGCCGGTGGTGACCAGCTGCCAATTGTGACCTCCAAAAACTAGGTTTCCCTGCCTTCCCACTCCCCAACCCAAAATGTATTGCTGTGGAAAGTTGTTAGGTGTCACCAGCAGTTTGCTGGCAAAACCTTCCAGCCACTTCAGGCTGTTTTTCTCCAGGTACTGCAGAAAGAGGCTAGGGAAGTTAATATTGGTATCTAGCCATGGTCCTGCTACTGCTACATTTTGGAGAGCAACCTTAACATAACTTTACTTAATTTCCTAGTGTAATGTGCTCTGGTTCTTTCATTTTAGGAACTGATCAGCATGTGTAATCCTATAATCAACAAACCTAAACCCAAGGTGGAACTTCCAAAAGAGGATCAAAAGCCAGCAGAACAGAATGGTCCAGTAGAAGGCCAGGGGGATGGCTTTGGAGCGTCTCAGACTACAGAACAGAGTACTGATTCAACAGCCCAAACATCTACAGAAAAGAAACTTCCTGAAATGGACATTGATTGAATCCCAGTTCCTTGTTTATATTAGAAACTACAATAAAGCTTTAAGTTTGTCAACTTTATTATGTTCTGAGTATAAACGGGGAGCCAAGTGAGAGCTGCAGCTTCTCACACTAACTCTTTTTAGATCAGATTGGTCAGTATAAAGCATCTTGACTCTTGGGTAGCTTAATTAAACGGTCAGATAGGTTCTTTTGCCATGACTTTAAAAGCCCACCAGTAACCACTTAGATTTGCAAAAACAGTCACAGGTGATCATTTTAAAAGCGTGAGGATAACAGGAAGATAATTTTGTTCTAATCTGCCACTAGGTTTCTATTGTGAATTGCAGCAGCTGCATTTATAAGTATTGATAGACAAGTTCCAGAAGTGTTTGCAGTTCTGGTTTTATTGCACAAGAGTAATATAGCAAAATACAAGTTTGTGATCTGTCTACAATTACAGAGGCAATAATGGCATGTTTCCTAGCTGGAAGTATAATTCATTTCACATTGTGCCATTGATAAGTTATGTGAGGTATATGGCGCCATGGATCAGATTACATGTTTGTGCTAAATTCAAAGAATTGAAAAGGCTGGAGTGTTTTTTCCAGTTCATGTCCGCACTCCATTATTGATGTCCTGGGCATTGTATCAGATTGTTTATCTGATATGCAGAGTAGCAAATATATACCTAAACCTGCTATTAGATATGCAAAAATGTATACTCATGGTAAAGTCGCCCCAGCTATATGAAATGCTGTATAAATTTCTGTCTCTAGTTGAAGTAGTTGCTTATGTGGGGGGCGGGGGAGAGGATACTGCTTGCTGTCCACACTTCTGGATAATTCTGATTGTTAACCCTGAAGAGGATATTTGCTTCCTTCATTTTGGAAGTGCTTAGCTTTATCTTCTGGGCAAAACAAGAAGTCTGACAGTTTCTCTCATGTGCTCCTCTACACTTTGGCTGTTTTGCTTCTAGTATTGATAATTGTCATATAAACTTGTATGTGTTGAAATAGGAATGGATACATCCATACACATTGCAAGAAATAAATGCACTGGATTGTACTGGATTTTTAAAAACCCATTTATTGGTGAAAGACACAGGTTGGATTCAGCAATCTGCCAACAAAAGGGGGTGAGCGGAAGCCCACTTTTCTGTTCCCCTGAAGTTCGGAGAATCCTGATAAGTGGTGTAGGGGGGGTATTGCAGAAAAGTGAGCAGGTGCAGGGTCCTTTGGTCCTCTAGGAGGGGGAGATAATTTTGGTAAGCTGTAGGGACTGGCAACAGGAGGCAGGGGAAGAAATGTCAGCTTCTGCTTGCCTCCCTCTATTGCCAAATCTCTCTTTTTTTTTTTAATCTCAAGAAATCTATGAGTTGAGTCCAGTCTTTTTGCAAATAGCTTCTTGTAAAGCAAGAAAACACTACCACACAACTGAGGTGGATTGTTTTAAGAAAGTAACGTTCTTTCATCAGTTAAGTCATACCTTAAAATTACACATGGATCAAACAATCAGTTCCGTTAGTTTAGACTAAACTGGTACTCTGCTACAGCAAAGTATTGTGTGCTAGTATCAGAGTGGTTCTTTAACATGCAGAAGTCCATTTTTTACCTCTGGAAATATCCAACTTTTAGTTAAAACAAAAATCATTGATTATGGGCTTAGAGAAGACTCCAGAGATCACCTTGAGTCTAAATGACAACTCAGAATATTATTGCTGTTTTTTTCTACCTGTTCATCAACTGCTGCCTGTAAAATTGACTGGGCAACCCTTCTACTGAAATAAAAGCTTTAGGTCTATGATGCCCCATTGTTTTGTCAGCTTTTATTTCATCGGGGGGGCGGGGAATAGTGCAAGTTTCCTTAAATCTGAAAAAAAACATTTGCTTTTCACTGTGCATGAAACGATGAAATCAGTACTGCTTTACATCTATACAAATATTTAATCTTACATGTTTATGTATGGGCTTGTATGTAATGTTAGAGCTAAATAGGGTGTGTTCTTCCCAAGTGTTTCAGAAATATGGAAAGGGTAAGAGAGGTAGAACCAAACTGGAATGAAGGGGAATATTTAATGTGGGAAAAGACAACATATGCAAGGGAAGAAAAAGGTGGGAGTATAAACATACAAGGTGCTGGTAAAAGGAATGGGAAGTCATGGGGAAATAGCTGATATACAAGGTTGCAGCAATAGAATAAAGCATCTTAAGGTGTAAAGGTCTGCTTAGGAACAGTATGCTGCTTTCAGCATGTTGCTTAAGAAGGCAAAAGGAGCAAAAAAAGGGGGGTTCCTCTTTATTTCAGAAATGTTTTTAGGTGCAGGGTTAATATTTTTTTCTCCGTGATCCAGTAAAATTCTGGTGGTGAGAATCCTGAGGGCACGAGGTTTACAGTAATCCAATGGCAAAAGTTTCCTGCAGTCAGCTGCTTCTCCTATGGAGAAATAGTACTAACTGAAATTACATCTATTTTCACAGATCCTTTTGCAATGAAGTCCAACTCATTATTTCCACCTTTTCAGTAGTATTCATTTCATTACAACTACTGTATGCAGCTGGTGTTTTGATACCCTTATAATCATCTGTGGAGAAAAACGTTAATCTTGAACAACAAAAACTACGATGCAGTTGTATCCCGCACTAGATAACCTGACCAATATTATACGTCCCATTTTGCACAGAGAGAAGCAGGACAGCTGTGTGAATGTTGCATCATGTTTTATACTAACTAGCCTTCTAAAGATGTGTGTGCGTTGAGGTTGATACATGCCTAATGCTCTGAGTACACCTATTACATTATAAGCAGACTATTCCCACTGAAATTAATAGACCTGTTAGTCATGTCCATTAATATCACTGAATATTCTCTGAGTAAGGCTAATGGACAGAAGCCACTGAAATCAGTGGACCATTTCAATAGATCTATAATATCAGCATATTTTTCCAGGGACTGTCTCAGAATTATAGAAGCTGTCTCTGTTTCTGATGTGATCCCAGAATGTCGGTGTTTTCCTTTTTCCTCCTTCATATATCGGGAGAACAATTAAAAGTGTGCAGGTGCAGAACTAGGTCCTGTTTATCCTGAAAATAAAATCCCTGTACTAAATTAAATTGTGAAGCTGGCATACAAAACCTTCCTATAATTTTGAAGGAAAAGGTTACCAATCCACTTTAAATTCTTTCATTGCAATGCTTCAGCAGCCAGCCATTTCTCTGGAAACACACGGAGTGTTTATTCCTTTACTGTAAATGGAGTCTTATACTGTCTATACTCAGAAATAAGTGCCACTGTTTTCAATGGAGCTTATTCACAGGTAACTGGGTCAAGACCAGGCAACCTTACACTGCACTCTGAAGCATTTTTACTTAGAACTAAGTCACACTAAGTTCAATAGGATTTACTCTCTGGTCAGTCTCTCAGTTTCTATTATTACTATTATTAATAATAATTACAGTATATCTCACCTCTTCCCCTGTCAGGGACTCAAGGCAGCTTACTGCTAAAACTTTTATTTCATTCCATTCATCTGTGAAGATGTTGCACACGATCCCTTCCATCGCACATTTTTTTCTTTACAACAACCCTGTGAGGTAGGTGAGGCAGAGCCACCAATGTCAATGTGCATATGACGTCTTATGTGTGCAGGCGATCAAACGCACGAGAAGCTTCCTGATGGAGAATAGGATGTCCCTATTTTCATCAGAGAAATGTTGGGAGGGTATGTGGTATCTCCCTGAGATTAATAACAGTTTAGACTGCAGTTCTAACCCCGCTTGCTTGTAGGTTGTAAATCGTACCGAATTCAAAGGGAATGACTTAAGCACCACTTAAAGGTGCTTACGATGCCACGATCGCACCTTTCAGCAAACTCGCCTATTCAACTGTTTTGTTGGTGAAACGCAACGTCACAGACCCGGATCTCCATGTTGCGCCGTAATCACACACTGCTGCTAAGAGGCAGCAGAGCCAAACTACACACCCAAAAAGATACACAGGTTATTTACGACAAGTTAAACTGATTTCGGCAAAAAAGGGCGTCTTGCCAAACACGTTTGCAATCAACCCACGTTCCAAAGCGGCCAAAAAGTTCTCACTGGGTCGGGAGGGCGATCCCTCCCCCCGGTCAGCCGGATACGAACGCGGCTGCCGCTCCATTAGCTTCCAACCGCTCCAAGAACGTTAAGATGGAGACCTCCAGTCAAACCGGAAGCCGAGGGGCGCGCATGACCCGTAGGCCGCCAACCATGCGGCTTCTCTACCCTTCTCCTCTCTCTCTCTCTCTCTCCTTGCCGCTCTAGGAGTCGCACCCGGAAGCCGAGGGCCGGAGACTTAGGTGAGGGAGGGGCCGCATCGGCTGGTGAGTGACGGGTCGGGGCCGGGGTCCCCGCGCGCGCCTGCGAGGCGAGCGACGCCCCTGCTCTGCTCCTGGCGGCGCCTTCTGGGGGCTTCTGGCGAGGCTGGAGCGGCCACGGGAGCTGGCAGGGGGATTTGCCGATAGGAGAGGCACGTTGGCGCGGCTCCGGCATTTCCTTGTGCACCGGCGGGGTCTGCCACGCCCAGGTTTCGTGACTCTTCGGGGTCTGGCCGGAAGCTAAGCGCAGTCTGTATTAGGAAACTAATCTGGAGTAGATGGTAGTCCCCGTCCCCCGCCGCCCAACAACAGGGAACTATTGGTGTGTTTTCACTTTAAGGACGGGGAGGGAAGTTCAGAGCCCCCCCCCAAATTAAAAAAATTAACGAGCCACAAATTTGCAGCCTCTTGGGGGGATTCTCTAGGTAGGTTTCCTGAACACGATGCTTCTGTTGTAGAGAAATGCAGTCTCCCCCCCCCCCCAACAGTAAAGTCTAATGATTTGCACACCTGCTTCTTTTGTCCCCAGCTACTATAGCTGAAAGTCCTACATGCTGGCATTTTGAGTGTCACTGACACCAAAAGGATGCAGTTTCCTCGCCCCTTTCTCTGCATTTGTGCTATTTTTGTTTACTTCTCCCTTAATGCTTTAAGGACACGGGGCATCTAGCTCTTGAGAGCCATTGCAGTCAAGGGAACACTTTGCAGGATTATGCGAGAGTAGGGTTTGGCGATATATTGTCCCAAACCAGTTAGTAGTCAACATTGTGATAAGCGTTTCATAATATATCCTGAATCACGATGTTTTGTGTGTGCTATGTAAAAAATCACGATGTGGGAAAAACTGAAGCTGGTCATCGCTTCTCTCCTGATTCCTGCTACCCCTGTAGCTGTTCCATAAAATAACAGTTTTATCAATATGGTAAAGGTAGTTAAAAATGTATCAGTTTTAGACTGCTAAGTAGTAGCAGTTGCCAGGACATGACTCCATTGGCCTCTACATATTTTCATCATTTCAGACATTGTGATAGATCAGTATATCGCAAGGTTGATATAGCACAATGTTGAAAACCAGGTATCGCCCAGCCCTACGCAGTAGCTAAGGGATAAGTGTTTTTAGACACTTAGTAGGCATTTGTCAGGAATGCCTTGTTCTCCATTATCTTCTGACATGGAGCAGGAGTTTGTAGTAGATTTTTGTTGTTGCCTTCTGTTACACCTCTATGACTTTGATTTTTGTCTACACATTAAAGGTTATATCCAATGATGTCTTTCCATTTGGGCAAGGACTTCTGCTTGCACAACAGAGCAACACCCCTCATGTGCTCCTCAAATCTGCTCTGGGGTTCGCCTCAAACCTCCAGATTGTATTTTTTGGGTAGGGGGCAAGAGGAAGGAAAGGGACAGCAAGGTTTGTTGCACAAGCCAAAGTCATTGTGCAAATGGAACAACTTCATTGGATACAATCCCATCTTTTAACATCAGTGTATGCTCTGGGACGTGCTGTAGAGTTGCAAACTAGTCAGATTTACAGTGCACTTTTATATGTGCCTGCTCAGAAATAAGTCCCTTTAACTGCAGTGGGAATTACTCCTACTAAATGGGTTTGCTGGTTTAGTAGGGTGGAGCCTTTCTAAATTCAGTAAACCCTGTTGTGGGACTGAAAGCATCCACCAGGAATTTTATATTTTAGCAGAGTAGAAGTAATGTTAGAATCATAGAATTGTATAGTTGGAAGGGACCATGAGTGTCAAATAGTCCAACCCCCTGAAATTCAGGATTCTTACCTTTTATTTCTTTTTCTGCAGAAAACAAGCACTAAGCATCATTGACCCTCTGTAGACCACTTAAGACACCAATGCCATTGTCTTCAGCAAGAAGTTGTATTCCTGTTGCCCTAGATATTCAGTGGATAAACAAGTTTGATGATCAGATCTTACTGATGTGACTAACTAGAAAGGTACCAATTTCTTACGACATTCCTCTGCTAAAATGAAAATTGGCAACGTTACACATTGGGGTTGCTTTTGTATTATTGTGTGTAGCTTAAGAAATAACAATTATTTTAATGGAAGAAAATGCATTTTCCATGTACCTTTAAGAAAAGATTGCTGTGCTGTCACCAGTGTGCATTTCACTTTATCAAGTATGAGGGGATAAGGAACTTACAAATTTAAAATCTGACACAAGAGTCACAACAGAGGAAGAGAGAAGTAGAGGCAGGTATAAACAGGGAAGTAATAGGAGGCTATATAAGTTACATGTGCTTAGACTTAGAAAACCATTGCTTTCTAGTCTTGCTTTCTTCATCCCTACTATTGTTGTAAGGGACACGGGTGGTGCTGTGGCCTCTTGGGCTTGCTGAACAGAAGATTGACGGTTTGAATCCCTGCGACGGAGTGAGGTCCTGTTGCTCTGTCCCAGCTCCTGCCAACCTAGCAGTTCAAAAGCAAATCAAAGTGCAAATGGATAAATAGGTACCGCTCCAGCGGGAAGGTAAACGGCGTTTCCGTGCACTCTGGCACTCGTCATGGTCCTCCGTGTGCCAGAAGCGGTTTAGTCATGCTGGCCACATGACCCGGAAAATTGTCTGTGAACAAACTCTGGCTCCCTCAGCCTGAAAGCGAGATGAGTGCCGCAACCCCATAGTCACCTTTGACTGGACTTAACCGTCCAGGGGTCCTTTACCTTTAGCTTTTTACCTTATTGTTGTTCTACCACTTATTTCATGCCATTAGGTTCAGTATACAGGAGAGAATAATTTTGTGGAAGCAGTGAAGTTTTACATGGCTGAACGCAGCATGCCTTAGCACAGGGTTGGGGAGCCTTCAGCCCTCAGGCCAGTCTTGACCCAGCATGGGTTCCAGTTTTGTCCCTAAGACAATTTTCGTGAACATGCCCACCTATCAATCAGATGACATCACCTTAATGGGTGGGTGACATCTGCTGCTGAGCAGGTTTGATGGGTACAGCACAGAAATCCGTATTTAACCCCCTTGCCCATTCAGTCCTGCTTTGTTGGTTACATGTACTTGTTTCCTATGGCCAATCCCTCCAGAAGCCAGGATTATCAGTGACGGCTCATTCTTTCTCGGTTCCAATCACCCTCAGATTGCCCTAAGCGTGATCTGAATTAATGCTGTAATAGACCATTCTTGTTACAGGAGTCTGCTTAGGTAATTTATACTGGCGATATGTTCATCATTCACAGGAACTGTAAATGTCTTCAGAGGACAAAGAAGCTCAGGAAGATGAGCTGCTTGCTTTGGCAAGTATCTATGATGAAGATGAATTCAAGAGAGCGCAGTCTGTACAGGGAGGAGAAACTAGAATCTCTGTGGAATTGCCACCAGGCTTCACCATATGTATGAGTGGTGAGTCCATTTCTGTGGATACTTACCTTCTTTGAGTTTATTGCAATACTATCATATGTTCCAAGTGCTTTATTCAAGAAGTAGGGACTGATTTGCACAGTGGCCTGATATGTTCATTCTTCACATGGTATTGCACAGGACCAAGCCTTGGAATCACCTGCTCTCCCTACCTCCACCCCCATACTGGCGAATATATGGTGTGAGCAGATGGCTATGCCACATCCATGGATATATGATAGATGGGGGCAAGTATGTGTAATACAGGTTAGATCATGCAACACATTTTGTTGGTATAGGTCATGGGTAGGCAAACTAAGGCCCAATCGCCTTCTAAATTTGGCCCGCGGATGGTCCAGGAATCAGTGTGTTTTTACATGAGTAGAATGTGTCCTTTTATTTAAAATGCATCTCTGGGTTATTTGTGGGGCATAGGAATTCCTTCATTCCCCTCCCCCCCAAAAAATATAGTCCAGTCCCCCACAAGGTCTGAGGGACAGTGGACCGGCCCCCTGCTGAAAAAGTTTGCTGACCCCTGGTATAGGTTGTGTGAGTGTTACATGTTGGGCCTGAAGGTGAATCAGCCCTAAAACATTTAGCTAACTGTAAATTCTGTAGGGGTAGGTGCATTGAATGTTTGCCAAGAAAGCTGTTCAGGTTATGTGAGATCCCAGTCTGCTTGTATCACACATAATCACAGAGCTCGGTCTTCAAAATAAAATGACCTCCATAGAGTGGGATTATTTGGGGATGAAATCAACTTTGGGCTAAGGCAGTTGCTCCATCAGGGCAAGCATTTTAACTTGCCAGACAGATCAATCCTCTTTCACACTGTTCTAGGGATTCTCCTGAAATCCCCTCCCCCATTTCAGGTTTTTTTTGGGGGGGGATGGAGGGGAAGCCCCATTGCACAAGCAGAAGTCCTTGCTGAAGGCTTCCTTTGATAGAACTCATTAGTTGAATCCCACCCTAGTTTTTGACTGAATATGGTTGTGCTGGTGTGATGCCAGCACAGAATGACATGTTGCATTGATGCAATATTGTGTTTCACCCTGCCTGTATCTTAGCTGGCATGGCAACTTAGAGGATTGAAGCTTACTTACTCCTAAAGAACTGAACCTCACACTTCTTTTAAAAAAATTATGTGCTTTTCTATTAATTTTTCATTTGTGTAGTATCTTTCATCAGAGCTTCTTAGAAGAGTTCTTGAAATATTAATTGGTAGAAAGAGAGCTGTTGAAGCAACCCTCCTGTCTAATATTGCGTATAAGCATTGGAAATGATGCTTATGTTTATAAAACAGCTGCCGCTGACAGAACCATGCTATTTTTAAGATTGTGAGCTCAACAACTTTTTCCTATTGTTATCTTCATTTGCAATGTTCTTTTTACAGAGCAAAAGAGGGAGGAACAATTTCCTAATAAGATATAGAAGATAGACACTGAACTTAAGCTCCTAGTTTTAAGTTTTCCATGACCTTATTTTGAAAGCTTTGTGGATTACTAGATATGGTTGGTATCATGTTGTTCCCTTCTTTTTTTTTTTTTAATATTTTATTTAGGATTTTCTTGTTTTACAAAAGTGTAATGCCTCGTATTTTTTTTTCCCATGTAACATTTTTACAAATCCGTTTCATTTGTTGAGGCATTAGGGGGAGAAGAGAAAAAAAAGGAAAAAGAAAGGGGGGGTGGAGAGAGGGAAGGTGGATGGGGGTGGGGTCGGGTGGCGGTGTTTCTATTATGCTTAGTGTATGTAGAGTTTGGTGTCAGCGTTGTTTGTGTTGTTCACTTGTGTTCCTTTGGTGGTGAGAGAGTTTGGGGTTGGCGTACGGTGTGATTGTTTGTTTGTGATTGGCTGTGGTGATCTTTGTTTCCGTGTGTGAGTGAGGTGGGTGGGTGTTTTGGATCAGGTTAGCCATATTGATTTGTATGCTGTTGGTGGATTATTGTCATTGTCCTGTTGGGTTGTGTATGTGATAAAGGGGAGCCATATCGGAGTGAAGGTGTCTTCTTCTGTTTGTCCCCGTGTCAGTTTCAGTTTATTAGTTAATTTTTCCAGTAGGGCTGTTTCCCATACTATTTGGTACCATTGGTCCATGCTTACTCCTGACAGGTCTCTCCAGTGTCTGGTTATGGTGTTTCTAGCTGCTGAAAGTAGGTGGGTTATGAGTTCTTTGTGGTGTAAATGGGCGTTGTTGTCTTGGAAGATGTTTAGTAGGGCCAATTCTGGGGTGATATCTAATACTTGTTTAGTTATTTTACATATTTCTCGTATGGCTGTTGCCCAGAATAGTTGGATTTTGGGACATTCCCACCACATGTGGAGGTATGTGCCTGTGGAGGTGCACCCTCTCCAGCATTTTGGTGAGGTTCCTGGGCGTATTAGCGCTAGTTTCCTTGGTGTTAGGTACCACCTGTAGGTGAGTTTCAGTGTGAGTTCTTTTCTTTTCGTTGATATGGATTTAAAGGGAGGTTTAGACCACATTCTGGCCCATTGCGTGGGGTTAATCTCATAGCCTATGTCATTCTCCCATTGTTTTTTGATTGCGTCTAGGGGGTTTGTGGGGTTTTGGAGTAGTATTTTGTATATTGCGGATACCGTCCCTTTACTGTTTCCCTTTGTTGTTAGGAGGAGGTTTTCGAAGGTTGTCAGGGGCCTAGTTGCTGCTAATTTTACTGTTGGGTTGTTTAAGAGGGCATGTAGTTGGTGTTGTGTTAACCAGGGCATTTGGGTGTCTTCTAGTTTGTCTTGTATTTCTTGTGTTGACAAAGGTTTGTTATTTTTATAGAAGTCTATTAGGCGATATAAGCCTTTGGTTCGCCAGGTTTTTATCTGGAGGTTTTGTGCTGCATGGTGGAATAATGGGTGGTACGCCAGGGGGATTAGTGGGGATGGGGTTGGGGATAGTTTGCCTATTTGTGTTTTCCATGCTTTGAGCATGGTCTGTGTGTACCTGTTGAGTGTTGTGGGAATTTTCTTTAGTTTGTTTGGGAGGAGTGGGTATGCTGTGGTGCAGGTATTTTCAATTGTGTCCCTCTCTAGGTGTACCCATTGTTTTGTCTCATCTTTGAGTATATATGGGATTATATGTCGTATTTGGTTGGCAATGTAATATGCTTCTATGTTGGGGATTCCCCATCCTCCTTCTGAGGTGGGGAGGTGCAGGCATTTGGGGCTTATTCTTGGTTTTTTATGTGAGAAGATGAAAGAGTGTAGTTTTCTCTGCCAACTGCGGAGTTGGGTTGGGGGGATCCAGATTGGGAGGGTTTGGAATAGGTAGGTTAGTTTTGGGAGTGTGCTCATTTTGATCATGGCTATTTTGTCTGAGAGAGTGAAATTCATGTTATTCCATCTCTTTAGGTCTTTGTTAATTTGTCGCCACAGGGGCTTGTAGTTGTGGAGGTGCAGTTTATTGAGGTTTCTGGTTATTTGTACCCCTAGGTATCTGAACTTGGTGTGGCAAAGTTTTATTTTGGTGACCTTCGTGAGTTCTTTTTGGGTGTGAGGAGGGGTGTTGAAGCACATAGCTTCTGACTTTGTGAAATTTACCTGTAGGCCCGACACCATTGCAAATGTGTTGAGTTCTCTGATTAGGGAGGTTGCTGTGTTTATGGGGTCTGGTGTTGTGACCATTAGGTCATCTGCAAAGAGCCCTAATTTATAGGTTCTGCCTTTTATTTCCACTCCCTTGATGTCTGTGGCTGCTCGGATGCGGATTGCTAAGGGTTCCAGAGCCAAGATAAATAAGAAGGGAGACAGTGGGCATCCTTGTTTCGTGCCTCTTTGGATAGCTATAGTATTAGAATCCATATTATTAGTTCTGCATCTTGCTGAGGCTTGGGAGTATATTTGTTTGAGTATTTGTAGGAAGTTGGGGCCAAATTTCATGTTAGTTAGTACTGCTAATATGTATTTCCACTCTAAGCAATCAAAGGCTTTGAGGATGTCTAAGGACATAATTGTCAATGGGAGTTTGGTTGCCTTGCTGTGTTCGATCAGGTTCAGTAGTTTCCTGATGGGGTCTGTTATATTGCGGCCAGGGACAAAGCCAGTCTGGTCTGGGGCTATTAACTTGTGTAGGAAGATTTTTAGGCGGTTGGCCAAGATTGATGTGAATATCTTGTAGTCTTGGTTTATTAATGAGATTGGGCGGTATGATTCTACTTTGAGGCTATCTTTTAGTGGTTTTGGGATGGAGACTATTTTGGAGTGGGTCCAGGTTTTGGGGATGGGACCCCCTTTTATGATGTCGTTGAATAGGCGGGTCATGTAAGGCATCAAGGGTTCTTTGAATTTCCTATAGAATTCTGCTGTGAAGCCGTCTGGGCCTGGGGCTTTGTGTGGTTTCAGATTTTTGAGGACTGCATCTATTTCCTCTGGGGTGATAGGGCTGTCCATGAATTCCTGTTCCTCATCAGTTAGGGTAGGCATGGTCAGTCCTGCTAGAAATTTTTTGATTTCCCTCTCTGGTGGGTTATGGGAGGTGTATAGGTTGGAGTAGAATTCTGCAAATTCTGAGATTATTTCTTTGGGGGAGAATGTTATGTTGCCGTCTTTTTTGGTGATGCAGTGTATTCTTGTTTTGAGTGCTTTTTTCCTACATCTATTTGCTAGTAATCTGGAGTTTTTCCCTCCATATTCATAGAAACGTTGTTTAGAGTATAGAATGTTGATCATTGTTTTGTTGATTTCTAAGGAGTCTAGTTCTCTCCTTTTTTGTTCTATAAGTTTGAGAAGTTTTTTAGATCCTGTTTGTTTGTAGCGTGATGAGAGGACTGTGATGTCTTGTTCTATTTTGCTAATTTTTGAGGTGGTTTGTTTTTTAAGGAATGTTTTCTCTTTTATGCAAGCTCCTCTGGTGACCGCTTTCATTGCGTCCCATAGGAGATGGGTTGTTATATTGTCTACATCGTTTTCCTCGAAGTAGTTTTGGAGGGTTTTTGTGAGATTCTCTCTAATTTGTTTGTTTGTAGTTAGGATGGGGCTGAAGGACCATGATGGGGTGGTTTGTGTTCCTTCTCCTATTTTAACGATGACTTCTACTGGGGCGTGATCTGTGATTTTAATGTTACCTATGTTTGTTGATTCCACTGAGGGGATCAGACCCTGTGTGAGTAGAATGCTGTCCAGTCTGGACACTGTATCATGGCGTCCCGATTGGAATGTATGGCTGATGTCTCCCGGGTTTTGCTCACCCCAGATGTCGTAGAGACCCCTGTTTTTTAGCAATTTTAGTAATTTGTAAGAGTTCCTAGTTGTTGGAGGTTTCCTTCGGAGGAAGGTTGCCCATGGGGTTGTAGGGTGGATATCTTTCAGGGATATACCTTTCATATTTAGATTGAGGTCCCCTCCTAGGATTGCTTCCCCTTCAGAGAAGGAGAGGAATTTGTTTAGTGTCTTCTGGAAGAATTCTAATTGTTTCGCGTTTGGGGCATATATGGAGCCGATTGTCAGTTTGATTTTGCCGTCTAGTGTCCCTTTAGCGAAGATGAATCTGCCTTTTTTGTCCTTGAGGACTGTTGTGGCAGTGAAGTTCAGGTCTCTACTAAGTATTATGGCTACACCACGTGCTTTCCCTGAGCCTCGTGCGACCCACTGTTGACTGAAGCGGGGGTCGCTCAGGAGTTTGCTGCCTTTGGGTGGGTTGTGTATTTCTTGTAGGAAGGTGATGTGTGGTTTCATGGTGTTTATGTATGAGGTGATGCGCTTTCTTTTGATGGGGTTTCCCAGCCCCCTCACATTTAATGTAATTGCTTTAAGGTTAGCCATCTTGCTTATCTATTATGTGGGGTGATTCCCTGCCAACCCGTTCGGGTTGTCTTGTGTCTCTCTCTTCGTGTTGTTTAAAGAACCAGTGGGGTTGCGCTGACCTAGGGTGTGGTGGGTGGGGGGCTAGTGGGATTAGAGTAAGATTTGGGTTAAAGAGTAGAGGGTAAGTTGTGGAGAGTTTCCTATATGTAGTCATATAGGTGTTTGTTTGGGGTGTTTTGGGCCATCTGGCATTTAGCCGGTTGGTCCTAGGTCTCAGCTGGTGTGGAGGGCCGTGTTCAAGGGCAGGCCATCCCCCCTGTTGTTTGCGATGGGGGGTGATCAGCGAGACAGTGTGAAGTGACTTTGTAACGTCGCTGTCAAGTATAAGGTTCATAAGCAATGTTGCCAATGTTTTGAGCAACATTGTTGGTGTGTTGGGGTGGGGATGTGGGTGCTGGTACGCTCTGGTGCCACCATAGTGCTGGTTGGGTATCAGATTTTAGCCTGATTGTGGGTTGTGTTATTGAGGTTGGAGTTGTTTTTCCTTAGTATGGAGTATGGGGATGTTGAAGGTGTGGGTGATGGGGAGTATGGTTGAGGTCGTCTGGACTGGTGTTGGGGTGAGGATTTCTGTGGGGGTGCGGGGCTGGGGGGGATGTTGATGGTGTTAATTAAATCTATGTTTTGGGGGGGGAGAGGGGGAAAAGGGGGGGAATCACCAGTCCTTCAGTTTGTGGTTTTTTCCTGGTTGCTTCATTCAGCTGGGGTTGTTGTTGTAGGGTTGTCCATCTGCGATGAATTGGTTTGGTTAATCTTGGTCTGCTTTCTTGTGTCGTATGGCCGGCGGGACGGTTCTGAGCATGATGCTTGCCTGTATTGGTTTGCGTTGTTGTGCCGCTTCTGTTGTTTCTTTTTCTTCTGTACCGTCGTCCAGTTGTTTGCTGTTGTTTCCTCGTGGTTGGGGCTGTCACTTGGTGGGTTTGTCGGTTGCCATTCCGGTGGGAGGTCGAGTTCAAGGTTCTTTAGTAGTTGCAGGGCCTCAGATATGTTGGTGGCCGTGTGTTGTGTTGTATTAGTTGTTACAATGAGGCGGAAGGGGAAGCCCCATCGGTATTTGATCCCTGCTTGTTGGAGGCGCTGGGTGAATGGGCGCAGGCTTTTCCTTCGGTTTAGGGTATCCTGGGATAAGTCCTGTAAGGCCAGGATGGGGGTTTCTCCATATCGAAGGTTGGTTAAGTTTCTGATGCTGTTCCATACCTCTTCCTTCTTTTTGTAGCGTGTGAAGCATACAATGATGTCTCTTGGGGGGGCGCTGGGTTTTGGCATAGGTTTTAGGGCTCTGTGAGCCCTCTCCAAGTCATCTGCCTCAAGTTTCAGGCTTGGGATTGTGTTTTTCAGCCAGTGTATAATTAGGTCTGCTGGGCTTTTCTCCTCTGTTTTTTCAGGAAAGTTGCGGAAGCGGATGTTACAACGTCTATTGCGGTCTTCAAGGTCGGCTTGCTTAATTTTCATCTCTCTGTGTTCTGCTTCCATTTGGTTTACCAGTTCGTCCAGTTTCTTGTTCACTCGTGCATTCTCCTCCCGGTATTGCTCTATTATTCTTTCTTGCATTTGGTTCTTGTTCTCTAGAGCTTCCACTTTGGAGGTTAGATTGTTGATTAGTACCTGCATGGGAGCCATTGTGGCCTTCAGTGTTTCTTCTAATCGTGCTTCTAATCTTGCTTCCATTTCCCTCAGGTCTCGTTTCGTTACTGGGCGGTCATCGTCTTGAAGGGGAGTTACGGTCTTAGCATTGTTTGCCATCTCCCTGGTTGGTGGCATCTCAGTCTCCCTAATGGTTTTGGTTTGAGGTTGGCTTGGCATCCTCTTGGAGTAGAGCGGTGGTTAGGAGTTGTGGCAGTGGTGGTTCCTGAGTATTGTTGGGTTGCTAAGCTGATCAGGCTTTGGCTGGTGGCTTGTGCAGAGCGTTTGGATTAGGTGGTCATTTGTGTCACTTCTAGCCTGTGTTTTAAGAACTTCTGTAGGGCTTCTGTAGTTGCCTCAGCGGTGCCGCCAAAGCGGGGGGGGGGGAGGTAAGAAGATGAGTAGACTAACGGACAGACCGTTCATATAAAGGGAGGGGGTCAGCAGGTAGAGATGCAAAAGATTAGGGGGTGGGGCCAGGGGAAATATTTGTTTCGGAGGGGGTTGTATATACCCCAACGGGGTACTGTACTGGGGTCCAGTTAAGGTGGAAGTTGGGGTTGGGAGTGCACTCAGAAGCAGAGACAGACAGATAGGCTATATGTAAAGGGTGGAGGGAGTAAAAAGAAGAAGAAGAAAGAAGAAGGGGGGAGCCGGGGGGGGAGAGGAGAGATTGGAGTCAAGTAAAGGGTGGCTGCAGCAGCAGTGGCCCCTCTTTTAAAAAGAAGAGTGATAAAAGTAGGTATATGGGGGGGGGATAGAAAAGATTTTTAGATATTTTTTTTAAAAAAAAGGGGGAGAGAGAGGGGGAGGAGGAAGGGGTTAACAAAAAGGGGGTTAAATAAAAAAAAAAAAGAAAAAGAAAAAGAAAGGGGGAAAAAGAGGGTAGTTTCTTGCCCTCTGTGCTCTCCTTTGTCATGCGGCTTTTCGCTGTTTTCCTTGCCGCTGGAGCTCCGGTCGGGCTCAGCCACGTGTTTTTCGGAGCCTCTTTTTCCTTCCCGGTGCTCACCTACCTCTCCTCTTTTTTCCCGTCGGCAGAGATGGGGGCAGCAGCGGTAAATTTTTGGGCTCCTTTTTCTGTCTTTTTCTTCCTCTCTCCCCCTTTCTTTCTCCCTCTTTGCTTTAGCTCCACTGTTCTCCTGGTTTTAGAGCTCCTCTGGGCTGTTGGGGGGGGGTCGGGTGCCTTTCCGGCTCAATCTCAGTCCTGGGGGGGTGTTTTGGCTTCTTTGATAGACTCCCGGGCACCCCCGATTCCTCTCTGCTGGCGGTGCTGGCGGCAGCAGTCTTGGGAGCCCGGGAATCGGACAGACAGCCTTTTACTCTGGCTGGCTTCAGGAGCTCTTTTCTGCTGTTGCAGCCGCCATGCTGCCTCACCGGAACTCCATGTTGTTCCCTTCTGAAATATTTTATGCATACATTTATTTAGTTTGAAATCATGTGCACAACTAAATTGTCCCACCAGTTTGAATGCACCTAACTGTATAGGATGACAGTGTTACTTAGGCTGAATTTGCTTGTCTGGCTTTTCTGTTTTGTTCATGGGCATCTAAACCAGGCCTTCCTCAAAAACTGCCCTCCAGATGTTTTTGGCCTACAACTCCCATGATGCCTAGCTAGCAGGACCAGTGGTCGGGGATGATGGGAATTGTAGTCTCAAAACATCTGGAGAGCCGAGTTTGAGAAAGCCTGATCTAAACCATTCTCCCTTTGGGGAATTCAGAGAAAGGAATGGGCTTTTCCCCTAAGCCTAGGGTAGCCAACATGGAGCCCTCCATCCCCCTCAGCCAGCGCTGCCAGTTGTCAGGGATGATAACGTCCACAACATCCACAGGGTACCACATTAGCTACCCCTGCTCTAATCACAGTGGTAGAAGAATTAAGAGGCTTCAACTATTGCTTAGAGCAGGGATGGGGAACAGAAAGCCAGATCTGAGAGTGGCCAGCCCAACACCTGACACCATACAATGTTAGGTGAGTCAAACCTGAAGCTGAGGTTGCAAATAAAAATTCTTCCTTTGCATCCCTGGCTTGAATTCTTTCTGGGGCTTCAAAGATTTTATTGTCAACATAAAAAGACGCAAAATTTGAAAAGTGTCCACTTTGGGCTACAAAGGAAGAATCAGGTGCATACTTAGAGTCCACTCCAATTTTTCCTTTGCAGCTGCAGGTTGAATTCAACCCGTAGCTGCAAAGGAAGATTCTTCCTTGAACTTTCCTGTGCCATATGACTCAGGAAAGGTGGGTATGGTTTGGCCAAAACAACCTGCTGGGCTTAATTTGGCCCACAAGACAAGAGTTTCCCTGTCACTGGTTTAGAGACATGTTATTTAGCTAAGGCCTGGTTCAGACATTGCAACAATTGCAGGCTCACATCCTCAGACATACCGTATTTTTCGCTCGATAACACGTACCTGACCATAACACGCACATAGTTTTTAGAGGAGGAAAACAAGAAAAAAAATTCTGAATGAAACAGTGGATGTATCATTTTTGTGCTTCATGCTGCGGCCACAGACATGTGATTTGACGGTGAGTTTGGGGTAGCGCAATGCAAAGCTCCTGAGGATCCATGTGGATCCATGCTTTGTAACCACGATTTTGCACCATTGCAGCCCCAGGCAACAGTGGGTGCGTGATTTTTTTGGTGCAGGCTGTAGCCATGGACATGCTATGTGATCTGATGGTGAATTTGGGGTGACCCAGTGCAAAGATCCTGAGGATCCATGTGGATCCATGCTTTGTAACCACGATTTTGTACCATTGCAGCCCCAGGCAACAGTGGGTGCGTGATTTTTTTGGTGCAGCCTGTAGCCATGGACATGCTGTGTGATCTGATGGTGAATTTGGGGTGACCCAATGCAAAGATCCTGAGGATCCATGTGGATCCATGCTTTGTAACCACGATTTTGCACCATTGCAGCCCCAGGCAATTGTGGGTGCGTGATTTTTTTGGTGCAGCCTGTAGCCATGGACATGCTATGTGATCTGATGGTGAATTTGGGGTGACCCAATGCAAAGATCCTGAGGATCCATGTGGATCCATGCTTTGTAACCACGATTTTGTACCATTGCAGCCCCAGGCAACAGTGGGTGCGTGATTTTTTTGGTGCAGGCTGTAGCCATGGACATGCTATGTGATCTGATGGTGAATTTGGGGTGACCCAATGCAAAGATCCTGAGGATCCATGTGGATCCATGCTTTGTAACCACGATTTTGTACCATTGCAGCCCCAGGCAACAGTGGGTGCGTGATTTTTTTGGTGCAGGCTGTAGCCATGGACATGCTATGTGATCTGATGGTGAATTTGGGGTGACCCAATGCAAAGATCCTGAGGATCCATGTGGATCCGTGCTTTGTAACCACGTTTTTGCACCATTGCAGCCCTGTTTTTGCATCAGATCATTGCTATGTGATCTGATGGTGAATTTGGGGTGACTCAATGCAAAGATCCTGAGGATCCATGTGGATCCGTGATTGGAACCACGTTTTAAGTAGGGAGGGAAGGAAAAACATAGAAGGGACAAGGAGCACCGAGAGGGGTGTACAGAGAAGCAGCTGGCTAAGAATGCAGGAGAGGAGTTTTACCGGAGGGAGGAAAGGAAGGCAAAAGCCCCCCCCACCCAAGCCAGCCAGCTCTCTCTCTCTCCCCCCCCCAACCTGCATGTTGCCTGCGAGTCCCAGACGCACGGAGAGGAATTAGAACGAAGGACGCTCTGCTTTCCCCTCTGCTTGCCTGGAGGGGAGGGGTTTTCTCTGCTCTTTGTTCCGTTTGAGCAAACACAGTAAGGAAACAGAAGCGGGTGGGCAGTAAGACCCTGAGGCAGAATGCAGGAAAGCAGCAGCTTCCTCCTTTCAAGGCTTCCCTTCTCCGGACGATTTGATATTTGCCTGATTTTTGCCTTCACTCGCGCTTGTCAGCTCCAGGGACCACACATTCGCTCAATAACACGCACAGACATTTCCCCTTACTTTTTAGGAGAAAAAATCTGCGTGTAATAGAGGGAAAAATACGGTAGTTTCTTGCGATGTCTTCATTGGGCCAGTGACTGTTACTACTAACTACAGTTTGCCTCAGAACTACTATTGGGAGCTAGAACTTACCGAGTGGGTGTCTCATTCTTTGGAGACAAAACATGGTTAGTGATAACCATGGTTTTTGCTTAACATCACAGCAAGCAATGGTTACTGTGAACCAGGAAGTGGAAGAGAGAATTAAAAAACATGTTGGAAGGAGGGACCATGCAATCCAAACACATCTCAGTAGAGTCCGTGTGAACTAGTTTTATAACAGAAATATTTCAGATGAAGGGAAACTTTATGAAACCATATCAAACAATTCTGTTAGGTAGTAGCACAGCTTGTTGCCTCTTCCTGACACTATCAGATTTTTATTTTTTTAGGCAACCTGACAGAGAATCTCCAGAACAGCAAGTTTGAATGCAGAGTTTGTTTTTTGCCTCCGATTGTGCTGCATTTTGAATTCCCACCAGACTACCCGTCAACTTCCCCACCTGTCTTCACCCTCAGTAGCAAGTGGCTTTCTCAGGCACAGGTTTGATACAGATCTTTAACAATTCGTGTAGTTCACCAGAATGGTAATATTTCTTGTTAATGATTAATATCGTGGTTGGTTATTAATCTGGATGCAGCAACAAAAAACTACTTAGAAGAAGCTTAAGAGCTAGCTAGGAAGAATAATGTATTAATACTTCTTAGATGTATCTCTGTCATACCTAAAGTCAGATGGTGTGAGTTTAAAATGTTTTTAGTTGTTCTTAAAGCTGCTCTAAATCCTTCATGTCCAATGAACTTTGGCATGATTAGCATTGCTTCTTCTTTTGAAAAATCCTACCATAAATTGTGGTTTTCCTTTTCCCTTCTACGTCACCTATATATGTGCACCCATAATATTGTGCACACAAAGGGTTGTTGTGTGATGTGGGACATGCAGTATGAACGCTGCACATGATGAGCAACTGTGCTCTCCTAAACATGGTGTGAGTACAGCAAAGTCCCCAGCCTTCTAGTTATCCAAACTCACTTTGTGCCCCATGCTTAGTTCTAAGTAAATAGTAATCCAGTTCATCAGAACACTGGATTTTCCAAAGGTTTTCTATATTTAGGTAAGTCAGGAAATAAAGGGGTTTCAACATTTGACATCAATAACACTAAAAATGCTTCATGAAAGTGAGAGTTAGATGCTGTTGCCTTACATTAAAGAAATAGCTTTTATTTTAGATCTATAGTTGTTTATGAAAGAGTGAGAGAGGTATGTGCATTTTGGTTTAGTTTATCATGAGAAAAGTGTGTGGGTGATATCCAGTGTGAGTCATGATCAGAGTAGACATTGAAATCAGTGGAACTTAGCTCCATTAATTATTGCAGAAACAATAGTGGATTGCCAAACGAGACTCCTTTCTTCTTTACTTGAAGTCTTGCCAAATTCTCTCTAGCTTTCCAGCTTACATTTTACCAATGTAACGTGCTATTGGAATGAGGTTTTATGTTTTAACATTGTACACTGCCCTGGTATTTATTACATCTGGCATTTTATAAATAAAATATAAGTACAAAGGACACTTAATTGCTTCTGGAATTGCACGTATTTTACACCCTGTGCTGTGGGCTGCTCTCAGGAAGACCTCTAAATTCTTGCTATATTATTAAGGCTGTAGCGCCAAGCTAGGAGCTTCTGTTCAACAGAATGTTCCATTGCACTACTTCCAACCCCAGGAAGGAATTCAGCATGGTGCTATGGTAATCATTCTGTTAGTGCAAGCATTTCAGCTTTCCAGATAGAACAATCTGCTGTCTCCTCCCCCTGTTTGCTATTCCGGGGGTTCTTCTGACTCCCACCCCCCAGCTAATCGGGGGTGGGGGAGAGAGAAAAGCCCTGTTTCGCTAGTGGAATTCCTTGTGTGGGCTTCTGCTAGTGGGACCCGTTACTTGAATCCAACCCCTAATCTTGAAATGGTATGCTTTCTTAAAAGATAAAGTACGATACAGATCTCGGGAAGTGTAGAAGATGCTCTCACATCCCTGCCGTTTGTTTTTCTTCTAGCTCTCTGCGCTTTGTAAGCACTTGGACAACTTATGGGAAGAAAACAGAGGCTGTGTGATCCTGTTTGCCTGGATGCAATTTCTCAAGGAAGAAACACTTACATATCTGAACATCAGCTCGCCCTATGAGCCAAAGATATGTGACCAAGGACAAGAGCAAAGCAGGAAAGGCAAAGAGGATGGGGCAGGCGCCACAGCCGCAGCCACGCATGAAGAAGCCCTCGATGCAAGAGCAGTGCAGGATGTTGAGTCTCTGTCCAGCCTGATTAGAGAGATTCTGGACTTTGATCAGGCCCAAAGGCAAAAGTGCTTCAACAGTAAAATGTACACGTGCAATGTCTGCTTTTCTGAAAAGCTGGGAAGTGAATGTATGTACTTTATGGAATGCAGGCATGTGTACTGCAGGGCTTGCTTGAAGGACTACTTTGAAATTAAAATCAAAGATGGTGAGGTCCACTACTTGAATTGTCCAGAACCGAAATGTCCTTCCGTTGCTACTCCTGGGCAGGTAATAACAATTATTTCTATGGCAATCCATTAAAAAAAAAAGAGTTTGATTTTTTTGTTTTTAAGTGCAGCACTGTTCTCAGCCCCACAATAGATAGGCGTTAACCCAAAAATGAAAGCCTGGACTTCAATGCAAAAGATTTGTGGCTGTAAAGGACTAGGACGGTAGTTTTGTGAAATAGATTTGCACTTAGACTAAGCACAAACTTAAATCCACGTTTCTAGTTTTCTGCAGTGAGTTATTAGGCCACGGTAATTTGGAATGGGTGTGCTACCTAGAGCTTTTTGCGAATATTTGATGCTGTCTGGAATTTGACTTGGTCTGGTACTGGAATAACTGGAACACATGTAGATATGCTGTCTTGGGCACTGACTGCTCTCTCCTATGATCTGCTAGCTGAAGTTCCTATGAAAAGGCAACAGGTCTAACTAGAAAGTAGTTGATGACTACCTCAGCAGTGTGCCTTTTGCTTCTCTTAGCAAAGCCATGACTGAATCTTGCTAGGCAAATAAAGCCATTGCAGGCTCCTTCTTTTTCCAATAGTTGAAACTCACCAACACTATGAGTTGTATCCAGTCGCAGTCAAACTCAGCATAGACCCATTGAAATGAATGGACATGACTAACTTGGGTTCATTCATTTCAGTGGATCTACTCTTGACTAGAATGTAGTTGGATCCAACCCTAAATTTTATTGATCACCATCATTTTAGGTAAAAGAGTTGGTGGAAGAGGAACTCTTTGCACGTTACGACCGCCTGCTGCTCCAGTCGAGCTTGGATATGATGGCCGATGTGGTATATTGCCCACGACCATGTTGCCAAACACCTGTAATGCAGGAACCATCTGGCACGATGGGCATCTGTTCCAGGTGCAATTATGCCTTCTGTACATTGTGTAAGATGACTTACCATGGCGTCTCCCGGTGTAAAGTCACTGCAGGTGAGTTGAACTCAACAAAAGTAGTCTTTTAACTGTGAAATGTTTGGATGTGAAATGTATGTACTGTTCGCCTTTTGAGGTAGACACCTTTTTGATGATATTATTTCCATAGGATCATTTAAGTGGAGTTCTCTGAAGGATGTAGTTTATTCTGTTGTCTTCTGCATAACATGTTCATCCCACTGTTTCTGCTGTCTCTCCATTCCATGGGCCTCTTCACCCCATTAGAAGAAGAAGTACTGCCTCTAGTTTTGAGATTCTGTTGTGTACAGTCAGATGTGCACCAGAGTGGGGTGGGGAAACACTTTCCGGCCTGAAGGCTCCATTTCCAACCCTCCAAAGGCCACATGACAGTGGTTGACAGGGCTAGAGGCAGAAGAAGGTGGAGTGAGAAATGTACATTTTACCTTCGTACAGTAGAGCAACTTTCTACACACACCACACACTCCTCTTTATCTTCTACCCAGGTAAGCCAGAAGCGTTTTCAGACACACTTGATCCAGGTAAAAAGGGTCGGGGTGCAAAACAGGGCCATTGAGGGGCATTGCCTGGAGAAAGAGGGTGAAGCTTGGGGAGAGCCCTGATAGCCAGACAGAGAGGGCTGAAGGGCTGTAATCAACTCCCCAATTAGCTCAGTGCTCTTAATAAGCCCTGAACTAATTATGTACATCAATAGTTTTGGAAATCAGTTTCGGTGGTGGAATTGATTCAGAACCCGTTGATTGCCCATGATTCAGCTGCTTCACAACCCTTGTTGATTGTTCCATATGGGATAAGCTGACCGGTAATGGCATTTGTTTTGTTTGAGAAGTGGAGTTGGGCACGTTTGTGAAGTACGGTTTTGCCAGACTTGACCAGCGCCTTCTGTTCATTCTATTGTTTCCCTCAGAGAAGTTAGCAGACCTGCGCAAGGAGTACCTTGAAGCAGACGAGGCCACGCAGAAGTTTTTAGAGCAGCGCTATGGAAAAAGGGTGATCCAAAAGACACTGGAGGAAATGGACAGCAAAGAGTGGCTGGAAAAGAATTCCAAATCTTGTCCTTGCTGTGGGACTCCTATAGAGGTGAGAACAGGGCAGAGGGGGAAATGCTTCAGAGAATCAAGGGCATTTGTTTTAAGGATACTAACACAGATTCTTATAGGCAAGTAACTTAGAACCTTGAGTGTTTCCTTCTTTAGCACCCATGCACAGTCTGTCTTGTGGGTAAAAGACTAAACCAAAGCCAGATTTCCCTTGAAGCTTTGGTATTGGAGTTCAAAAGCTGGAACACACACACACTTAGAAAATTGGCTTTTGTAGTTTTTAAGGGACATGATGTACCCAGGAAGGCAGAAGGAGAGGAAGGATGTCCCCTTCTATTGGCATTAGGACAAGGGCGCTTGGAAGTGTAACTCTGAAGGGAAACTATAATTCCCATTATGCGGGAAGCCATGCACTTCAAATGTGTGTTGGGTGTATTTTAAACATGTGGTGTAGATCTGCCCTAAGGCCTGAATTCAGACTTAGTCATGTTTAGAGTAGGCCCATTGGAATCAGTGGGGGTTAGGCTAGTTATGACTAATTTGAATCCCACTGATTTCCATGGGTCTACTCTAAGCATGCCCAAGTCTGGATTCAACCTAGACAAATTTAAACAGCATAAGTATAGAACAGACCCTGCTTTGTCAGATGCATGGTGTGTTCTTCTAAGTTGTGTGTGTGTGTGTGTGTACATCTGGGGCGAGAAGAATTGCAAGCTGTTTGTACATGTGTTTTTCTCTCTGTGCAATATACTAACACAGCCACCCCCTGTGGAAAGATCTTAAACTGAAATCCTGTGTGATTGTGTGTGAGAGAGAGCAGAGTTAACTCCTTTTCCCTAGAAAGAAATCAGCAAGTTTCATATTTTTGAATGTGCTGTGATTACAGCACTGATGACTGTGGCATAAGACATAATTGATACTTGAAGTTGTTTGCCTTTGTGTCTTTATTTCTCTCCACTGTCAGAAGTTGGATGGCTGCAACAAGATGACATGCACTGCTTGTACACAGTACTTCTGTTGGCTTTGTATGGGTTCTCTGCCAAGAGGAAATCCATATATGCACTTTAATGATCCAGCATCTCCCTGTTTTAACCGGTATGTATACTTCTGCAATGCTGAAACTGTAAACTTACATCAACTGCATTTGGGGCCAGTTTATTTGGATCAGCAGGAGCTGAAACCTAGAAGGATTTCAGTGCAGATTGTCATCTAGTCAGCCTTCTCCCTGACATGCTCTCTTTTGGCGACCAGGCTTTATATACGAGTTTTGTTTGTGCTGAGAACATGCTGCCTGAAGTGTTGGAATCCAAAGATGTGCTTTTTCAGCACATCTGTATGAATGGGTCCTTCAGGAGCTGAAGGAAGTTGAACCTCAGAGTGCATGTCTTGTTACGTATAGGTCCGTTTGGATGGTTTCCTGATTCAAGAGTTGCTTTCTTGTGTGTTTCAGACTATTTCGAGGTGGGGAAGATGATGGCAACTTCTGGGAGGAGGAGGGCTAGTCTGTACCCAGATTCCAAAGTGAAAGAAATCAAAGAAAAATGAAGTTGTGCCACCCATTGTTCAAGATTGTACTTAAACATTGGAACTTGAGAAGAGTATGCATAAGCACTGAAAGAGTATGCTTATAGAACTTTTTTTTTTTTTGTCATCAGTAAGTCTTCAAACTGGGGCTGGGGAACCATTTCCAGCAAGGGGGCTGGAACTTACCCCACAGGCCACTTTGGTAGGTGGGCGGGGCTGCCCGCCTGTCACTCAACTGGCATCAAGTGTGGTGCAGGTGGGTGTGGCTGGGGGGGAAATGGCCTGTAGGCCAGAGGTACTGTATTCCCACTTTAAATTCACAGGCTGATTTGAAATCCTACGTAATTTTCAGATCCTTGCACCTTGAAAAATTAGAGCAAACTCGCTAGAATGCCAGTTCTTGCAAATGTCTCTGCTGCCACTGAAACAAGTAGAAAGTGATTATTGTTATTTACCCATACTAAGGAGAAAGTGGCGTTATAAATGTGCATTGCTATAAAATCAGGGATTCCTTAATGGTTCTTATGCTAGAACAGCAACTCATTCATGCTAGAATCTATTCCAGCAGGAGTGGAGATCCTCTCTGGCTTATGAACCTGAGAGCATGATTTCTTTGATTTTTACCTTTCATTCATCACCTCCTGAAGCACTTTCCAACACTGAGGTTATTTGAACTTTTGGGACTCTTCCCATATTCATTTCTGAAGCTGGCCTTCCACACAGCGTATAAATATTTGCCATCCTACTAGCTCACCCTACTGAAGGTCAACAGGTGCTATAAAATAGCTTCATATAAATATTAAAATTACATACAAATTCACCTTCACCATCACACCTGCCTCTAGATAATATAGTTTATGGCTAAATGATGCACTGGCACAATAAGTCCTCAAACTATTACCAGCATGCTAGTTTTAGGATTGCGTGAGAGAGGCGGCAGCCTCTGCCGGACAAGCAGGTTGGCCTCAAAAACTTGCAAAATGGGGAACAAGTGTCCTTGTCTCTGGAGAAGGCTTTGCAGTTAGTCAAGGAGGTGTTTATTTCTGCTGCAGAGAGAGATGTATACCCTGGAGATGCACTAAAAATCTGCATTATCCCAAAAGATGGAATTAAAGAAGAAACGGTTCCATTGTGAAGAGACTAAACCAGTGCACTATACATTTAAAGAATTTTGGTGTGCAACCTTAATTTTCACGCAGGCTATATGCTGCTAGTATGGTATTTGATGTAATAAAAAAGGAACCAAAACAGAAAACAAACAAAAACTATTTACTATCCTGCATCCCCAGAAGCTGTAGTTTGTCTTCCCCATGCAGGTGCCCTCCAGCTGTTTTGGATTATTACTCAGTTCTGGCTGGCACTGATGGGTTTTAGTTCAAAACATTGGAGGCCAGGTTGGGGAAGACTACTCCAGGCAGTAATAGTAAGGAGAGTTCAAGAGCAGGCTGGTCACTGGCATGGACAATGTTTTGGCACCATGGAAGACTTAGAAGTGGGGGAATTATATAGTCATTGTATATGATGCACTACAGAATTGTGGAAACTTTAAAAAACTGTGTTCTCTGGATGGCTTGCAATTCTTGCTTTCTCTGATTATGTTCCCTTAGTTCCCAAGTCAGCACCCAACAATGTTTCAATCCATCTTTCCAAATCCCACAGAATAAATACAACTTGATTGTTTTGGAAAAATGTACAGATTTTAATGTAAAAAAAAAAATTAGTAGCAAAAGCTCCACATTTTCACGTTCCATTCTTGGTTACAGATCTTTTTGTTATGCAAATAGATAACATGTTCAGATAACATGTACTTCTCGGTAACCCTTAAGTTATACAGTGCTCTGTTAAGGAGAATAGACAGCCTCTGTTTTCTCATTTGGTCTTTAAAAAGGGGGCAAACTGACAGTTAGCTTTGCAGCTGAACAATGCTTGGTGTAGCTGCATCCGTTGCTACTACCTCACCATTGAGAAAATGATATTTTCCAATAATGTGTTTTGCTGTCGACCGTTCCCAAGATACAAAGGCAGGGTGCTTTCAACCAGCTCCATGTGAGTTACAGGACTGCATAACCAGTTGCTCCAAATCGTAAGAGGCTAGTCACTATATGGCTTCTTGGACTGCCTTTTTTCTCCTCCCATTTCTTTCATACTGTATAGTGGATCCACAAGTTTGTTGTGAACAAGCATCAAACCTGAATTAATTGATACAAAACAGCAGACACTTAGTTCTAATGCAGATATAACTGGCAGTAGCTTCAAAGGAAATATTTCACATTCTGCCTAAACTTACAGTCACTACTAAAATAGCTTGGGGTGGTTGCCAGTTGAAATGTTTTCAGTTCATAGTAGTATACTGTACATCACTTGGAGCTTTAAAAAATATAAGCTGCACTCCTCAACATTTCTAAAAAAGAGTAGCAGCAAGTAAAGGAAAAATAATTAGTGACTCCCCAGTGAGGTAATAGCTTTCCAAATTGGAGAATGGACCAAAACAGTCTGCATTGCATGTTATGGTCTCAGAAGATTCTCCTTGTATTTAAGGCTCCCAAAAGATAAAACAGGTGAGCAGTGAGCCGTACTTAGCAACCCAGGGCGAGTTCTTGTAAAGTCCTTTTGAGTTACCATATTTCACTTCTGTGTTTTACACACAAGGTGGCCATCTCTCATCCTCATTACCAAGCTTCTTACCTTGAAAGTACTTCACAGTTTTTACTTTAAGTTCCAGCGTGGCATCTTCATCGCATACAAAGACAGTGCGGGGATGTTGCTGAAAGGCAGACACTGTCCACATGTGATTTACTCCTTCCTCAATAGCCTTGTACAAAGCAAATGCCTTATGGGCTCCTGTGATTAGAATCATAACCTGAATTGTAAGACACAACAGGGAACACGGTTAGGCTTAGGGCTTTTGTCACCTTCCGAGATAAGAAAAATGTTCCTTGCTACTCTCTAATATGTACAGATTTTAGGATGGAGAAGGAGATGAGAGAGGGACGTGATTTAGAAAACCAACATTTTACGAATAAAGTAAGGGACAAAAGTTAGAGGATACTACCAATATTTGAGAGTGTCTGCCAAAAAGGGGCAGAGAGAGCAAAGTAGCAACTAGAGCTATCAACATTGGAATATTCGTCATAGTCAGTGTGACGTTGATTTCCACTCTAAGATTCCAACTACCATCAGCCCCCGTCAGTATTGCTAATATGGATGATAGAAGCTGGTAGTCCAGCAACTTCCGGAGGCCACAGGTTCCCTATCCCTGAAATTAAGGTACTGTTGTGCTAACCTCTCTGGCATCCATGACTGTACCCACTCCAACTGTAAGTGCCATTGTGGGCACTTTGGAGAGGTCTCCATCAAAGAATCTGGCATTAGCCAATATCGTGTCCATAGCTAAGGTCTTGACTCTGGTTCTGGACACCAGGCTTGAGCCTGGCTCATTGAAGGCAATATGACCATCTGGGCCAATACCTGTAATGGAGACAGTTCATGTTTAGAATCTAGCGAAAAGAAAGGAAACATCAACAATACAAGAAAGTGATTCAGGATTAGGTGCTTATTGGGCTCAAGAAAACTTAACATGGAAGTTGCAAGTCTGCTTTAGCTCATAAACCATCCTGTGAAAATTTACTTGCCCCTGATAAACATTTAGGAAAAGCATCTTCTCCAATATCCCAGGACCTGACAAAGTCACTAAAAAAAGGAATGGCTTTATCTACAGGGTAAGCAGAAATAATGAAACTAGACTGCTACAGCAGTCTTCAGTTAACTGACACTATCTGCCTCTTCCGTACATGTGTGTACACCACTTGGTATCTTATCCCTTGATGGTTCATCACTCTGGTTTGCAGCATAAAATGAACTGCTTTCGCTACAAAGCACATGCTCTGAGGTAGACACAAAAAGCCGTTGTGGCAATTTGCTGATCTACGAAGGTCATTTCACCACCTGCAAGTCACTGAGGGATGGCCACGCATGTTCAGACCTTGCCCCCTCTCAATGTTCACCTCCAACAAAGAGTTCGATTCCTCCAGCCTCTTTGATTTTTCTTTCAAAAGCCTCACACTCTGCTTCTAGGTTAGCTGCATTTCCATCCAGAATGTGTGTGTTTTCAGAGGAGATGTCAATGTGCTTGAAGAAGTTGTTCCACATGAAGGAGTGGTAGCTTTCTGGGTGATCCCTTGGAAGACCTGACAAGAACACAAGGTTAGCTCAGGGCTATATATTCCTGCATTTCTGTGAAATGAATGCAGTGGCAACAGCCCAATGTTCTCCTGTAGTATCCAGCAGGGGGGAAAGTTGCATATTTTATTGTTGGTTTTGCAGATGAGTTTCTCTCCAGGTGAGTTTCACACTCCACAGATATTATGTCACTACTTGACGACCCACGCTCCTCCTCGCCTGTTACACAGCAGTCTAAAGTTCACTCTCTATGGACCCATGATAAGAAAGTGTGGCCAAACAGAACAAATCTTTGGAGCTTGTTTTCTAATTCACAGCAAGCAGGGATCGTGGGGAAGTGTTCGTCTACATTACACACACTAAATTCTTGCTTCCTCCCCCAAAGACTAAGTTTAAAAACATGGAGAAGCAATTTAATGAATATTCCTTTTATATATATTTTGGGTGCTTTGTCAGCTTGACTGAAAGCAACAGCAATGTGAAACAAACAGACCGCTGCCCACAAAAAAACAGACTGCTGAACTAACAATGTTTGGAGATAAGCAGGAATGGATTTTTGAATGAAAGGACCATGAGCCCTGGTACTAAAAACAAAGCCCTTTGCTCAGTAGCTACTCAGAGGCACCTGGATCTTTAATTGGACATGTATGTATGGAACTTTACAGTGGTACCTCTGGTTACGAACAATTTGTTCCGGAGGTCCGTTCTTAAGCTGAAACTGTTCTTATCCTGAGGCATGCTTTCGCTAATAGGGCCTCCCACTGCACGTGTGCCTCTGGCGCGGGATTTCCATTCGCTTCTTGGGGGCAAAGTTTGCAACCAGGAACAGCTACTTCTGGGTTAGCGGAGCTCATAACCTGAAGCGTTCGTAACCAGAGGTACCACTGTATGTCTTTTACACCTACAGTAGCTCAGATTGGTGGATCTTGAGGTTTTAGTAAAACAACAACAACAAAACAGATTCTGCAAGCCCAAAGTCTGCCCTCCCCTGTTTTGCTGTGCTTCATTCTTTGCTACTAGAGTATGCTATTTGATAATCCACTCTTCATTTCTGAAAGACAGTTCTTAGGTTTTCAGCATTCATACATTATCTCAGTAATCCTCACAACCGTTATTATTGTCCTTGTATTGCAGATAGGGGAAAAAGGCCTGAGAGAGAGTGACTTGCTGCTAAGTGGCGAGATGCGAACCAGCCATTTCCTGGTTCATAAGCTCGGTTCCTGAATCACTGCAATACTGTAGAGAAATAAACCTTTAGTGAGTTGATCACAGTAAATAAATGCTGTGGGCAAAGAATAGCAATTATTTCTCTCCCCTGCAGTTCTCAACAAAAAGGTGACTCACCCACATACTCATCCATATTGAAAGTTTTCACATACTTGAAAGAAAGATCTCCATTCTTGCAATATTCTATCAGTTTTTTGTAGCATCCTAACGGAGTACTTCCTGGAGATTTAAAAAAAAAAAAAAGCCTTGCACAGTCAGGGAGATCTAAATCTGGACCACAGAAATGATAAGCAGCATGCATTTGACTAGAAATCACTGTGTGTGCTACTACAGAGGAACAGCTCAGATGCCTGTGGGGCTGCTCAGTTCTAGCTCCACCTGTTTAGATTCATTCTAATCAGTACTTCCATCAAGGTCTCCAAGACCATATTGGCACCCCAGCTCCAAAACACATTTTCTTGAAAGTGTTTTCTGTCAATAGTACTGGAAGAGTCTCTTAAGTGCTGGCATGCTGAGAAAATGATCCCAGTCTCTGCATATATAGTGGGGTAGTACATGAATCAGGAATTTGGGGATGGTGTATGACGCAACACAACTAAGCCAATTAAGTGACAGAATCCTCATCACATGATCTAACAGAGTCCATAGTCTACATTCCAAGGAAGATGCTATCCCCCACCATCATTGCACCCCATCTTCCAGTTCTACATAGTCCATAGGATTTTGAGGCTGATTTGGGGTTATGTAAAACTGGGAATAATATGTGTAGCATGTGAGGGTAGTAGAGCAGTCACACAACAGAAAAGTGTTTTAAAAAGAAGTTTACATGGATCTTGTTTTAAAGGTAGTTTCCCAAAATAGAGATGCCCTCAGAATAGTTAGTCACTTCTCATAAAGAACGGCAAATACCCTATATAAAGAAGAATGTCTATTATATAGGCTGAGTCCTCCAGCTGACTAAGAGCAAAGTAAATTAGGGGTGGAAAACTGAGGTAAGAGCCCTTCCATCACAAAGCCAGGCTTGTCACTTACCAGTGGGAAGTCCAAGGGTGAAATATTTGCTTGGACCAGGACTAAACTGGATGATCCGATTCCTAATGTACTTTGCTGCCCATTCACTGGCTTGAGCATAGTTTTCTAGAATGATGAGTTTCATGCTAACCTGCAAATGTGAAAGAAAGGTTTGATTAACCGATTGCTAATAGCTGGCAAGCTATCAGCAACATCACCACCTACTATTCCTTCCTAAAGCCAACAGCACTTCTTCTGCTTGGATGCATTTGGCCTGCAAGCTTAAAACTGCTCCCAGGTAAAAAGAGTAATAAGGGTATTTTTAGGAAAGAAAGTGCAGCTTATACAGAGTCTCTCAAAGGAGGGCAAACGAGATCAGCTTGGAGCAGTGATCCTGAAGGATCAGACACAAAAGTGGTTTCTCTCCTACAGGTCAACAACAGTACACTGTGAGGGGCTGCAGCTCACTGGCTGAGGACATATATGCAAAAGATCCCTGGTTCAACCCTGGCATCTCCAGTAATGGCACTCAAGTAACAGGGGTGGAAAAACCTCTGCTCCAGATCCTGCAGAGCTGCCATTGCCAGTACACATGATAGCATAGCATATACTGCAAGAGCAGCAGTGGATGAATCTACTCAGCTGATGCTCTTCTTTCGTCAAAGCCTTGGGTTATTCCATTTCATGCCTCACTCCACTCACTTCCTCCCCTTTTCCTCTGAAGTCTAGACTCTAGTCCTGTGATGCCTCAGACACCTGCACTTCTTCCTTGTTGCCAAGTGTTTAAACAACATCTACACTCATCTTTTAGCTCCGATTTCTGCCTCTTCTCCTTCTGTGTTTCTCCCCTGCTACTGTAACATACACGTTTGGCACAAGTTGGGGGGGTTGTAAGCCAGCGCACAGGGTTTGCTCTTTTCAGATTCATTTGTATACTATGTTGAGTAGATTAAATCAACAGAAGAGAAGTGGAGGCAGAAGAGGGCATGAAAGAAACAATGTACATGCAAAGTTCACTGGTAAAAAAAAAAATCCCATAAGGCATAGACTGTGATGGTCCAAGAAAAGTTTTGCAGAAGTAGGTTTTGAAATAACAACAACAACAACAGCAGCAGCAGCAGCAGCAGCAACAACAACATCTGACTGGGTTGCCCCACTCACTCTGGGCAGCGTCCAGCATATATAAAAACATAATAAATAGCACCAGAGGGATGATCTGAAAGGGAAAAGTGGTTTGCTAGATGATGAAAGGATCTCCAAATAACCCAATGAGAAGGGCAAGTGAAACAAAGGTGTTCCAAACTTTTATCAAGAGCATTGATATATCAGCCTAAAAAGAGCCTGCTGAATCGGGCCATCCTGTTTTCACAGTGGCTAACTGGATGCCAGTGGGAAGCCTGAAAGCCAAACCCAAGCACAAAAGCACCCTCCCTACTTGTGATTCTCAGCAACTGGTATTCAGAGGCATAGACCTCCAACCGTGGAGATAGAACATACCCAGCGTGAACAGTAGGCACCATGAGTAAGGACCTGGACCTGGATATTTTCCCAGTACAATTCCCACCTGATGTTGTGAGTGTGTTTATATAACACACACATTCATATACCCTCCAGTGCACTGAGCAGAAGACAGTAAGCAACAGGTTGCACGGGCACTTTTAGATCAACTAAGCAACAAAAGCAGCTAACAACACCTAGGGAAGAGTGCATATCTGTCCCCCACATTATAGCGATTGATTAGAAACACGGCCAAGTCTTAGTTGCTGATTCATAGGCATCAACCCAGGTTACGTGTAAGCGTGTAAAACTTAGAAAGCCCTCTTTCCCCTTTCTCTCTTCAAACCCCCCCACCACCACGAGGCGGGTGAGCTGTTTAAAAGGAATGTTGCTAGGAGACATAGCGGAAGCCACTGCAAGAGGGAAGTAACATTTAACTCCTACCTGCATGCCAAGGGCTCAGAGATCAGAGACCAAACCGCGGGAAAGGGAACTTTATTTTAGAGCACTAGATGGAGAAGAGACGACGACGAGGGAGACAGACAGACAGACAGACAGACAGACAGACAGACAAACACACGCAAAAGGACCCCTCTGTACCAGCCACGCAAGGCAGGCGCGTCCGGCAAGAGACCCAGGTTCTGCAACAGGTACCGATCTTCCGGTGCGGAACACGCCTCGACACGTCATTCAGCGCGTCCACACATGCAGGAACAGGCAACACCCCGGATCCGCATCCTGGATCGCTGCCCACACCGAACGCCGGGCACATTTCCTCCCACTTACCGTTCCGCTACAGCCCCGACTTCTCCAGTTTACTCCTGACCCGCCTCTTCGTTGAGCCTAGGCGGTCATGTGAACGGCGGCAGGTCACGTGGAGAGAAGAGCCGAGCCAAGAGCAGAAGCTCCGCCCCGGCCCCCTCCCCTTCGATCGCCCGGCTGCGGCCGCCGTGCAAACAGGAACTGCTGAGCTTCGCACTTCTTCCTCCTTTCCGCTTAGCTCAGCTCTTCTTGGGGCGAAAAACCCGAAGGCACTTCTGCTTTGCAAGTGGGGCTAGGCTGGCGACGGAACGGTGTCGTGTGTCGAGCGCTCTGCTCCAAGGTGCCAGCCGGCCACGACCTTTCCCAGGATACTCCATTCTGTTTGCCCTCCCATCCCACTTTTCTAAGTTTTCATTGTTTATTTCCTCGAAGGTGGTGGAAACTGCTTAGAGGTTTTCATCAGTTGAGGCTGGTATGTAAATCTTGTCAGATAATACTAATGAAACAAATTCCCTCCCCAATTTTCTTCCTTGCAAGAACCCAGTGCGGTAAGTAGGTTAGGTTAAGAGGCAGTAACTTGCCCAAGGCCACCCAGTGCATTTCATGACTGAGGGATTTGAACCCTGGTCTCCTAAGGCCCTAGTCTAGCCCTTTAACCACTGATTACTATTGCTGTATCCAGGAATCTGATACAAGCTCAGACTGTTCATAATTAAATCTTTGGTCCAAAGCAGTTTTACAAGCTTATATGAATTCTGAAAACCTGCTGAGTCTGTCCATCCTCCTCCTCATCAATATAAAACAGACACACTTAGAGCAGCAGTTTCTGTAATTTGGCACAGTCAAGATTGTTAAACAGTCTTAACGGGGTGCAAACAGACAAAGCTCTTGACAGTATCTACAACCAGTCTGGACTTTGCCTTTGTAAGCGGTTGGTACAAAGTAGACAAACTTCAATGGCCAGCATGTTGTTGTTTAGTCGTGTCCGACTCTTCGTGACCCCATGGACCAGAGCACGCCAGGCACTTCTGTCTTCCACTGCCTCCCGCAGTTTGGTCAAACTCATGCTGGTAGCTTTGAGAACACTATCCAACCATCTCATCCTCTGTCGTCCCCTTCTCCTTGTGCCCTCCATCTTTCCCAGCATCAGGGTCTTTTCCAGGGAGTCTTCTCTTCTCATGAGGTGGCCAAAGTATTGGAGCCTCAGCTTCACAATCTGTCCTTCCAGTGAGCACTCAGGGCTGATTTCCTTAAGAAAGGTTTGTTCTTGCAGTCCATGGGACTCTCAAGTCTCCTCCAGCACCATAATTCAAAAGCATCAATTCTTCGGCGATCAGCCTTCTTTATGATCCAGCTCTCACTTCCGTACATCACTAATGGCCAGCATAGGAATGGGTTACCAGGCAGACAGCAGTGGCTTCTTCCAGCAATAGCTCTTGGAGAAAGCAGATCAGTCACAGGAGCAGAGGAAGCTACTTTATCTGTGTCAAAGCATTGGGCCATCCAGCTCAGCTTTGTACTAAACTGATGGACAGTGTAGAGTTTTAGACAGGAAGCTTTCCCAGCCCTACCTGGAGATGCTAGGGACAGAATCTGAGTCTTAGACATCCCAAGCAGATGTTCTGACGCTGTACAATGGACTCGCTCTCATATAAAAGCTACCACCTGCAAGGGAAACTCTTGATTTTTAACACTGCTCTTTTGTGCGAATGCATTTCTGTGCAAAAGAGCCGTTTTAATTGTAAAAATAGAAATAACCATAAATGTGCCTTCAGCAGTTGGTTGTGGGGAAAGGCAGACTGCAGCCTTTCCTTTGGGCTGATGGAAACAAAATGGAAGTAGGGGACATGGAGGGAGATAGCACCCAGAAAAACATCACCACAGGCAGTGATTTTTTTCATCCGGAACTCACAGAAACTCACTTCCGGCACCTCTCAGGTGGGCACTTCCTACTGTAATTCTTGTGCCATTCATTGAATTTTAATAGGCTTACTGAGGAAAATAAAGATGCTGTCATCGCATTTCCTTATGAAAGAAAACTTCTTATACAGTTTTATATGGATAAATATGCAAATAAGTTCTATTCAGGTGATGTTTTATGAAAGAGTCACATGTCATTCTGGAATGACCAGCACCACCTGAAATGTAGGAATATATGCAAGGAGACTTTAAATGATGAGGAAGATGTCTGGGTGTTGGCAGGCTACTTCAAGGCCCTACTGTAAATACATTCAACCCTAGTATGATACTTTAATACACCTTCAGTTTGTTCACCTCTGCAGGAAAATTAGGGAGGATGAAAAAGGCATTTAATAGGTTATACTGATTACCTCAATGAAGAAAAAGCTGCAAGTCACATACACATAGGGACTGTGATCTTATCAAGTCAACATTACAATAATAGGGTGCCCTTCTTGGGTTTGGGCTTATTAATCAAGGAGCTTTTTTGTCCTTACCGTTAATATCCTGAAGGAGTGCTTCTTCCTATACAGTGGTACCTCAGGTTACATATGCTACAGGTTACATATGCTTCAAGTTACAGACTCCGCTAACCCAGAAACAGTGCTTCAGGATAAGAACAGAAATCGTGCTCCAGAGGCGCAGCAGCAGTGGGAAGCCCCATTAGCTAAAGTGGTGCTTCAGGTTAAGAACGGACCTCCGGAATGAATTAAGTACTTAATCCGAGGTACCACTGTACTGTACTGTCCTGCTCATGCATTTAAGATCTTCAACTAAGGCCCTTCTCCAAGTGCTGTCTCTTTGTGTATTGCGTTATACTTGCATGAAGGAGACAGCCATTTCCTGGTGGCACTGTAATTTTGGAAAACCCTCCTTAGATAGACTTGACTGGCATTGACATTACAATATTTTTGAAAGCAGGTCAAGTCTTTCTTGTTTGCCAAGTCATTTTAAAGGGGCTACATTTTGTTTTTAGCTATTGTATTTTGATCCTTGTTTTATGATGGCTTATGTTTTGGTTTTGTGATGGTTTCTCTTTTGCTTTTATGGTATTTTATGACTGATGTTATAGCTGTACGCCAGCCTTCCTTTGCTTTGCAAGCTATCATATACTTGCTAAGCAAACAATAAAGATAAAATTCAGTTAAATAAAACATAGAAATAGGAAGGTACAGACTAACGGTACTTTGAAAGCTGTTTTACATGTGATGTTCCTAACTGCAGGAAATAACAGACACAATATAATTCTCTTCCATAGCAGTTACAGATGACAACATCCAGGCATTTTGCTCTTATCAAGTCAGAAACCCATTTGTTACTAATTGCTGAAATTTAGCAGGTATAAAATCATGTTACTAGGTTCACAATACATCACTGCTGCCTTTATCATCAGGTTTGGTTATACAGCTCCTGGATAATTCATACCATATTTGGAAAGCAAATGACTAGAAACAGTCTTTATTCAAGAGATGTTTCCAACGTCATAGTTTCTTTCATCCCTGATGTTCCAACCAAGGCAGCCTTTTACCAACTTTCTTTCAAATTACCAAAACATCAAGAAAAAGAGCTCCAATGGGGTCAGATTTTTAAAAAGTAAAATCCTATGATCCAGACAAAGCTAAGTGCAGCTACATTCTATTGGTTACACTGAGGGAGCTGAATAGTTGCATATGGCTGCAATCCTATACACATTTATATGGGAGTAAGTATCATTGAATTCACTAGACTTTGCAGTTAACATGCATAGGAAGGGGCTGCAAATCTTCTATTAGTATCAACAAGACTAAAAAACACATGACTTTGGCTGTATTGAATCTGCCATATCTGATAATTTACTAAATAGCTGAAGAGCAACCTAGCCAAAGTTAACCATTTTTCGGTCCTGTTGATTTCTATTTATTGTCATTGATCTCTTTATACAATGAATTGTGAATAAAGAAGATGAAGAATTCCTTCAGAAGATGCAAGAACTGGAGCAGGTACTGAGTGTGCATCCTAGTACACTGGTCCCTCGGTTTAAGAACAGTCCTGTTTATGAACGATTCGGTTTACGAACTCTGCAAAACCGGAAGTAGTGTTCGGTTTGCGAACTTTACCTCGGTCTACAAACGGAAACCGAATGGTGGAAGGGCACCGGCGGCGGGAGGCCTCATTAGGGAAAGCGTGCCTCAGTTTAAGAATGGTTTCAGTTTAAGAACAGACTTCTAGAACGATTAAGTTCATAAACCGAGGTACCACTGTATAACCAATATTCCCCTGGAGCTGTGCATTGCAGAGGAAGATCAGAAGTGGACCCCTTGACTTTCTGCCACGTATTGTCAACTCAATCAATTAACCATCAACCATGCTAAGTCCAAGATTCTGATTTTCTCCAGAAGCCGGAGATTATACAAATGGAAGCTTGGTGGAGCAAAAATAGAGCAAGTCCTAAAATTTCAATACCTAGGAGTTATTTTTCAATACAATTTGGGGTGGAAAGCTCAAATTCAACACCTACTTAACAAGGCCAAAACCTTGTCATATGCGCTCCTCCGATTCTTCTTTTCAGACGGAGCTTTGCATGTTCCCTCGGCCCTAAAGGTGTTCAAGGCAAAAGTGGTTGCCGTGCTTGCTTATGCTGCCCCGCTCTGGGCCGTGATGACAGATCTTGCTCCCCTTGAGACTCTGCAAAGCCAATTCCTACGTCGGCTCCTAATGCTCCCCCTGTGCGTAAGCAACGCAGCCATGCGACTAGAATTGAAGATCGCATCCTTAGAAACTTGTCTGTGGAAGCAAGTCTTCAATTACTGGTTATCATTGTGGCATAGATTACCAAACCATTACCTTGTCCAATGCTTATGGCGAGATGAATTCTCTAGCCTTTGGACTAGTAGAATTCATGCCAAACTCCTGAGTTATGGAATCTCTCCCTCAGATTCCCTAAAACTAGACCAAATCACTGCTCAAAGATTGATCCGCCAAAGACTGGATGACATCGACTTACAGCGAAATTATACGCTGGGGGGAGGTGTTTGCTCGCCCCAGAACATTGGTATCACTTTAACTTACTGCGTTCCATCATACCTCTCCTCCCTTTCGACTGTTGCCCATAGACTGGCCTTCACCAAAGCGAGGTTTAACGTTTTTCCCTCCAATGTCCTGAGACATAGATTCTCAAAGGGCCAAGCCCCCGCCGTGTGCGAATGTGATAAGGTGAGCCGGAGTCGCTCCAGCACATTATGTTCATTTGCCCCTTGTTCAATGTGCCACGGGCAAATTTGTTGGGATCAATCATTCAGAAACTAGAGGGTACCCCACCAAAATTCCACCTTGCCCAAATCTTGCAGGACAAGGATACCCACACGACCCTGAAGGTGGCTAGGTTCCTGGTCGCTGTCCTTTCCCAAAAGCGACGACAAGGAGCACTACAAGCTAATTAAGGCGTAGTATGCCTTTCCATCTTATAGTATTTTATTGTTATAGTGGTGTTTTAGCGACTGCTTTTTTTTTTTCCCTACGGCACAAGCTATCACTTATGTGTTGTTTTTACCTGTATGGGCCTATGGCCGTAATAAATGAAATGAATGATGAACGCTTGTCATCCTTCCATTGAAAAACCCATGATATGTTTGGGAGGAACCCCAGAGTTCCCTAGAACACAACTGAAAATGCATGGCTAAAAATAACCACAGAGGTGTATGCTGTATGTCAGTGTCACTAATTTATTAGACAACCATTTGATATAGTGAACAACAGGTTCCAATGTCTTTGACTTCATTAGTGTTTTTCATTTGTTCTCTCTCTCTTGAGCTCCCCTTTTTCCAGTTTTCTTGGTATGAAAAGTGACAAATAAAAGATATAATTCTTCATCTATCAGCTAGTTTAGCTGGCCACTTGGCAAGGTAAAATCAACAGCTAGCAGGTGAATATTTAGAGTGCACTGGATTGGCAAAGGCTGTTTTGTTAGGTTCAACAAAAAGAACATTTTTTTTCATAGTTCTTTTTAATAAAACAGCAACTCATAAGAAAGCCAACAAGAGGAATCTGAAAATATCAGAAATATTTTATACTAGAATACTTGATTCTGATTTGTAAAGTAAATAACTTTTAATAACATTTTCAATTTGGTTTGTATTTCAGTACCTATGGCATTTTATGATGTTTCAATATGGGGGGGGGGGAGTTTCACTTTCACAGAAAACAATGGCTTAAATTTCTTCACAAATTTCCACTTGTACAAACCCCAGCACAAAAATGTTGATATGGGTGAAGAAAGCTGGAATGACCCACACTGAAGGCTTCGCTTTTATGTTACCTTCTGACTATGCTCTTGCAGAAGGGATGGCAAATTGTGAGCTGGGAGCACACCAACCTGGATTGCAGCAGCTCCTGTGATCTAAAGGAGGAGCGGATGTGATATCAGAGGTTCAGAATGGTACCTCACTCCCACCTTACAACTTTTTAAATTGCGCCATGAGCTCCCACGGCCTGACTTTATATAAACAGGAAACTTGGAAGGATTCACAGGATCAAACGAAGTCAAGCCAGGCTCTGAACTGGCTATGGGCACTGTAATTACAATGTATTGTGTAATCAGTCTGAGCTGCCTAATGACTGTTGATTGTCCCTAGGATAACCTTAGCTCCCGTTCTCCATCCGTAAAATGGGCGACCGTTTTCTAGATGCTTAATGCCTTGGCCATACAATGTGGGACTTGAGCAAGCAGGCTGGTGTGGCTTGTCTTACTCTCTTATCTGCTCTTCAAGTGAGTTAACTGGTTTTCGGATTCTGACACAGTCCGAATGATGTAGTTATTAATTATAATCACTGGGTGAGGTGGGGGTGTCTGTTCAGATGATGGCACCACTTGGTGGCAGGGCGCTGGCAAGCAAATGTGACTGCCGTGCACCTCAGTTAAAGGGCCTGTTTCCTGCAAGCTCCATCACTGGGGCCATCACTTGAACACAGGGCTGGCTTTAGGTTTGATGAGGCCCTAAGCTACTGAGGGTAGCGGGCCCCTTTATATGTCCAGCTGTCCTTTGTCAACAACAAATTGTTGCTTTTTTTGGGTTGAATATATGCTATATGGTAATTTATGGACCTAATAGGTACTGTTGCTATATGTAGGTTTTATTTTATTTGTTTTTTATCTCATGTTTTGGAAATGTACATCCAGTTTTTTCTCTTTAATTTTTTTTTGGGGGGGGCCCCAAGCGAGTGGGGCCCTAAGCTATAGTTTGTTTAGCTTCTACGTAAATCCGGCACTGCTTGAACCCAAGGAAGGGTGTCGTCGTTATCGCATTTCAAGATCAGCGGCGAAACACTCTCCTCACGCCTCATGGCTATGATAAAACGAGCTCAAGGGAGGAACACTGGCATCAGATCAGTTCACGGGAAGTGAAAAGCCGCGAGAGATTTTGCGCGGTCCTTGCGGACCAAATGAAACCAGGAGGAGAAACGAAGCCGCGAGGGATTCTTGTGTGGAAGGTTCGCACCTCGGCCTGGGAAAAGAGCGGGCGCGAGGGCCGTCAGAGGCGCTACTGCGCCGGGGATGGCGAGGGGGCAGCAGCACGAGAGCGGCTGCCTGGAGGAGGAGGAGGAGGAGTGTGACGGAGGAAGGGGAGGAGGACGGCGACCAGAAGGGGTTGGCGCTTCAGCAGGCAGCAGCAGCAGCAGCAAGTGACCTAGCTGGCTGGCTGCCGCCCTCCTCCTCCTCCTCGGCCAAGACCAGCCCCGGCAGCGCCCATTCGGGGACGGGAGTTCGCGTGAACCGTCCCCAGCGGGGCCCCCGCCCGGTCTCTCTCTCCCTCTCTCTGCGCCCGGCACTCCAGGCTAATTCTCTCCCGCCTCACTCAGCACGCTCGCTTCTTGCCCAGCGCCATGGCGGCGGCGGCGGCAACAGCAGCAGCAGCAGGCGAGCCTAGCAGCGGCGGCGGCCGATACCAGCAGGTGAGGAATGCGCTGGGCAAGACAGCACGGCAGCGCCGAGGCTGCTTAGGCCGCGGGAAGCGAAACGAAGAAGGAGCTTGTGGGGAACTGGGGGTGGGGGGAGAGGCTGCTTGTCTACGACCGACATTGAAGACGTGGAAGCGGGGCCCGGAAGGAGCGGGGGAATCGCTCTCTGCCCCCCCCCGTCACGGGCCTAATCTTGCTTTTTCCCCTATCTACTCCAAAACAGCGTTCCCCCCCTCCAGCTGCTGCTTTGGCCCTTTATTTGTGGGGCCGTTTCATCTGTTTTCCCGCCCCCTTGCTTCGGATCGCCCAACCCTGTTCCCCCTCCCCTTGCTTCTGAAGGCCAGAAGCGGAAGCCGCCCCGATGAGAAGACCGCGGGGAGGCCCTTTGGCTCCCGGGCTCCTCGGGGATACGAGGCCCTAAGTTAAGCCTCCCTTCGCTTTGCTGGGGAGGGACGGTGCTTTTAAGATCAACCACGTTGCCCGGCTGCCTTCGCATTCCCACCCTCGACAGTTGGGTCATTAAAGGCAGAGGTATAAATGCCCCCCCCCGGCCTTTCAGTGCGTGCTTGCTTATTACACGGGGATTTTAACCAGCCTCGATTGCCAATGATGTGGAGATGGCTTGGTAGTTATCCCGGATTAATTGACATCGAGTACAATGAAAAGATCCCGAAAGCAATTCGATCCTGGCGTTTGTCACCCCCCCCCCCGCTCGCCAGTCCCGAGTTTTCCAATGTAAACAGTAAAAATCCAGCAGCACCAGTTTGCTGGCGTTTGTTGTTTTTAAGTTAAGGGGCGTTATACATTCCTATGATCCTTAAATGTTCACAATGTTGAGATGTAAACACAGCCTCCTAGCCCACCTTGTGCCAGGGTTTTCCAAACTTGGGCCTCCAGCTGGTTTTGGACTACAGTTCCCATCATCTCTGACCACTGGTCTTGCTAGCAAGGGATCATGGGAGTCGTAGTCCAAAAACAGCTGGAGGCTCAGGTTTGGGAAACCCCAAAACACTCTTGAATTCCAGCATTTGGGATTGTGTTTTCTAATTCCAAGGTCTCTTCTGTTCAAAACTCTGAAGACAATACTAAACTAGTTTGACCAGTGGAATCAGTGCACAGTAGCTTCCTATTTTGATGAAATTTGCAAAAGTTGACATTTGCATAAAAGAATTGGTGGTGGGGTGGCATTCTGTGGATAGTTATACGTTTGCAGCATATTTCCTCTTCATGGGAATTACAGAATTTCCAGTGCTTCAGTAAATTTAGTGCTCTGAAAAGGCCCAAACTGTCACTGGGATGCCTTTGTTTATGCTTTCCTGAGTGCAGTGGGTGGGAGCCAAGGAGAAATGATAGTTGTTAGTCTTTGTTTGCAACCTAAATATATGGAAGCAGGGAGATTTATATAAGTGGGTGTCTTCCCACTAACAACCACATATAAAAATAACAATGCAGCTTTTTGTTTTTACTTTACTCTTGTTTTAATCAGTTGGTTTTGTGTTTTGAGTTGGCCCTGTCCCTGTTTTTTTTCCTGGACTGAAAATTTCAAGGCAACAAATAGTCGTCTATTAGTGCCTTTTTGAGGACATTTTTTTGGGGCTGAACAAATAATTACTCTCACAATTTGCTTACTCAGCAGTTTCAGATCCCTATTGAAGGGAGTCTTGCAAGCAAAGCTAGATTTCTCAGGTTAGAGGGAGAAAATTTATTTTATTTGGAATTAATGCTTGTATATGTAGTTTAGCATACAGTATGCTAGGCCTGAAAATGACTCTGTCTTCCTTGCAGCGACATAAAATTTAGATGTGTCTGATGAGTGATTGATGATTAGCTCTAGAAAACATGCATTTCTGTGATAGCACATGGCCTTTTAACACTGTTAGCTGTGTGGTATTTTGTTAGAGCACATGATTGTTGGCACCAGATGACATTGTTGGAAAGAGAGATAAGCGCTCTTCCCTCCTAATATGAGCTCTAGCTGTGTTAGCACCCTATGCTCAAAATTATGGAATTTTTCAGATTTAATTAATGTATGCTACTTTTTATTTCATTTCTGCAAATTCTGTAAACAGGTCCCCACACCCCATATTTTCAGCCATGCTTCACCAGATGAGGATTTGAGTTTGAATTTATAAATTTAATTTGTTATAATTCTGAGAACAGTCTCCAGACTACATATTGCCCACCACCAGCATAAATGATGGTCCTAACATTGCACTTTGTGAGGGAAACATATTAAAATTTTCAGGACAGAATATTAGTTACTAACAATAATAAGTATCAGTGAATCTGAACATTCTGGACTACTTTGTTTCTTAGTTACTTGCATATTCTGTTCAAGGAACTTGGCAATATACATGGAGTTTCCTCTTAATTTTTTCTTACAATAACTCTGTGATGTAGGTTATGCTGAGAGCTAGTTACTGATCTAAGGTCACCAAGTGAGTGTTATGGTTGTATGGGAATTTGAACCTAGGTCCAATTCCCAGTAATGTCTACTACATTACACTAGATCTTCTACCAAATCACGTAGCACCTCATAGTATATATTTCAGATTTTGATTTTGTATAGCTGTTTCTTCAACTTCCCTGTTGTACCTCAGATTTGGGCCTCTCAAGTGGAAATAAGGTGTTTGACTTATCTGCAGCTTATACATTTCATACTGTATTGTTAAAAAAGATCCAAGAGGTTATACATTACATATAGTTTTATTGTTAAAAAGGATCCAACAGGTTATACATTTCATATTCTGTGGCTGTTAACAAAGCTCTACAATTTGTACAATCAATAACAGTAAAATTGATTGGGTGTTATCTTCTTTCAGTAGTGGTACTTAGCAAAGCTTGAAAAAATAGGACCGCTTTTACAGTAGTTGTTTTCTTACCATGCTTACCTGCTGAATTTATTACAATTTTTAAAACAGTTGTAAAATGTACCCTACTAAAATTTCTGGAGAATTTAATGTGAATGTAGTAAGGACTTAGAAGAGTGACTAGTGGGGTGCCACAGGGTTCTGTCTTGGGCCTGGTCTTATTCAACATCTTTATCAACGACTTGGATGATGGACTCAAGGGCATCCTGATCAAATTTGCAGATGACACCAAACTGGGAGGGGTGGCTAACACCCCAGAGGACAGGATCACACTTCAAAATGACCTTGACAGATTGGAGAACTGGGCCAAAACAAACAAGATGAATTTTAACAGGGAAAAATGTAAAGTATTGCACTTGGGCAAAAAAAACGAGAGGCACAAATACAAGATGGGTGACACCTGGCTTGAGAGCAGTACATGTGAAAAGGATCTAGGAGTCTTGGTTGACCACAAACTTGACATGAGCCAACAGTGTGACGCGGCAGCTAAGAAAGCCAATGCAATTCTGGGCTGCATCAATAGGAGTATAGCATCTAGATCAAGGGAAGTAATAGTGCCACTGTATTCTGCTCTGGTCAGACCTCACCTGGAGTACTGTGTCCAGTTCTGGGCACCAGAGTTCAAGAAGGACACTGACAAACTGGAACGTGTCCAGAGGAGGGCAACCAAAATGGTCAAAGGCCTGGAAACGATGCCTTATGAGGAACGGCTAAGGGAGCTGGGCATGTTTAGCCTGGAGAAGAGGAGGTTAAGGGGTGATATGATAGCCATGTTCAAATATATAAAAGGATGTCACATAGAGGAGGGAGAAAGGTTGTTTTCTGCTGCTCCAGAGAAGCGGACACGGAGCAATGGATCCAAACGGCAGGAAAGAAGATTCCACCTAAACATTAGGAAGAACTTCCTGACAGTAAGAGCTGTTCGACAGTGGAATTTGCTGCCAAGGAGTGTGGTGGAGTCTCCTTCTTTGGAGGTCTTTAAGCAGAGGCTTGACAACCATATGTCAGGAGTGCTCTGATGGTGTTTCCTGCTTGGCAGGGGGTTGGACTCGATGGCCCTTGTGGTCTCTTCCAACTCTATGATTCTATGATTCTATGACTTGCTGCTGGTGCATGAAAAGCCCAAGTAAATGTGATATAGGGTACAGCCTATGGTCCCTCACAGGGTGTCCTGGGGGTGGGGAATGGGATTTTGGAAATCTCCTCTGTGGGAAGAGTAGAAGGCCTATTCATTTCAGCTGTAGAAAACTGCAGCTGTCTCTCTCCAGTGGCAGAAAGGACAAAAAGGAGACGTGTTGGGGAAGGATTAGAGGAGGTTTTGGATCTTTATTTTCTCTCCTGTTGCACGCAATGGGACGAAAAAACTTGAATAAAGAAAGCTGCTGACAGTAGGTGTGTGGGGTAAAATGTCATGTGCCCTTCACAGCATCAGCCTGGCAAGGTTTGGGATTTGGCAGTTCACCCAGCCTTGATTGCCCCTCCCCAGACCAGGTAGGATTATTCTGAAAACTTAAACATATTATAGAGTTAGCCACACTGAATGCAGTTATTTTATAAAAACTTGCAGTGTGATGATGGTAAGTTTCCATTTTAACCTTTCAATGTTGCACAGTCAAATTTCTATGGTGTTTTAAAAGATCATACAGTAAAATTTCCAGCCACCAGAACCTTGATAAAAGCTTGCATTGAAAAGAGAGAGAGAGAAATGAAGGAAAAGGAAAGAGAGGACAAAACACAAATGCGATTTTGTAAACGTGTGGCCCTCCAGAGGTTGTTGGACTGCAACTCCCATCAGCCCCAGCTAGCATGACCAATAGTCAGGAATGATGGGAACTGTAGTCCAACAACTCCTGGAGAGCCGCAGGTTCCCCCATCCCTGGAATTAAACATCAATGTTCACAATTCAGATTTCAGTATCAACCAGTTCTACAGAATTTTGTGATTCCAGAATATAGTGTACTACAAGCAGAGTAGAGCAATTAGATCTCATTTGATTGCAAGATGACCAAGTCCTGCCAAAATGATGTACTCACAAAGAAGACACATGCTGTTCTTACACCACAATCCTATGAATGCTTGTGGCCCATGTGAAGTAATAGGATTGTCGTTCAAAATGTAGTAGATATTTAATATGTTAATATCCTAGCAGGAATGACCTTTTAAACGGGGTGGGGGTGGGGGGTATTGTTTTGTTTTTTACTATGGTACATATATTTGTGTTTTTATATTGTAAACTGCCCTGTGATCCTCAGATGAAAGGTGGTATAGAAATTACAATAATAACAACAATAACAATAACAATGGTTATATATCCAATTTGATTTGTCAATGATAAGTTCAAGTTGGAGCAAGTGTAAAGAACTAGAATGAGTGCAGGATTGATGTGAGGCCCACATCCTCAGGCTGAGGCAGCATAGAAGGGTGTGCTGAGATACCCTCACAGAGTATACTGAGTCATGAGGTGTCTGAATCTGAGGTCTCCTCAGGCAACACTGGGATCCTGAACATGGCAGTGGGCTGCCCACTGGAAGCCATCACTCTTCTGCCACTCACTTGCTTGGATGTAATTCCTTATTGTCAGTGACTGGCATAGTACACATATAACAGTTTTAGTACATATAAAAGCAACTGATCTTTACAGATCATTTGGAAGGTAATAATGTGGAATGATTTAAAATAGTGTAGAGGCAACATCGGGGGATGAGGTACCTAGATGTTTCAAAATGGCTGAATAAATGTATGTTGAAAAATGAAAGACATCGGCTAGAAAATGACAAAAGATGTGGGTAGGACTGGTGAAATGAGGCTTTTACCGTGTGGGTGTGACCCCCCCCCATTTCCTTCCAAATGACAATCTAGGTGACTTCTGCCTCTGTTTGATGTGTGTGTCTTCCTGTTGTGTCATTTAATAATCCTTAATTGGTAGCATCATGTACACTGCCTCACCTACAGGAGGTGGCGTCCATAAACAAATCACTCTTGCTCTTCAGCAGGTTTCTAAATGTAGTCATATCCAGCTATGACATAAAGTGAAGAGGCACATTAATGAGGATATATGGTGAGAAAGCTAGAGCTAATAAAGAAATGACTGGCAGTAAGCCTCAGATGTAATAATACATTACCTTCATATGGATTGAGATACATGGGTTGTATTTTACATGCTTTGTTGTGAAGTGCTAATTGTGTATTTTAAACATGCCTAGTAGAGATCTTTTGAGAACTCCCTTATGTTGCCATAGCAACAGGATGAGATTTGAGGAGTGGTATCTCTGCAATCTAGAGGCTCTCATGAGTTGTCATTCTGGGACCAATAATTAATTTTTGTACACAAGTTAAGGCAATAGAATTCAGAAATAGAAGCCTATGTTTAATATTCCATCTTTCTTTGATAGTTTTGGTATGAAGGCTTGCATTGTTCTAGATATGTACATAAGCAGTTGTAAGGTAATGCCTGTATTGATTCTGCTGTTGCATGCACATGAGAGGTTTGTTGTGTTAAAACTCTTGAGGAATAATGGATTAGCTTTTACTAGAAGGAATGAAAGAAAAACATAGGTTAGGAAATATTGACCATTCTTCTAATTTAATTGGAGTTTAAATGCCAGTTGTTTGTGTTTTGTTTTGTTTTCCCTTTCTACATTGCTTTGTGAAGGTGAATATGAAAATTGTAATGGCCTGACCTTTTTCTTTTCAAATAAAGAAGCATCCTAATGGCTAGTGAACCAAATACCCATTTTCCATTAAAATAGAATAAACCAATCACAGGTTTGTTTACACATTCTAGTCTGAGTAATTTGAATGAGAGTGAGAGGCGCAAATACCTAATGAAAAGGCCACATCATTTTAAAATGTCATGAATAGTATCAGAATTAAGGAGTACCTAGCCAAAAAATGTACTCAGAAATTTACGCATTTTCATATTGAGCTAGAAGGATTATAGAGCAGTCCTAAGAACAAGGTGAGTGGAAAGTGAAGTTGCAGATATTCCAGCACCTCCCAGGCCCTGGTGACTTGTCCTGGCCAAGGAATGAGATTGGGTGGGTGTTCTCTTCATTCTGGTAGTTTTTCTTGTTGTTTTTAATTCCCTGCATTGGTTTATTTTATATTGAGATTTTTTTTATTGGTTCTTTGTTTGCTTGTGGGGGTACTACACCAGGTCCAGATTGGTATAGTTGATGGGCCTGGATCTTGCAGCCTCTTGGAGAAGCAGAGGGCCTTCAGATTCATTTGACTCCTGACATCCTCTACTGCTGGAATGCCTTGTTTCAGGGCCTGCTTCTGGCAGAAGTACTACCAGTGGTAAATTTATGCCTGCAGAGCTTCTGTGAATGGAGGTGCCTCTCTTTGGTGGTGCTCCTCCCCACTGGCCGATGGGTCACTTTGAACCAATCCTAACCCCTTAGATTCAGCAGACATGGGGGTTAGGAATAGTCTGTTTTGCCCTATCTCCATGTTTTAAAGGAAGAGTAATTAACTACTGGACCATGTGCCTGATCTGACCCATCATAATGTTTTTGACAGCCTTCCTGCCCTGAATACAATTTTCTGTGGGTGCTCGGCAGCAAAGCACCCTTCCCTTTTATGATGTTATTTTAACTACAATTGGGAACAGATAACAGCACTCCAGAAACAGGAAGGAACTCTCCCAGCCTTTCTCAAACTTGGGTCCCCAGATGTTGTTGAACTACAACTCCCACCATCCCTAGCTAGCAAGGCCAGAGCTCAGGGATGATGGTAGTTGTAGTCCAACAACATCTGGGGACCCAAGGTTGAAAACACTGCGTGGCTGTTCCAATGTTTCCTGGCCCTTTTGTCATCACCTGCACTTGGGAAACATTATAGCAAATTGGAGTGCTTCTTCCTTTTCCTGGAGCACTCTGAGCTGCTCTCAGTGATGGCGAAGAAGAGATGATGAGCAGGGTTTGAGAAAGAACCCATGCAAAGATAAAGCAGATGGAAAAAAGAAGAGTGCAACAAATGAAAAAAGCAGGACTAATGTGAGATAAGAAAAGAAAGGTAAGGAGGAGCATTTAAAAGTAGCAAGTAAAACTGAATGCTGCCTGGAGCCAATGAATAAAATATTACAATGAGGAAATGTGATCATAGTGACATGGGCATTCCATTAACCAGGTGGTCAGATTTTGATCAGAAGTTAAAGGAGAAAGATGGAAAGGGAAGACCTGAAAGTAGAATATATTGCAGTAGTATAGCTCAGAAGTGAATTCTAGTCATGCCATTATTAACTGACAGAAATAACAAGGACAAAGAGAGAGCCAGTTTCGTTTTTGAATCTCTTGTAATTGGGCACTTTTACATACAAATTATGCTCTTGGAGGAGAGTGCTGTGCTGATATTTTGCCACAGTCTCCGATGGCATGTGATTCTGGAAAGGGTTGCCTTGACTCTTGGGCAGAAAAAGGTTAGCCACCTCCGTTTTAAAGTAAACCCACTTCACCAGTTGCAACAACACAAAACAGTCATTATCCTGGTTACCCCAAACTTTGAGCAGGCCTTATTTTCTACCTTTCTGTGTTCCTCGCCACCCAGTTGCTAATTCTCAAAAAATAAAACTGTATTGTAAGTGACAACTGGCCAGTTTTATGCTATTAGAGCAGCATTTGTTCATGTAAAAGTGTATGATATGATCTTCCTACTATGTGCATCTTTACTGTGCTAATAAGCACTTAGCTGATTTTAGATGGCTGGCATTGTTGAAAAAGGCTGTGTGCTTTGTCCATTGAGAGGAGGATCATTTTCATGTTGCTGGCAAGATGTAATGCTGAGTCTTGGAATTTATAGCTTGCCTCTTAATAGAACAACTGAATAGGAAGGAAGGAAGGGGCCTGTAAGGAGATCCCATGTAACTTTCTGGACTTTGAAAAATGTATTGCATCTACGGTAAACTACCTAGACTTTGGTGCATTATAAATATCATGGCAAAATAACAAAATTGCAGCATATTAACAGAATAATTCAACACCACTATTATTTTACTCTCATTTTCTTCTTGTGTGTATGTGCGTATGCACACATATAACTATCAGCATCGGTGGAATTTGCTTGAATAAAAAAGTAAAAAACAATTTCTTTTACTCTGTAAAACAGAATTGTCAGCATGTTTCTTGGTTGTTAATCACCTTTCCTCCTCCTTCATTCTGTCATTCTTTCTATCTGATATTATTATGTCACCTTTTCAATGGTTTCCCAGGGTTGACACTTAAATCTTAAATGGTCTCCCCCCACCCCGTTCGCCTCCAGCATGCCTTTCTTTCTTGCATCTAGAATGCAAAAGCAGCAGTTCTCCCATTTCTCTAGGGGAATTACCTTAACCATGTCTGTGGCATTTCTTCTTTCATTGCGTGCACTGCCTCAGATTTCATTCTCACTTCTTTCACAGGTTCTTCTGACTGTTTCTTCCTGTTCACAGAAATATATTCAAAGTAATCACTTCTCATTTATCTAATGGCTGTCCATTTTTTTGCAAATGTATACAACATGTAGCTGCTCCAGTACCATAACTTCTTTCCCTCATAGCTATCTATCAGAGCCATAGACTAAAGTTAATGATTGCAACTGGTGGTCTGCAAGCCAAGTCTTGGTCTGCCGTTTCCCATCTGCAACCACCTTCCCCTCTCACCCCTCCCTTATTTTTCTGCCACACCATCGTTGCTCTTTTTGGGTGGTGCAGGAAGTAGAGATGATTTCCAGCTTAGCAGTAGTCTTCTATGTTCTTCTGGGTAAACTGGAAGCTGAGAGGGGGAAGGAAACACCATCCCTAGGCTTGCAGTTTGAGAGGCATGGCCTTCCACGTCAGCCTAGTCATTCCACAATTCTTGCTGCAAACAATTGCTTTACGCCAGAAATGGTTGACTCAGACTGCTCTCTGCTCCTGTGGTGTCACAGGCTTTGGTGTGCATCTTGAGAAGGAAGGGAGGCAACCAAACCGATCCCTCCTTCACCACTGTCACCAAGCAGATCCTATTTTTCTTTAATTGGGCCAGTATACTTCCTTTATTGGGAAGAGTCATATGGCACTTAAGTGTGAGGTGAATAACAAGTTCTCAACCGAAACAAACTGTTCTTTTACCTCAGAGTTTTTGTAAAGCATCAGACAAATAATTTTTTTGGAAAACTATTTTAGAGAAAAGAAAACTGGTTTTGCATTTTGCTTAGTTACCTATAAGAGCAAATAAAAAGAAACACATCCAACTATTCTAGACACTGTTTTTCTAACCAAGCCAATACTTAACAATTTATACTCTATAGTTGAGTTTCTAGGTCTCTTGGCATCCTTTAAAGCTATCTAGGTCTCTTAGCTCTTTCTCTTCAATTCTTCAACCATAGCTCTTCAGCTCTCTCCCTTACTATTCTCTAGTTTTACTTATATACATCATTTTCTGTCCCCTCCTAACCTTTTAACCAAGTCACAAGGATAATTGAGTCCTAGTTATATCTCTATTTCTCCTTAATTGCTTACTCGCTAAATGTTGGATCCTTTGTTAAATACTGCAGTCAATATAGGCTGTAGTTGGAACAGACAGCACTTCCCTGAGTTAGAATGTAACGGAGCTGTGGAAAGTTCTAAAATGAAAGTGGAAGCTTTTGTTCTCCTTCTTCCATTTATGGAGGATGAGGGGAGAGAGTGCCCAGGATTAAAGTTCACACAGGCTCTTCATCATAACAGAAATTATATCTGAATCAGCAGTTAAAACCTGCACTTGGGCACTCAGGAAGTTGCCTTCTACTGACTCAGAGCTGGTCAGCATAGCTCAGCATTGTCAACACGATGACTGCTAGTGGTTATCCAGTGTTTCAGGCCAGGAGTCTTCTTTCCCACACCTACCTGGAGATGTCAGGCATAGAACATGGGATGTTTTTCATGCAAAGCATATGCTCAGCCACTGAGCTACAGCTTTTCCTCTAAGGGCCCCTTCAGTGTAAAAAAGAGAACATTCCCTCCTGAATGTAAAATAAGAGAACCATGGGGAGAAATTACACACTATCTGTTGCCTTCTATCCTTCTGGGCATATAATCCAGGAGATACGGTATTGTAACTCCCCAAATCCATACAGCTAATATTTATTTATTTAAACAAATCTGTGGATGACCTTTTACTCCCGCTATCTGAGTTCGGCAGTGTTGTAGAATATTTGTGACCCTTACCAACCAAACAGTATGGGCATTTGCTTTCTATCTCATGGAGAAAACATTGTTTTGCCATTGCTTTTTAACAATTCTGGATACCTACAGCTCCATTCTATGCATGTTACTAAGTCCCAGTTTATTCAATGGAACTTAACTTTCAAATAAATATGCATAGGATTGTAAACTTAGCCTTCAAGTATATGATCTTGCTCAGTATCCTTGCAAATGTACAAAGAGAACTAACCATACTCCTTTTTCTAAGTAGTCACAATTCTGTTGCACAAAGATGCATGATCTGTTTGGTCAAATGTTCTGGATTATGCTCCCACGTTATATAAAGACTCCGTTGAGTTGCAAATCAGTACATTTAATTGCTACAGTAGCCAGAAAGTATGCATTCTTGTTTAGGAAACGTATAATTTTAAAATTGGAAACTTGACTCAGTTATTTAAATTTTCTGGGAGGGGAACTGGGGAGTTAAATAATGATTTAAATCATTGATTAAATGTTCTTAATTTATGAAACATCTATACACCATTTAAAACATTTTAAAGTATGTTTATTAATAGGAAGAATACTCTGTTGGCATCTAATTTCTGCAGCCACATTTGAAATTAATCTGACTTCTTTTTATCTATGCCTTTAAGATAAAAATGTGCACTCTTCATCTTGTCCTTGCCATGTTAAAACCAAAAATGTCTCTGTTTAGTTGCAGAATGAGGAGGAGCCTTGTGAGAACCTGCAAATTGTAAATGATTTCCCACCACCTTACAGCAGCATTTCTGGGGAGAACGCAGGTATTTATTTATTTTTTAAATGCTCACTGATTTTCATTAGTCGATTATCATTGCTAATGGTTGGAAGGATAGCAAAGTTACGTGAAGGCAACATAAATTCATGGGGAAATAATGTGATTTCATAAACCACCTTTCTTGGCTCATCTTACGTTCCTGAGTGCTCTGTCTTAGCATAGAGAGGAAGGTAGCATTTCATTCTGTTGCCAATTTATATTATACTGCAGTTGTGGCTGTAAAACCTGATGCTAATGGTGTGTGTATCAGGAAAGGGAGAGGGAGAGTTTTTTTGCAGCTGGGTGACTGGTCTGCTCTACGTAGTGTTGTGGACCCAAAAATTCTGTTGCCACCTCTGAACATACTTTGAAACCATGGATAATTATTCCTTGCTGCTTGCAGAGTGCATCTTTCTCCAAGTCTTCATTATATCTGTGAGGATTCTGCAGACATGTGCTCAGCTGTTATGACAGGCTATGATCATCCTGCAAAGTTCCAAGCCATCTGGGTTTCAAATTGGCACCTGGGAATATATTTGCATGCAGTGTAGAATTAATAAGATGAATCAAAACACCATAATATACTTCTAAGTGACACTCATTATATGATTATGTTCGTCATTTACATCAGCCTAGCCTTGACAACCTTGCATTTTGGAAAGCAAATTAACACTGATTTGTTTGATGAGGTTGTGCACAAGGAATCCTCCTTTATCCATTTCTATACCTGAACAAAACACCATAGAGCAGGGGTGGCTGATCAGTGACTTTCCAGATGCTGTTGGACTACAACTCCCATCTGCCCCAGCCAACCTAGCGAGGGGTCAGGAATGATGGCAGCTGTAGTCCAGTGGCATCTGAAAGGTCACAAATTAGCCACATTGTGTGCCATAAAGCTGGGTTGCTGCCATATACACAATACTTTCACTATAATCATTTCACCTATCCTTATTTTTTTATTATCAGGAAGAAATATTAGGTTGTAATTTTTAGTATGTAGGTATTCTGATAATTAACCTATCTCTCTCCCATCTATTTCCCCCGCAGTGTATTTTGATTATAAAGATGAGGCTGGGTTTCCTAATCCCCCGTCTTACAATGTAGCCACAACCCTGCCTACTTACGATGAAGCAGAGAGAACCAAGGCGGAAGCTACCATACCTTTAGTTCCTGGGAGGGTAAGTGTGATGATTTTGTGTCATGTGCCTTTAGTTACGGTATCTCAACCATGCGATTTTCAAGGAAGAGTAAGCATTGATGGTAGCTGCACTTTAGCTTTCTTTTGGGGGAAAGTATTGTAAGCCTAATGCCAGTAAATTAGTTTGTCTGACATTTGCTAGCCACCTTGAATGATTTCTGTCTTAGGAGGAGGACTTTGTGGCACGGGATGACTTTGACGATACTGACCAGCTGAGGATAGGAAATGACGGCATTTTCATGCTGACTTTCTTCAGTAAGTACACTAAAAAAAACAACCTGAATCTTTGTGACAGAACTGTTAACATGATTGAACTAGCACTTTACTTTCTTTTTTCAAAGAGGTAGTTCATCCATATAGTAGACTGTCTCACCTGAATATTGATTCTCCCCATTGAGTGTGTGCTACATGCCTGCTTGGGGTGTGGTTGTTGTCCTTGCTAGTGCAGATGGGCGACTTTTATGACAAGCCAGCTGTTTCTGGGCAGAGAAGGGATTTGTCGTTAGTTGGGATGCATTTTATATTGGAAAGTTAGGAATGAAACTTTCAGAAAAATGGAAGGGTGGAGTGACCATTTCTGCTTAAAAACAATATGAAGTGCATTGATGGTTCAGATCAAAGATCCCTCTCGTCCAGCACCTTGTTTTCCAGTGAGGTGCCTCCATGACGCCCACAATTTGCACAAATTGAAATCAATTGTGATTGCTGTATTCTCTCTATTTTTTTCCCTTAGTGGCATTCCTTTTCAACTGGATTGGATTCTTTCTCTCTTTCTGCCTGACTACCTCAGCAGCAGGAAGATATGGGGCCATTTCTGGATTTGGTCTGTCTCTCATTAAGTGGATCTTGATTGTCAGGGTAAGTTGAGGAGTGGAAAAAGAAGGCTGAATAAAAGGCGAGTGCTTTGTGTATGATAGGCATTGCAACAAATAATTTCCTAGTGAGTCCTCCCTTTGTGAAAGTCCTAAAGACAAAACATGTACAAAGCATATGAATATGTCTTTATTATATTAAGAAAATGCAGCTTGATTGAGTTACTAACCCTGTGTAAGCATTCTGAAATTCTGAACACCATGATCTTTGCAACCACCAAACATGATTTTTGAAATGGAAATTATGCAGATTTGCACAGTGTGCTTGTTTCAGCTAATTTGTATAGCTTCAGATTACCAAAAGGCAGCTCCATTGAAGAGTAATTGGGAAAAAAAAGATATCTGAAATACTTCGCTCTGTAATTATGTGAGGTGAATGTTGTCTCGAAGGGCATGGATACTAAAAACACTTGTGTTTGGTGTAATGTATTCCCACAAATAGCGGGAACAGATTGGTTAGATAGGTTGATGTAGAGGAGCAAACAAATGCTGTGATGTAAACTTTCCATTTTTGATGTATGTAAAACTGTAAAGAGAGACTAGATGCCCTTCAGAGTACTTGCTACAGTGTGCCAAAATGACCTGCCCATTTTATTGATTAGATTTTATTCAAAACTGCAATAAAAGTTACTGGCACGGTTTTAGAACCAGTTAAAAATGTGTGTGTGTGTGTGTGTGTGTGTGTGTGTGTGTGTGTGTAGGTTTCTTGAATCACAGCATGGCTTAATAAAGTCAGACTTTCCTGTTGTTGGATAGATAAAACTACATGTGTATAACGTAGCTGTTTGTTAAGTGGTGCTTATTTAGAATTTCACTGGCCTTGTACCTTTTAGTTTCTGAAGTGGAGATAGAAGAGAAAATGCCTATGTAGAAGCAATGATTTGAGTGGCTGAAAGGATTTACTGTCTGCAAAGCTTATATTCCCCGCTGGAAGTTATTGGTATTGCAGTGAAATCACCCAACACATTCTGTATGCAGTTCATGGACTGGTTTGTGTCAGGGTGGCGATAGTTTGAGGATGTGCAAGAAAAAAATGTGATTGAATTGCTTTTAGAAGCCAGAGAACTCATGTTTGGTCCTTAATTGTATAGTCTTTTGTATTTCAGTAGTTGCATTTTGCACATGCAGGAGCTTCCTGTTTTGGGCCATTAAGCACAGTATTGTGGATTCTTGATTTACAGCCGCTCTTATGGATCTCAGGCAGAGAAGCTCTTTCACATCACCTGCCACCTTAGAATTCCTCATCCAGAACAGGTTCTGAGATTAGCTTTCCTACTGGCCAAAAGGACTCTGTCTTGTCTGGATTAAGTCTGACCATGTTAGCATACATCCCCAGACCATTGCAACAAGAAGTGCTTGTGTGTATCTGGAGAGTTACCTCTTCACATAGAGATTTTTCGGATCATGTCCTGTCACCATGCAGTATTAATTTTTGCAGAGATTTAGGAACTTAACCCTGAGTTACTGGTGGTGTACAATTTTACAAAATTTATATACTGCTTAATTATTGTACTAAACAGTTTACAGAAGAAATGTGTGTGATAGCAGTAATTTATCCAGCAATAACTGCTGCTAGTAACAAAATGCCAGTGCAAAAATCCTGCAGCTACAAACTGATTGACCTTATTCTCCCCCCGTCTTTTTTTTTTTTTTTAGTTCTCCACCTATTTTCCTGGTTACTTTGATGGTCAGTACTGGTTGTGGTGGGTGTTCCTTGTGTTAGGTAAGTGTTAAACGTTCATTTCAGTTTTTACTTTAGGAATCGTGCATGAACCTGCTCATATCTAGTTGTTATTCCTTTCTTGTAATAATGATTGTAGTGTATTTTTAATGTTGATTTCAGAAAGGGGCTTTTCTGCCAGTCTTTTAGGTTAGTTCCTATGCTGGCCACTTGAGAGAACTTTGGCAGATTTTTGAGATGTTCCTTTCAAGGAATCCTGCCATCTAGTGGACATTTCATTCTTTGCAGTAAGAAACCCACAACCTTGTTTGACTGTGGAAAATGACAGGTACAGTGCTGTAGCTGTCTCTCCTCACCCCTGAGGGATACGAGCAACTCTGGGAGTCGTGGTGATCAGGGAGGGATAATGTAGTGCTCAGATCCTGCTTGCAAACTTCCCATAGGCATCTGGCCACTATGAGAACAGATGGGCCTTTCGTTTGATCCAGCAGGGCTTTTCTTAAGTTGTTAAAACAACACAGGAGGAAAGAATTAAATACCCTCTGCGTTCAAATTGGCATCCACACCTGACTTTTTGAAATAAAGAAGAAAAAAAAGTGGGAAATTTGTTCCACAGGTCTGTTGGGTCACAGTTTAGCCCTCATTGACTTGGAAAAAACATTAGTGATGTTAACTATTTAGGAAGAGAGTCTTTTTCAAAACGGAGTAAATCTGTCAGCTTTGGGTCAGATCCTCTCGGGAAGCTGGGAGGATGTATTTATAACAGGCTCAGAAAAATGAACACCACAGATTTAGAAACAAGTTCATGATGATAGCTGTGTGGTTAAATAATAGTGTGAAGAAAACCATAAAAGGCAAGAAAGCTTCTCTTAAAAAGAAGAAGTCTTGCCAAAATGAGAACAAAAATGATTCCTAATTCCAGCAAATAAATGTGTCAAGCAAGAAAAGGAAAAAAATGAGGAGAAATTTGGTAAAGGCATGAAAACAAATATTTCTTCAACTACATCAGGAACAAGGAACTAGCCGGGGAAGCAATAGGAACTTTGGACAACAGAGTTGTGAAAGGAAAATTAAAGGGGGGTGCAGAGATGCTCCCATGGGTACAAACATGAGCCTCAGTTTCACTTCCCCTTCCCCACTATGCATGAAGTGGTGAGATTTAAAACTTCCTTTTCTGATTTGTAAGAAACTGCTGTTTGTCATTGCATTAAAACCTGAGTTGCTTGTGACTCATTAACAAAGCATAGTTTGAACAAACCACCCTTTGCCAGGTTTGGATGCACTTTCTTCTAAACAGGGCATGGAAACTTTAAATATATTCTCTCACTCAAAACAGCGTGTGGAGCGTGCAAGGTTCATAGCCATAAGCCATAGTAGGTCCAGATAATGTGAACCCAAGAGCTTTTGCTCAAAATTGAAACTGCTGAATTTTTAATGACAGTATACCACATCATTAAACTCAGCCTCCTGATGAGAGGATTGAAAGGTACATTAGCCAAAGATGTACAAATGTGCTTCTGATCACGGCTACAACCTGCCCCTCCAGGAGCAGAAACGAATCCTGCGACACTCCCAGACCCAAACCTGATCCTTACCAGAGGATTGGAAGGTAACCAATATGAGATCTTTCCCCTCCCCCCCAAAAAGGGGCTCAGAGGGAAGGAGAACTGAAAAAATAACAGACCCTGTCAGGCAAACCTTTTTTCTAAAGTTGGTTAAAAGTCATTTTGAAGCTGGAATTATTAAGCAAATAAAAGAACAAGTTTTTCAGCCAGCATGGCTTCTATAAAGGGAAGTCCGGCTCACCAACTTTTTCAATTCTTTGAGAGTATCAACAAACATATGTGGTTCAGAAGATATATGGTTGGACATCCGGAAACATTTTGAGAAAGTCCCTCACTGCAGGTTCCTGGGTAAGTGTAGCAGTGATTGGATAAGAGAATGGGTAATCCTGTGGATTAATAACTGGTTAAACGAGAGGGAACCAATTGTAGGAATGAACCTTGCCTTTCAGAAGAATGGAAGGTGTGTATGTGAAATATAACTCTGTTATTTTTTGTTAGGGTTTCTCCTGTTCCTCAGAGGATTTATCAATTATGCAAAGGTTCGGAAGATGCCAGATACATTTTCCACTCTTCCCAGGACTAGAGTTCTCTTTATTTACTAAAGGTAATTCTCTGGGGAATCTGCTTTAATTCTTTGTGTTTCTTTGCTTGACTTAAAAAGCAGGACATCCCACACCCTATATACCATCTTCAGTGTTGTACACCAAATAAGAGTGGCTGATTTATTTTATTTGTAGAGCACCATTTGCTGTTATGATCCTAGACACATTTTGAAAGTCCCATTGATTTCAGTAGAAGTCACTTCCTCCAACTTCTAATGTGCACTAATTGGTAAATTGGTATTTACACTAAATTATGCCAGTTTGAAAGGACAAATATGATAACATTGCTTTCATTTCCTTTTTGCTGGAATCTGGGTTGTGTCTTACAGAGAAACCTGCAGTTTATTTATTTTATTACATTTATATATCACCTTTTCTTCCAAGTTGCTCAAGTTGCTTTACATGGTTCTCCCCCCCATTTCAACCACACAACAAACCTGTGAGGTGTGTTAGGCTGAGAGATATGAACTGGCCCAAGGTCGCCCAGTGGGCATCATGGGTGCATGAGGATTCGAACCCTGGTCTCCCAGATCAAGAATTGCTAGAGAGATAGCCTTTTTAGAGTCTTAAATGGTGGAGCAGAACCCAAGGAAGGCATGGGGTACAGTGGATTCTAGTCCATGAAAGCTTATGCCACAATAGATTCCAGATTATTTGTATTCACCATGACTCATCACTGTACTTTGGATTGTCCTGGATACCACCATTCGGTAGCCAAGCCCAAAACCAAAAGTCTCATTTGGATGCATTATGGCTTGCCTGCTGCTGAAAGTGACCATGAGGTGATTGATAATATCATCATTTATTAGTTTTAGACCCTTAAGTAGTACCAGTTGCCAGGACATTGTCCTATTTGTCTCTGCGTAGTTCCTTCCTTATTTCAGATATTGTGATATAGCGCAATGTTTAACTGGTGATATATCGTGATATTGAAAACCAGTTATTGCCCTGCCCTAGACACCACAAAATTTGATGTGGGAATCTCTATATGCACCTGCCAAGCAGATGTTAAGTGCTGGGTTAGAAGGGCCTAGAAGCTGAGAAAAGAGTACTTAGTTCAAAATATTTGAAAGACATGCCCTTGACATTCCATAGAAACTGTTACCGCAGAGAAACCTGGAGATATTCTGTCCAGGACAGTAGTGGGAAAATGAAAGTTTCAACTGGATGTTATTAAGCATGCATCCTATAAAACGGAACCCTAGTTTTCCCTTTCCACTTTTCTTTTTAGCTGGCCAGCAACCGCACAAGCTGTAAAAGGTTTGCCTTTCCTTCCAGTAGTTAATGAGATACATGGCTAGACCACACACAGAAAGAAGATTTCTTTAGCAGTGGTGGGACACTTAAAAAAAACCCAAAGCCAACCACCATCATGACATGGGCCATGTAAGAAATGCAGTTGGCACCCACCACATTAGAACATTTGAGCTGGAAAAAGCTATTTAAAAAAAGAGAAATGCTCTGTGGTTAGGGTTTCTTTACTTCCTTAGTAAGGTTTGTGGTGTCCTCTGTAGTCCTTTTGGATCTGAAATTCACACTGAATTACAAACTTCCCTGCTCCTATGTTTCCCCCCCCTCAGTTCCAATGTTAGAAACACCATTAACTAGTAGGCCACTCTTCTTCCTTTGCTCTTGCTGGAACCATTAAATACAATTTTTATCTGAATGTAGCTTTTTCAAGCTACTTTTTTTGGGGGGGGGAGAGGGGGAATCGTTATCTTCTTAGCCTAACCTACCCTCACGAGGCTGTTTTAAGTACAGAATAAAATGGGGAGGGCCATGTACAGAACTTTGAGCTCCTTCAAGGAAAGGTAGAATAAAAAGGTAATAAGAAATACAGTGGTACCTCGGGTTAAGTACTTAATTCGTTCCGGAGGTCCGTATTTAACCTGAAACTGTTCTTAACCTGAAACACCACTTTAGCTAATGGGGCCTCCTGCTGCCGCTGCGCCGCCGCTGCATGATTTCTGTTCTCATCCTGAAGCAAAGTGCTTAAGCTGAAGCACTATTTCTGGGTTAGCGGAGTCCATAACCTGAAGCGTATGTAACCCGAGGTACCACTGTAATACGTTAAAGCTGCTTGGCTCTTTATAACAAATTTCACAGGACTAGAAAGATGACTAGTTATTTGAAGTGTAGTATAATTCCGGGTATGTTTACCCTGACTCAGTTCCATGGAGCTTACTTGAAAGTAATCTTAAGTAGAATGGGAGACTTGACCTTGCGCTCATGTAGGAGGCCATTGGCTGGTGCATATGTAACCATAGTTAAGGGCTTAGGAGCCAGCCACAGGATTGCATGCTTCCTATGTCCAGTCTGTCCTTGTTCATAAACAAAATCACCCTGCCTCTCTTAACTCTTGCTTAACAGCACTAAGCAATGTATTCTTATAACTCCCCCCCCCATATATTATTTATACCCCTCAAGGTGGCTTACAGATAAAAAGAAAACTGAAAACGTAGAAATAATAATAATAATAATAATAATAATAATAATAATAATAATAATAAAACAATTGAACATTGATAGAATTAAAACTCTCTCTTTCATTATCTCTCTGTACACACACACACACACACACACACACACACACACACATAAAACCTATTAAAATCATACAAATAATTATAATAAAAACAGCACTGTGCCAGCCCTCTCATTAGCAGCAGTCCGTTCCCAAAAGCCTGTTGGAAGAAGCCAATTTCCTTATTTTTTTGTTTCATATCCATAAGATCAGCAGGGCTTTCGGATTCCTGTCTATCGGAAATAAATGTACTGCTGCTGTAATTTGTGAACAAAACACCAGATCAGCACTTGTCCTTGTTTTTACCATTTACACTCTTGGAGGTTCTTCTTCTTCTTCTTTAATCTTCGGAAATTCCCTGAGAACTTTAAAAGGCCTGTGGCCTTGATGACAAGAAAATGTTGTTTCTTGTAATAGTTGGTTACTCTGCCCACATCCCCCTACAACCTAAGCAAGAACACTGCTAAGAGGTGTGTTTAGCTTTAATTTGTATAAAAGTCACCTAGCCTAGTGCAGGAGCCACATGAGCAGCCACGTATGAACAATAGTGTGCCTGCGAACGGTTCCTTTTGGAGCTGCTTAAACTGGATGGTAAAATCCAGCATATCATTAGCAATCTTAATCTTTTGGAAAAGTATAAAAATTGCTTGATAATGAAAATTTACTGATTCTCCCTCCCGTTATGCTAGAGATACCGTATGTCTGGGAAAACCTGGACATGTCCTCTTTTTTTTTGGAGGGGGGGCAACATGCCCATCCAAGTGGACTTTTACATTTCAAAGGAAATGTTGGGGGGGGGGGTGTTTGGACTCAGAGTTGGGGGGCAGCTTGGGCTGCTCTGCAGGCCGCGGCTGCTGCCAGCCCAAGCCGGGAAAGAGGCATGTGGGCACAGTGACCACGGCCACCTGCACCCACCAACCTCTTTCCCCAGCTCGGACTGGCAGCAGCTTGGCCTGTCCTCTTTTTTGCTCTTCAGCCCTAATTATGTAGCTCTTAGAGACACAATGACAGAAACACACACACACACACGGGTGTATGCTTTTGATGTGGTCCAGATTCTGGGTGATTCTGCTAGTTTAAAGTATTTTAAATCTAAACTTAAACTCATGTAATCAAGAAGATTTCTCTCCCCCCCCTCCATCCCCGTTTAGGTTTTTTTTTTTTTGTGAGTGGGAGGAATAGGGGTGGAATTCATTGTGCCTCTGTTCCTGTGCCATACCAGAAAAAGAACTTTGACCGTGTACATTTTGTTCATCAGCCACAGAGGCACAGGAATGAGGTCAGAATTAAATGTAATGGGCAAGGTGGGAACTAGAAACAAAGGATTCAAAAACTAGTGAACAGTTGTGCATTTGCGTATGAAAAACGTATTCCAAGATTGTAAACATCCTTCTCTTAGCTAAAATAGTAACTGTGCTTTTGCTCTTTTCAGACTGATGTTTTCTGGCAACATTTTCCTGCATTGATGAGTTCTCCCTTAAGTGGACACCTGCAGGAAATAAATCAAGACTCTCAACACAGAAGGAAAAAAAATAATCACCCGCTTTAAAATGAATAAAGTACTGTTGGAAAAAAAGAAGCATTTCTTTCTATTTGTTTCTAGATGTAAAATTTTAATAGTTTAATGCAGAACTCCTGTAATCATTGAATCATTAGTGGCTAATGTTTGAAACGGCTCTTGCAATCAAGTCTGTGATGTTACTAATAATGCCTTATATAGTATTTGTAGTTCTTTAAATAGCATGAGCTATTGCCCTGCAGCCAGAAGGGGTCAGTCTTGCTTTTTGTTCTCCTTAAAATTGAACTTTGAATATGTTTTCTTAGTGTAAGATAAGTAATAATGCTGGCCATTGTGAAGGGGTGTTCTTGGAACTTTAGAAATTTGTTTTGACTGTATTTCTGCACATAGTATGTATCTGTTGTTAAAATAAAATGAAAACAACCTGGAAATAAAATCTACATGTACCATGTGGATGTTTTTAAGGCATAGTAGTGAAAGAGCATTAAGAAGCTGGTACAAGTATTAACTCTTGGTAGTATGTATTCAGTATTTCTTACTGTTGTACTGCACACTTTTTGGGTAGGAACTCTCATAGTATATGTTGGTGGTATCAAATTCAAAGAATTTGATAATGTGGTGTATAAAATCAGAAAGCACCTAAAATAATTTGATAATGCAGTGCATAAAATCAGAAAGCACATCGCCATTTTTGTTGACTTTAGAACTTGAAATGGTTCCTAACATAGCTGTACTCCTTGCTTTTCTAATTTCTGGTGCATTCAAATATAGATTAATGTGCACTTGTGTGATTTCTGCAAAGCAGTAATTCAGAGTTTTATTATGTTAAAACTGTAAATATAGCAGAATGTTAATAAATGTCACTTATATTACTAGGGCTTTCTTTTTGCTGTACATCAGTGTTTACATGGGTGCCTTTTTTCCCTTCAGTGTAAATTCCCCGTAAATTCATGGCAACTGAGTTACATAGACATGATAGTAGCAGCCAAATAATAACTATTTTGCTATGATTTTCTTACTAAGTGGGGCATTCCACTCTACTGTCTTTGAAGTCACTCCATTCTTAGTTATTTGTGTTTCATTGCCCTAAACACTTTGACTTCCTTTGTGGATCCCTCTATTTGGGAACATTGGGCCTTTCTAGGGAGAAGTTGTCAAAGAAGACACAAACTTTTCCTGACTAACCCCAGGCAAGTTTGTGTGTGTGTTGCTGAATCAAATCTGGAGCAAAATCAGGTGCCAGCTCTTAATATTACAATATTGGTGGATGCATAGAGTTTATTTTCCATAAACCTGTTGCTTCCATTGCCATTAATTCGGAAACTTGAAAGCATGTTGGTAGTTTTCTCAGTCCTCAAAATGTCAGTCCTTATGTAGCCAAAATGGCACCATCCAAACAGGGTGGGGGTATAAAATATGAGCATCTGGAATTATGAACAGGAGCATTCCACACTGCAACTTTTTGTTCAGGTCCCCCTTGTTTCAATCTTACTTCCACAGTTCAGCACAAGAGTGCTGTTATGTAGCCAAAACTGCACCACCCACACACAAGAGGAGCATTTCAACAGGATTATGGGACACCCACTGTGCTTTTTTCCCCCTTCCTTTTTTACATATAAATGCTTGTGAACACCACAATTTAGAAGCTTTTTTCCCCATTTTGTTCTAAGGCATATCAGTCTATGATATGGCAATGTCACCTAAACTCTGCCTCCGTATCTGCTGACATGGAAAATCTGTTCTCCTTATTGACCTGTGACAAAGTGTTAAACTTGCAGCACAGTGGTAGATTGTACATTCTGGATGATGCAATATGTACAGGAGACTTGTTGATGAAAGTTTTATAACTGGGGTGGCATAGCTTCATGGCTCACTCAGTATTGTTATCCCTCGTTCTGCAGTGCTCTAAACCTTTTGCTTCCTATTGGAACAAGGAGCTTAATGAGTTTCAACCTTTCATAGTGGCCTATTTAGATCAGGATTATTTCCTTCCCACCAAAACACCATTAAAATATTCTGACCCTTGTAAGAACTTTAAATTTATTATATTTAATTTTTTTAATTAAAAAATAATCCTCTGCAATGTATAACTTCCAGCATTCTTAATTGTAAAATGATCCTGAGTATTCACTGTTGTCACCTTCAATAGATATTCATTGTTTTTACTAAAGAGGTGTCACATTTCCTCTTCCTCTGGTCATTTCCTAAGAGGTTTAAGGAAGCATACTTGGTAATGGGTAATTTGACTGTCCTGGCAGGGCACTTTGGGAACACAAATCCTTTCATTTGCAAAGAGAAGGCAGTCATTTACAACTTCAGCTTAGAAAAACGTGCATGCATTTGGAATTTTTAAAATAAACCCTACAGTGGTACCACTAAGTGCCCTGACAATTTAGGTACACCTTACTGCAACTGAGCTATTGTGCAGTTTGTATCAGTTAAACTTGCTCATCCTCACTTGGCTCCAGAGAAGCAGACTAATTTTAAATGTAGTCACTACTTAAAGGAGAACTGCCTCTCACATTTATTCGGTGCGTGGCAGTTTTCACCTTAGTAAAGGGACCCCTGACAGTTAAGTCCAGTCGTGAACGACTGGAGTTGCGGTGCTTATCTTGCTTTACTGGCCGAGGGAGCCGACGTTTGTGCACAGACAGTTTTTCCGGGTCATGTGACCAGCATGACTAAGCTGCTTCTTTCTGGTGAACCAGAGCAGCACATGGAAACGCCGTTTACCTTCCCGCCAGAGCGGTACCCATTTATCTATTTGCACTTTGATGTGCTTTTGAACTGCTAGGTGGGCAGGAGCTGGGACAGCAACGGGAGCTCACCCCATCGCGGAGATTTGAACCACCAACCTTTCGATTGGCAAGCCCTAGGCTCGGTGGTTTAGACCACAGCGCCACCCGTGTCCCATAGTTTTCACCTTAGATTAGCCCTATCCCATGACTGCCTAATCCCGCTCAATGAGTACAAGGCCCCAGAGCCCATATCAGAATTGCCTGGTTGTGCTACTTTCATGGTGACCAGCTCAAAGTTACATGTTACAATCCTATCCAGAGACAAACCTGCCATGCAATTACATCATTAACTATCTTTTAATAGAAGGTGCCCTTGTTTTTATTGTGCTGCTTTTGTGGATGAAGAGAGAGACTGCTGACTTGGCAAATCTGTTCTCCGTATATTCACTCTTAGCAGTCAGACTGCCTGGATGTTAAAAACATTTTGAGGTGGAGTGTGCTGGGGGTGGGTTCACAGGGTGCGCTTTATGAATAACACTTATTACTCCTCTTACAACAACACAGAGCATATTAAGGAACGAGGAAATGTCATTAAGCTCATCCCGAGTGATCTTTAGTGAAATGCATTTTTAAATGCTGCCATTCTTTGGTCCAGAAACAAACACAGCAACATAATTCAGCTTTTGCTCCATAAAAGTTTGCAAAATGGGGTGATACCCAAATATCTCAATTGACATCTTTAAAAATATGCATTATTTCTTGTAGGAGAGGGAAGCAGCAGTGACCTTACTGTGGGTCTGCCACAGATCTCCAAGCCAGGTAGAAGACTTGGAAAATGCCTTCCTAGAGCAGATTATCAATCAAAAAGAAAGGATATAGTAGTCATGCAGTAACTGGCAGTATCTAAGCTTGCTGGTTTTAGATAGTAGGGTTGGTGCTGAGTGAGTCTCGGAGACTTCCATTCATATAGGCTGGAAGAGGTAAACCCTTGGCCTTCCAGGTGTTTCTCCCCTTAGTCCCAGTAAACATGGTCAATGGCCCGGAATGATGGGAGTTGAGCAATGTCTGGAGGGCCAAATATTCCCCATGCCTTAGCAAAGTGTTTCATAAACAGGCTTGGCTATTTCAAAACATTTCCCTTATGGAGAGACAATGGCTTGTATCATCCAGCTGTGGGGTTAACAGAGTCCTATGGATACTCTTCTTCCAATTATTCACAATTCCAAGGAAGCAGGGAGCTTATAATGCAATCCTATATAACTTAATCAGAACTGAGTTCAACCTGTGGCAGGTATGTAGCCTTAGTTACATTTGCTCCTGTGGGCGAGCAGCCAGATGCTGTGGTTGGCCAGTTCATGAATAGTCATAGAACCACAGAATTGTAGAGTTTCAAGGGATCCAAAGGGTCATCTAGTTCAACCCCTTGCAATGGAGGAATCACAGCTAAAGAATCCCTGACAGATGGCCACCCAACCTCCTTCAAAAATCTAAGGAGGGAGTGTCCACAACCTCCCAGGGTAGCCCATTCCACTGTTAAACAGCTCTTACCATCAGAAAGTTCTCCTTAATGTTTAGTCAGAATCTCCTTTCTTGTAGTTGCGGGTTTGAGTCCTACCTTCTGGGGCAGCAGAAAACAAGCATACTCCATCTTCCATGTGACAGCTCTTCTTAAATTGTGGTGCCCAGAACTGGACACAGTATTCCAGGTGGGGGTCTGACCAAAGCAGAACAGAGTGGTACTATGACTTCCCTTCATCTGAACACTAATATTTTTAGGGACAGAGGGAAAAATTAGTTTGGTTTGCATTTTAATGTGAGCCTGCTTAATATGCATTTCCTGAACCAGCGTATACTATGTGACATGCACATGAAAAGGTTTTTCATGCTAACTTTTTTAAAAAGCCAACCCAACAACAGCTGCAAACTAGTGTGGGAATGTGGGGAGCTGAACTCAAGATTGGAAAAATGAGAAAATAAACACAAATTGACAGATTTAGTCCATCCCTACCTGCTTTTTGCCAGAAGCTGCTTAGTCATGCTGGCCACATGACCCGGAAGCTGTCTGCAGACAAAGGCCGGCTCCCTCAGCCTATAGAGCGAGATGAGCGTGCAACCTCAGAGTTGTCCGCGACTGGACCTAACGGTCAGGGGTACCTTTACCTGCCTTTAACAGGCGACTAGAATAAATCTAACATCTGGGAGAACTGATTTTCTGCTGGTTTTCTGGCAATGAAAAACAACAGCAACTCTTTGGGCTTTTGGAGAATACATGCCTCTCCTTCAGACTCCAGGTGTTTACCTCAACGAACACTGGCGTGGAGTCTGCGTGGCTGTGCCAAATGAAAAGAAGCGCCAAGTCTTAACAACATGAAAAACACAAAAGTGCATGCTGTCATAATAACCTATGTGCCGCTCAGACAATATTGACAGCAGAAACGGGGCAGAGGGAATAGCCATGGATGCAGAGCAGACAAAGGAACGTTTTGTGTGTTACTCTGAAAGTGTTCAAATAGACCTGCCGGAAGCACCAGGAACAGAGTATCAGCACCTTATCTCCCACTGTGTTTATTTGCACCTAGCAATCAGCCACATGTTTACCTTGCCTTGATGGTGCAAAGTTTAGAATTTCATTTGGGTCATGGTGGGGCAACTTGGCTTGTCCTCTAGGACTTCCACGTGAGGTGAGGCGGGGTAGGTTGGGGGGAGGGAGGGAAGGATGTTTTTGTGTAACTGGAGAGGCGTGGCTGTCTCATGAACTTTTTGTTTACCATTTTCCTGGATCTGCTTGGCTTGAATGGTTTATGTAGGAAAGTGCAGAAAGACACTACGATTGACAGTGCTATGCACGGCACCTAGAACAAAATGCAAGCTACCTGCATTTGCTGGGCAAGGCCTGCTGTGCTTCTTTGCCATGTTGGCACCAGAACATAAGAAGGGCCCTTCTGGATCAGGCCAAAGGCCCTTCTAATTCAGTATCCTGTTCTCATAGTGGCCAACCAGACAGTGGTGTAGTGTGGTGGTGGTGGGAGGCACAGCGGTGGTCGCGCCAGGTGCAAAATTGTTAGGGGCACAAAATTTCAACACCCGGTGCTGCATTATATAGCTGCATGTATTCATCACTGGGCTCTGTTGAAAATGGCTTCTCCATGCGAACCAGGAAGTGACCTTTCCAGACAACTCTTCTTTTCTTATCTCTGCGGCTGCAATCTCCTGGGTGATGCAGACACCATTAGGCAGTTGAATGCACGTGCGTATTCCACCCATTCCCCCCCTCCACGCACCCCTGGGCTCTGGCAACCCACACTACGCCACTGCAACCAGATGCCTGTGGGAAACCCACAAGTGGGACCTGAGCAGAAGAGTACTCTCCTCTCTGTGGTTTCCAGCAACTGGTATTCAGAAGCATTGCTACTTCTGACTGTGGAAATAGAGTACAGTTGTACCTTGGAAGTTGAATGAATCCATTCCGGAAGTCCTTTCAACTTCCAAAACATTCGAAAACCAAAGCGTGGCTTCCGATTGGCTGCAGGAAGCTCCTGCAGCCAATCGGAAGCCACGGAAGCGCCGTTGGATGTTCGGCTTTCAAAAATAGTTCGCAAACTGGAACAGTCACTTCTGGGTTTGTGACGTTCGGGAGCCAAAACATTTCGGAAGAGAGCTGTTTGAAAACCAAGGTACGGATGTATGGTCTTCATGGCTAGTACCTCTGTCTCCATCTCGTTACCAATGGAACCCAAAGAGCTATTTTAAATGTGCAGAGGAGCTTGGGATTTGTCAGTAAGTTTTTAAAAAAATCTCCCTTCCTTTGAGCATCTCATTTTCTGTTTCTCTCCCCCTCTGAGTCAAATCACTGGGTTTTTGTGGGGGTGGGTGGGAACACCCTCGATTTCAAAATCCATGGAAGTGGGTTGATCAGCCAATTTAGGCTTCAATGCTGGTCCCATCACTTCCTTTCTGTAGTCAGTAGTGACATAGGAGGAAAGGTACCTAAACCTAATAACTATCCTGAGATCCTGACTGAGCATTCTAACTTTCGATTGGGAGCAAACAAAAGTTTTTTTTCTGTGCAGTGGCAGCTAGGCAGGGATGAAACTAGGCTTTATTTCAGCAGGGTCAAAGACCCAGATTGGCAAACCCACCCCCATGTATTTGCGTACATACACACACAGGCTGGGAGCTTCAGTGGCGCCCCTCTGGAAGCTTCACCCGGGGCAAAAAATCTGGCTAGCTCCACCGTACCAAAAGCTCTGCACTAGGACTGGTAAAGTGGCAGGTAGGGAGACCAACAGCAGGTGGAGTCAGAAGCAATGGCAGGCAGAGCCAGCCCCACCCCTGATTGTCTGGCTGAGGTTACTGGGGAACTGCCCCATCGGCCTAATGGACCAGTCTCAACTGTGTCTGCGTGTGGATGTTACTTGAAAATGGGCCCAGGCAGCAACCACTATCTTTGACTTTAAACTTATGCCATCTGAAAAATCCTGTTTTTCCTTCCTTCCTTCCTTCCTTCCTTCCTTCCTTCCTTCCTTCCTTCCTTCCTTTTCCTCTTACCAAGATCAGGTTGGAAGACAGTTAATCTCACTATTTTCAGAAGAGACAGATTTGGGTAACAGCTGTGTTTTATGTTTCAGCCACTGCTTCTTTACATCTGAATCCTAGGCATAACCTGATACCTGCAGCACCAGATAGCTTACTTATGAGTAGGCATGTATAAGGTTGCACCGCATGTTTATGCTTGGATGGTTCTCAGTATCCCAGAGTCCTGGGGTTGGGGTTGTTTTTTGTTGGTTTTTTTGTTTTTTGCTTAACTGTTGGTTTGTAATGAATTCTGACCTTAACTTTCTCCCATATCATTGACCTTGGCTTGACAAAATAACTTGGCTCAGCTGTGGATAGATATTGACCAACTCTAGATTATCTCTTGCTGTGGACATAACTTCCTGTTCTGACGCTGCTGAGCTGTCAACATGCCATTCCATGCTGTTTCTGCTGGTGTTTGATAACCTTGGGATTTCTAGCTTTGTTTTTCTTCTTTTTTCTATCACCGACTAAAAGCCTGTTTTTTGCTATGACTATTCTGGCGGTACTCCTCCCCACACCATGCCCCTTTGTGAAATGCCCTCCCTGGTGAGGTGTACCAGCCTCCCTCACTATTAACTCTTAGGAGAAATTAAAAACCATTCCTGTTTGCCAGTGCATTTTAGGGTTGAAATTCTGTCCCTGGCAACCCTGAAATTATTAGTTTGGCAACAGCTGGTTGCTTTTAGGAGTTTTCATTGCTTTTAGGAATTTTTAAAAAAAACTATTTTAGAAGTTTTTAATTGTGCTGTTTTGGTACTGACATGTCTGCTGTCCTGGGCTCTTTTGGAGGGGGGTGTGGGATATAAATTTGATAATGACTAAATAACATGATTTTCTTAGATTCCAATGACCCAGACCTGCAAAGCAGCCTGATCCCTGTATGCCTGAAGGAGCGTCTCTACCCCCATTGTTCAACCAGAACACTGAGGTCCAGCTCCAAGGGCCTTCTGGCAGTTCCCTCACTGCAAGAAGTGAGGTTACAGGGAACCAGGCAGACGCCCTTCTCAGTAGTGGCATCTGCCCCGTGGAATGCCCTCCCATCCGATCTCAAGGAAATAAACAACTATCTGACTTTTAGAAGACATCTTGAAAGACCTACATTGGCTCCCAGTACGTTTCTGAGCACAATTCAAAGTGTTGGTGCAGACCTTTAAAGCCCTAAATGGCTTCAGTCCAGTATACCTGAAGGAGCGTCTCCACCCACATCATTCAGCCCAGACACTGAGCAATGAGGGCCTTCTGGCGGTTCCCTCACTGAAAGAAGCCAAGTTACAGGGAACCAGGCAGAGGGCCTTTTCGGTAGTGGCGCCTGCCCAGTGGAACGCTCTCCCATCAGATGTCAAAGGAATAAACAACTACCTGACGTTTAGAAGACATCTGAAGGCAGCCCTGTTTAGCGAAGTTTTTTTTTTAAAAATGACTGATGTTTTAATGTATTTTTAATCTCCTGTTGGAAGCCGCCCAGAGTGGCTGGGGAAATCCAGCTGGATGGGTGGGGTATAAGTAATAAATTATTATAATAATAATATTATTATCTGAAGGCAGCCCTGTACAAGGAAGTTTTTAATGTTTGATGTTTTACTGTTGTTTTATAATTTGTTGGAAGTCACCCAGAGTGGCTGGGGCAACTCAGTCAGATGGGTAGGGTATAAATAAATCATCATCATCATCATCCAGCAAAAGAGAATCACCCACATTAGCAGTCCTTTATTTTCAGAATTTTGATGCCTAATGAACTGGGTGGACGTGCATTTCGATGCACATAGGAAGCCTCATTCTGGGCTGTCAACTGTTCTGTGTTAGTAGTTTGACCACAATTACAGCTGGATATACCAGCTTGGTATACCTCCAGGACTGGACTCACCATACCCATACACGCCAGCTGCAAGGGAACAACAGCTGCCTTGCCTGTGGGCTTCCCTCCAGCATCTGGTTGGCTACCCTGGAGGCAGGATGCTGGACCAGGTAGGCCTTGGGCCTGATCCAACACAAGAGCTCTACTTGTGTATATCAACTCTGTATACTTTTCACGTTATTTAGCTGTGAAAATAAGTTGAGAGGCTCCTCCAACATCAGTGACAGCTGGCTGAGACAGCTGGCCATATCGTTGTCATGTTATTTATGCCTGTGTGTGGAAATTGTTCAAGCTGGGGTCGGAGAAGCGGAAGAACCTCTGGTTTCACTGCTGAGGTCAGGAAGGAGGGGTCTGAGGCGAGGGAAAGGGCCTCTGCTCTCCAGATGTATGCGCCTGAAGCCTGCATGTGTTCCCTCTCTTCGGAAACGAACTAATGAGAATGTGTTTTGGAAACAGCAGTTCCGCTCAGGAGAGCGGAGTGCTGTGCCTTGTATATTCCCCTTTGCAAGAGGGCTAGCATGAATCCAGAGCTGCGCTTCTCACCGTGTGGGGCAGGGTCCCCTGAAAGAGGCACAGGGGAGCAAGAAGAGAACAGCAAGCTGAAGCAGCAAATTAATGCAGCGGGGAGGAAATATTTATAGATATATAAGGGTAAAGGGACCCCTGACCATTAAGTCCAGTCGTGGCCGACTCTGGGATTGTGGCACTCATCTCGCTTTATTGGCCGAGGGAGCTGGCGTACAGCTTCCAGGTCATGTGGCCAGCATGACTAAGCCGCTTCTGGCGGACCAGAGCAGCGCACGGAAACACCGTTTACCTTCCCGCCGAAGCGGTACCTATTTATCTACTTGCACTTTGACGTGCTTTTGAACTGCTAGGTGGGCAGGAGCAGGGACCGAGCAACAGGAGCTCACCCCGTCACGGGGATTCGAACCGCCGACCTTCTCATCGGCAAGTCCTAGGCTCTGCGGTTTAACCCACAGCGCCACCCATGTCCCAATAGATATATATCCTGATGCAAAGAAATAAAGAAGTGGGCAAAGAGACAGGGACCTGTCTGGTGAGAATCAGGAATATTGGGAGAAAGGCTGGCTGAAGGCTGGGGTGCTGGTGGATGGGATCAGGCAGAGTGAAAACCTTGGCTAGGGTAGGACGGGGCCAGAAGGAAGAAGAAACTAGGAGAGGGATAGAGTCAGATAAAGGAGGTAGCGAGGCAACTAGAATCAGCTCCTCTGAACTATTAGTGTTGAAATGGGCTTCCAAGAATTTGATGTGAATAAGGGAAAGAAAAAGGAGCTGCCTGTTTTGCACCCAGCACCAAATCATGAAAGGTCAATTGCATAGGTGGTGGTGGTTGCATCAGGCACTCAAGACATGCAGGCAGTTGGGTTACAGTTAGCGCCCTACCTGAGTCCTTTTATAACAAAAAGTTCCTCTTGGTGGCTTCAGGGCTGAGCATTCATCTTGATGTGCTTGCATAAAACTCACGGGGAGCTTAGACTGTGTCTGGTTTTTATTGAACCTCCCTTCTGAAGAGGTTATATGACATCGATCCTGATCTGCTTGTGCAGTGGCAGGGAGGCAAGGTGAGGCAGCTGCCTCAGGGGACAGGATCCACTGCTGTCATACACCCCAATGTAGATCTTGGTTCCCCCATTCTTCCTGGTGCAGATCTTCACTCACTCATGGTGGGGAGGGAAGTGCCATTTTGTATTTCACCTCAGGTGCAGTGGTGATAGGTCTCGTTGTCAATCATTTGTCCATCCCATACTTCTCAGTGCATTGTCCCCTCACTTTCTTAACTGCCAAAAAACCAAACTACCGGGTGACAGAGCACTTTAATCCGCTTGAATTCCACCAAGATAAATTTCTGGTTTGCCTTTGAATCCCTCCCACAAAACACTGAGAATTATGGAGTATCTTGCCCTGCTGTCCCATCAGTGTTTTTGCTGTGAGAAAACCAGGAAACCATTGTGAGGGCGCAGAAGGTATGCATGTGTTGGTGGGGGAACAAAACTTCACCAAACGGGCAGTGTTCAGATGACTCCTGTTACTCAGCCAAGTGCACCCCAAGGACCAGGCTGTTTCTGGAAATATCATCTGTATCATCTGCTGGCCTCCCATGCAGTTTGGTTTTTTGTAAACACCTAATTTTGAGCCTTACAACTCTTTCCCAAGGGTGCAACCCCTTTCGGCAAGCTGTGGAATCTGCCAGAGCCTCCTCTTAAAATGGGCCATAAGCACAGCCCCCCTGTTGTTGCTGAAGCTCTGTGCAACAAAAGTGCACACAACTGACCGTTTGAAACCCAACAACAACAAAGCACAAAAAACCAGAAGCAGCACACAATCTATAATTAAAGACTCGGCGGCTGTAATGGGAATGGATTTCTGAACTCAAGGCAAATCCCTTCTGGCACTTCCTGTGCCTAATAACCATCAACAGAAAAATCAAACAAATCCAATTGGCTCCAGCTGCTAAATCTATAACTAGCAAAAGATTGCAGCAGAGGCAAGGAAGGAAAGCAAACCCAAGCAACATCACTACACACACACACACACACACACACACACACACAGACGGTTGAATGTGTGTCAAAAGCTGGAAAACAGCTCATTGGCCAGGGGCAGTGATTAGGAACCTTGCCTCAGCTGGCCCTGTGTAAGTACTGTGACTATGAGGAGGCCAAAGCCCTACCATTAGGCAGAGTGACAGGGCAGCCTCAGGCAGTTGAAATGGGGTGTCTTGAAATGGAAGCAAATTGGTAGTTATTTAGTTTAATATTGTAATAATAATAATAATAATAATAATAATAATAATAATAATAATAATTCTATATCACCTTTCATTCGAGGATCACAGGGTGCTTTACAAAATAAAAACACAAAAATAAATACCATAGTAGCAAACAGAAACAATGTCCCCCCCACAGTTTAAAAGACCATAGATTAATTAGCCAAAGGCCTAGGAGAAGAGCAATGTTTTTGCCTGGCACCTAAAGATGTGCACGAAGGTGCCAGGTGAGCTGCCCTGAGGCTAGCTTTCCATAAATGGAGCCACCACAGAAAAGGCCAGTTCTCATGTTGCCACCCTCCAGACCTCTGGCGGACAAGGCACATGAGGAAGGGCCTCAGATGAAGATCATGGGATCTGAGTCGGTTCATATGGGGAGTGCCAGTCCTTGAGACATTACGGTCCTGGGCTGTTTAAAGCTTTATAGGTCAAAACCAGCACTTTGAATTGGGTCCAGAAACTAATTGTCTGTGCAGTTGGCCCAGGATCGGTGTAATATTCTCAAATTATCTTGCCCCAGTGAGCAACCTGGCTGCTGAATTCTGCACCCGCTGAAGTTTCTGAACCGTCTTCAGAGGGAGCTCCATGGATAACACATTGCAGTAATCTAACCCAGAGGTTAGCAGAGCATAGACGACAGAAGTCAGGCTAACGTAACCACTGCCAGAATCTAACAGAAGGCAATAATTTGACTGCCACAGATACTATGGATGTTGCCTTGGTGGGAGGGGTTTCTGTTCGCTTTTCTATCTCAGGCTGCAAAATATCTTGGTCTGGCCCTGCCAGCAACGAGTATAGCACTGGAGCTGACTTTAAAACCCTTCTAATGTCTGGTTAGAACATTATACTTTTGAGCTATCTTTAGGGGGTTAAAATGAGCTGCAGTTCCTCAGGGCTCCATTTCAGAACCCATTTCGAATGCTTGGTTCAACCTCCGAACACATGAAGCAATTACAGGAAAGAGAGTTCCTCTGAGCATTTGGCAAATGTCATTTGCAGTGATCTTCACTCCCTCAGCTGACTAACGACAGCCAAAATCTGAACCTCTCGCCCATTTGGGGACAGCTGTTACAGTTCAGAAGCTACAGTTTCCTGGCTCGTGTCTTAGCACTTTTCATTTTAAGATGTTAAGCGCTGGCCAAAACGGTTAAAAACCAGGCCAAAATGGTCAGGGGCCAAAAGGACTCGTCTTCAGGATGTCTCTCCCTTCACCTGGGCCTGCCAGCTCTCCTTGTGGCAAAAGGATTGCCTAGCCTCTTCCTCTGGCTGGGGAACAGAAAGCCATTGTAGACCAAGGGAGATGGATCAGGGGGTCAGTCAACACAGCTGGCCATGTGTCAGGGCTCACACCCCAGCAGGATGGGGTCTTCCATGTAGAGCAGGGGTAGGCAACCTAAGGCCCGTGGGCTGGATCCAGCCCAATCGCCTTCTCAATCCGGCCCACAGACGGTCCAGGAATCAGCGTGTTTTTACATGAGTAGAATGTGTGCTTTTATTTAAAATGCATCTCTGGGTTATTTGTGGGGCATAGGAATTTGTTCATATTTCCCCCCGAAATATAGTCTGGCCCATCACATGGTCTGAGGGACGGTGGACCGGCCCATGGCTGAAAAAGGTTGCTGACCCCTGATGTAGAGCCTTGTGGACCTGCTTTTCCTCACCATTGCTCATCTCCCCCCTCTTGCTGGCTAATTCAATTGCTATTCCATTGGTTAAAAATCAAGTTCCAGCTTGCTACTCTTTAATGACATCCAGAGTCTGCTGTCTGAGATTCAAGCCTCACTCTGTCTTATAGTGTGGACAAGTAACACTGCCATTTGGGCTCTTTGCTGTTTTATTGTTTCGGTGTGGGAGAGAGAGGGGTGGCTATTGGTTTCTTTGTTATCAATGTTGTGCTTTTAGCTTGCATTTTCATTCTGCGAACTGCCCTGAGATCAAGAGATGAAGGGCAGTATGCAAATTTAATTTAAAAAAATATTGTTTTATAATTTCAGTTTGTACACAGCCTTGAGACAGATTATATTAGATGGTACATATTCCACCTTGTTTTAAACAGTGCCAAAATGCCATTGGTGTTGATGCTTGTCAGAGCTCCAAGGAGAGGTGATTCCATAGAAAGGGGGCTGCCGCAGAGAAAGCTCTCCCCCGATCACTGCTACCTGAGGTGGCCACACAACCAAGAGAACAATGGAATCCCCCCCCTCCTTATTAGGGTTGGTACACATAGTGGACTCAGGGCACCTTAGTAGTTGGTTCCACAGTCATAACCTTTAACGCCACTTATCTTTTTTTTGCTAATCTGCCACTGTTTGCTGATCAGAAGATGACAACTATAATCAGTCAAGTGTTTATTATGGCTGATTGACCAGTTAACACGATACAAAATATAAAAGCCACAGTCTCAGGGGAGCTAAATATTAATTATTAACTCTGGCAAGTTAGGAACTAACATTCATAGCAGGTCCGAGAGATAGGATAACATTCAAATATTTTGCCACCTGTTTGGTAATAGATCTATTAGTCCCTTCAAGGAAGATAGGTCATGAAAGGTTGACCAGAATCCTCTGCTCCTAGTAGGATCAGCTATGTGTTCTCTAACCACTTGATAAAATTTGCACCAGATGAATGTATGGGATGTTGGAATAGTTGCGAAGACAGCACCTATCCCTGAGGAGATATGATTCTAGAATGTTCTGGTGCTAGCAGAGAAGCAGTGGCAGCTTGGTTGGGCCTGGGCACTGGTATCAAACAAACATTGCTACAGTCAACAAGATTAGCAGAGCGCTGGCTTTAGTCAACAGGTCTGGGAAACTGAGGGCCAAACTACACAACATTCTATATGCCCTTTTAAAAAATTCAAATAGCATTAGTTAGCAGATGAGTAAAAAAGACAGAGAAAAGAACAGGATCAGGGCAAGCATGGAGATGGGATATAACCCTGTGCTTCCTCATTACTGTGATCCTGAGGAAAATGTCTTTTCTGAAGCTGCTGTTTGCTGCTATCCCCCTGCTCCCACCCCAAAAGCAAATACCATCTACAGAAGTAGCATTTCCCTCAGGATTTGACTCTTTTCTCTCCCTTACTGTAGCAAGGGAGGGGAAAGAGTCAAATCTCCTCTTTCTGTCTGTCCTAGACTTGTTACTTCTCACCCACCTACACAACGGATACAACTGGCATTTTTAAAATTAAAAAACAAAAACACCTGCATGTTACAAAAGCACGTGATATAAATATAATGTGTAGTTTGGCCCTCTGACAATTCCTCAGCTCATTTGTGTTGTTTCTGGACTTGCATATGTTGAAATTAAAGGGGACAAGTCTGTACATTTGTGAAGCTGCAGCTAGATGAGCAAAGCTTCCAAGCTATAGTTCTGAGACCTACAGGTCACATACGGAGCTACTGGGCTAAGCAGGCTTAGAAACATAATAATTGTGCTGTTATCAGACTTTACAGCAAAGCATTTGGAATCAGACCCCCAGGGAACATGAAAGCGATCTATTCTAACCAGCCACACCAAGGCCAGATCATCTATACCCAAACATTCTCTAGGGTGGCTTTTTCCAACCTAGTGATGTCCAGATATTTTGTACTACAATTCTCATCAGCCCCTGTTGGCTGGGGCTCATGGGGATTATAGTCAGGGCTTTCTTTCAGCTGGAACTTGCTGGAACTCAGTCCTGGCACCTCTCAGATGGATGTCATTGCCATTCTAAGAGAACGAGGGAGGTGTTCATTGTGAGTTCTGTTTTTTCTGGAAATATAGCGCTGATTATATTCCATAATATCTCAAGGGCGCCAGGTTGGTGAAGGCTGCTTTACGGCTTAGAATATGTTGAGTAAGGAACCTCAGCTGGATCTAATCTTGCAGTGGTAACAGGCAGCAACAGAGAGTGCTGTTATTTGACCCCAGTCCTTCTCATAGCTGGAAAGATGTCTATGGAAAAACAAAACAAAACACATGCAGTTGGAATAGCTATGTTGAAAGCCTTCGGGCTAATTGCAGAGCATCTCTCTGAAGAGAAACATATCTGTGTTTCAGCTTGGAGGCCGTGGTTGCTCACTTCGACCAGTAAGTTCCTGTATATGGAGAACTCATTTCCATTGCAAGCTGAAACCTCTGTAGGTGTACCTGCCTTTCTTTTATAAATATGCTGTCAGAAATCTTAGGCAATATAGAATACATATGCAGGTTTGCATGAAGTACCTGGTAAAATGAGGGCAATCGCACCTCCATTTTATCCTGAGATTCTGGTGCACACTCCTCCCTGAATCAGGAAGGGGTACGCTAAACGGGGAAGCAGGGGGCCTCATCATTTTGGCATGAGATGCTATGCAGGTTTACATAGAACCCTCTGGCAAGGTAGGATAACCAGCTTCCCATAACCAACTTGCTTAAGTCTAATTAAAGCATGAAGGGGTTAATGCCATAGAGTAAGCTGTCTTTCCAGCCATAGCTAGGTCACTTCCCCTCACCCTAGAGGAAGGTAATCAAGCCTATTGTTGTACCCCAGTCTACCTGAGAAGCTCAGCATGTAAAGAGGTCTGAGGTAGTTGCTCCAAGCTCTAACCACATGGTTAGATACCACATGGCTCTAACAAGCCTTTCTTGAGTTCCTATACCAATACTTTAGGAACCTTCACTCCTGAAACTAAGTTTTACTGCCTGCACAGTACACGACCTTGATATACTTGGAGGAAAGATGGGATATAAATGTAAATATAAAATAAAGAAGTATAAATAACCAAGCGGAAGATGGAAACATAGTAAACCTTTGTAGAAAATGTGTCTGATTTCAGTTCTGCTGCATTTTAGTACTATTGGATAAATATCAAACACCTGCAGATACAAACAGCATTCTAGGTGCAAGGATGTCAGTTTTCCTTTTTAAACATGAGCTCTGCGCCCTTTACAACTGCATGGGAAGCAGACAGTCAGCAGCTGAAAAAAGCCTCACCTCTTGAATTTCTGCCTGCTAAGCAACAGTTAAATGTTCAGGAGCTCTACCAGAAAAAAAAGAGTTGATACTAATAGCTCATTGGTGGGTCCAGAAAGCAAAGGGCATGCTTTCCATCCAGAAAGAGATCACAGTTTCAATCTCAATTTAAAGGATCTCAGAGAAATGGGGCTCTCTTTGCCTGAAAGCCGCTGCCTCAGGAGTAGACTTTATTGGACTGGATGGCACATAGTGTCTCTGATTGCCATGAAGAGGGTGCCTTTTCAGGGGCTGGGGTGGAAGCAACCTCTGCCTCCCACCTGAGAGAGCCCTAGCTAGTCAGAGTAGCCCAACTTGTGCCAGTGTTGCATCCTTCAGATGCTGGTTGGTGATGCTAATCATATATTATTTTGAAGGCTGAAGCCTTATCCTTGCCAGGGAATCGTTTGCCTGCGTCCCCAGGGCCGAAGAGAGAGCAAAAAGCACCAGGAAAGATTCTTCTTTGGAGAAAAAAAGTTTTATTGAAATCTGTGCACAGAGGTGGCCAGTGGGATCGTTCCCAAAAGACTGGCCCATAGATACAAATAAACAAGCATCTTTATACCTGAGAGTCTGCCCATCTCTTCCCACCTCTTCAAATTCTCCAATCAGCTGGCAAGGTTAAGCTTATTTCCTTATATGGCATATGGCTACTCGGCTAGCTAAGCCCCCCTCCTTCCCTTGTTTGTGTGTTCCTCTCTTGCGTTACTGCAGCAAAGAGCATGTGCAGAGAGTAGTTCCTGGTTTGCAGAGCTCAAGTAATTGCAGAGAGGAAGTAGCTCCCAGCTTGCAATTGCGGTTTTTTGCTAGCTGCTTAACCACAACTGCAGAAGTTAGCTTAGGTGCAGATAGTATTGAGATTAACCCTTTCAATTCCCTCCTCTTCTTTTGGACAACCTATCTCCTAGGTTCGTCCTGGTCTCTTGGGTTTATAACCCTGGGGGAGAACAATAAGGGCCATGATATTTTTATTTTTATTTTTTTGCATCACACCTTGTAAGCATTGCACCAAGCAGGGTATACAGAGGCAAAGAAGCAAAAGGATTAATAGCGGCCTTGCTAATAATACCACAATATGCCTGAGCCAACTGCCATGAGGCAGCCAGGAACATACCCAACCCCATAGATCACCTCCTGTAGTTTTCAGCGGGTTCCTGGCTATCATTGTTTCCATGTGATCAATGGTGGCTGAAATGCTGACATTATTATCTGGGACATATCTATTTTATTGCTGAAGGGCCCACTGATACTCGTGCTCTATCAGCTGCCTTGCTTCTTGGGAGGTTGTATCCCACCTCTCTGAGGAGGAGCCTATTATCTTAACCAATTTTCCCACCTGTCCTTGTGGATGCTTAATACTCTCATGATTTCCTCCCAACATACTGTATCTGAAAGGGGCTTCTCCCTCTACATATATTAACATATACCCACAGGAATATATATCCACCTTTGCAGAGGCCTGACACACAGAGTGACTATATCAAAGAGTTCTGGCCCCAATATCAAAAGTCCTGGCGGTGCCTTAAAATTTGCTGGGAAAAAAGTCTCTACGTTGGGGACGCTGCCCGCGGGCGTCCCTCCCATCCACTTGTCCAGCCGTCTGGCGCTCTTCTGGAGATGGTTAGCTTCAGAGGATCATCAGGATTTGGTGTAACTGTCCAATCTAAAATAGCCTTCTTCACTTAAGTGTGGTGGACCCAAGGGGTGAGGTCAGCAACTTTAACAGCAGTGGGCCTGGGTCCACCTGTTAAGAAAGAGAAAAAATCTCGGGAGAATTACTGCACATAATTATTAAACTGCACATTTTGACTAGCATGGGGGGTTATTGCAGAACTGAGTGGACAAAGGTTGGTCCATTGTCAGATCCTATTGACCTAGGTAGCCCATAGCGGGGAATGATCTTCTATAACAGGCACCTGGTTACCTCGGACGCCCCCTCAGTTCTGGTAGGCCAAGCTTCAACCCATCCTGTATACGTGCAGATCGCCACGAACAGGTAGCGGTATAGTTCACAGCGGGGCAATTCAGTAAAATCCACAACAAGGTCTTCCAAGGCTACCACTGCATAGCCTGCTTTTCGCTGTCCAGCCTTAACAAAGCTGCTTCCATCCACAAACCATGAAGGCCAGTGGGGGTTTGCTTCATCTTTGAGGTCTGGCCTGCTAAAATATTCTTCATCCATTACTTCAATGCAATCGTGCATCTGCTCCTCACCTTCTCCTACCGGGGACAGGGTAGCTGGGTTGAGGGCGGTGGTGACCTGAAACTTCAAATGCGGATGCAGCAGTAACATCTGGCACTTTCTCATCTTCGCTTGGGAGAGAAAATAGGTACCCTTCATGTCAAGCAGAGCTGGGACTGCATGCGGGGTCACACAAACAGTGTCTTGGCCAAAAATAAATTTGTCTGCTTTGTTCAGTAGGGTGGCTACTGCCACAACTGCTCTCATGCACGGCGGTAAGCCTTGTTCTGTAGGCGTCAGGCGCTCAGATAGGTATGCCACTGGCTGTTGCCAGCTTCCCAATTTTGGCACAAAACCCCTTTCGCCGTCCCTTGGTCCTCATCCACGAATAGAGTAAAGGGTTTCTCAGGGTTTGGGATGCCAAGCGCTGGGGCTTGCTGTAGTGCCCTCTTCAAATCCACGAAGGCTTGCTGTTGTTCTGTGCCTCAAACAAAGGGGTCTCTCTCAGTTCCTCTGGTTGACTCATGTAGAGGCTTGGCAATGATGCTGTAATTAAATATCCATATCCTACAAAATCCTGCAGACCCCAGAAAGCCACGGAGTTCTATGGTTCTGGTATCAGGATAATAGCCTGCTTCCTTTCTTCACTGGTAACAAAAGGGTGTTCCACTATGATTGGCATTGCCTCAAGATCCTATGTTGGAGCAGTCGCTCTAGATGCACCCACACTCCTTCAGTCGCCCTTCGTGGGATGGGATACTTATTTACTGCAACAGGATTGACAAATGGCTTGGGCTTCACAATTATTGGTGGGATATTCTTTGCCATTCCTGGGGGGTTCACTTGTTCCAGAATACTGGCGGGGATGGGTCCCTCCTCTTCTTTTACCATCATGAGGCGCCAGTACTCCCTCAGGGGTGCCTCCACAACCAGTTCCCCAAGTGACATAGTGGACAATGTGGCTTCTCCCGATGGCTTAAAAATAATTTGGGCTTGCAACTTTACCAACAAATCTCTTCCTAATAATAGAATAGGGCATTCTCTCTTCCAGTGCCCTTCCTGTCGGCAGATGGCGCACTGATTCCTCCCCAGACGGCTTCGCCCTCCTCCCCGGGCACTTCCTCTTTCCTGAGGGGTGGGTGTGGTAGCCTGTAATGCCATCAACTTCCTTGTTTGATACTTCTCCTTTTTTCTCTGGGCCTCCTCATCTCTCTGATTGCAAGTGGTTTGAGCTATTTCCAACATCTATTCCAGCCCATGGCCGATGCACCCCTCAGGCTTCTGGATTTTTTCTTTTGGCGAACATCGGACGCTGCCTGAGCTACAAAGGCAGCCTTTAATGGGGCGTTGGCAATATCATCTGGGTTCTCCTCAAAGGTAGGGTTCTAATTTCTCCAATTGCACACATCAGCACTTGAAAAAGGCACATGTTGGACTGTATAAGTGCATGGTGGTGCTTCCCCACCCTGTCCTGGGGGGCTGGTGGGTCATACACTCTGCGTAGAGGCATCATTGCAGTCCCACCCTTTTTCTGTGCCTTATGGGACTTATGGAGGGACACCCTGGTTGCTGCTAACAAATGGGAACTAACATCCACTTCTTTCACATAGGGTTGTACATACTGTTGCAATCTCAATTGTCTGATACTGTGTCCACATTTTTCCTTTCTTTGCTAACTCAATTAGTCCCTTCATAAACTCCTCATCATCCTCTTCCTCTTTGCTCTCTAATTCATCAACCTTGGAGGGTTCAGGCTGAGGGCCGGCTCCTCCCTGGTCCTGGGGCCCTGGGCCTGGGGGATTCGCTAGAGGGGCAGCTGGTGGAGCATAGGGTGGCGGCGGTTTAATGACTTCCCCCTCTTCTCCTTCCGGCTCTGGTATCACCGGGGGGGCCTTTCTGACTTCCCTGCCGGTCGGACTGCACATATTGTATTTTGTGGGGCGTCGCCTCGGCAGGCTTTCAGCCACGGTGGATTCTTTTCTACATTGGTTTTCCAGGTAGAAATATAAGGGATCTGGTCTGGGTGGACGTTCAAGATATTTTGATATAGTGGGTTGATTAGTTGCAAATTAAAACTGCCCTCCGAGGGCCAATTAGTTCCTTGGGTGGGCCAATCAACCTCACATAATGTCCTCATCCTCTCTCTTCTCAATTTGAACCCAATCATCATGCTTCGTAGCTGCTTTCCAGTTGGTTAAAAAGCATTTCAGAGGACTACGTTAGCTTGCCCCAGACCCCATTTTTTTTTCAGATACTCCGCTCCTAACCGGGCTTAAGATCCTTTCACACACCAACCACTACAGACTGTGACTTGGCGAACTCTCGTTGCCAAGAAATGCACAGCCCTGCAATCGCTCGGCCAAGGGGACGCTAAGCCCCGGCCCACACTTGACAATTCAGCCACTGGAGTATCTGACATGCAACACACAAAACACACCCCAATATAATTCCAACATGCAACACACAAAACACACCAAAATAATTCCAACATGCAACACACAAAACACACCAAAATAATTTTCCCTCTGTTTCCCCTTTCCCCAACCTTACTGGCGGCACTCTACTGCCACCTCTGTTTCCCCTTTTCCCTTTTCCCGTCCCTGTCTGGCGGGGCGGCACCTTATTGCCACGGCCAGTTCCCTTGTTCCTTTTCTGGCGGCACTCTACTGCTCACAGCCAGACCCTTTATCCCTTTTCTGGCGGCACTCTACTGCTCACAGCCAGGTGAAGCTGTCCAGGCTTCCTACCACGCCCTTTCCCTTAGGGTTACCTGTTCCGCTGCGGACCCCTCCTTCGGCCGTCCTCTTTTCTCCCTCGACCAGGTGTCTCACTCCGGAGCGGTGTGGCCGGCTCCCCCCACGAACAGGCAGGGGTGCGCACTTGGAGCCACGAACGCCGGTCCGGGGCTGTTCACCGAGGTCGGGCCTGGCCCTCCCCGGCCCCCTGGGGTGGGGCGATTCCCGGCCAACGCACCAAAATGAAGGCTGAAGCCTTATCCTTGCCAGGGAATCGTTTGCCTGCGTCCCCAGGGCCGAAGAGAGAGCAAAAAGCACCAGGAAAGATTCTTCTTTGGAGAAAAAAAGTTTTATTGAAATCTGTGCACAGAGGTGGCCAGTGGGATCGTTCCCAAAAGACTGGCCCATAGATACAAATAAACAAGCATCTTTATACCTGAGAGTCTGCCCATCTCTTCCCACCTCTTCAAATTCTCCAATCAGCTGGCAAGGTTAAGCTTATTTCCTTATATGGCATATGGCTACTCGGCTAGCTAAGCCCCCCTCCTTCCCTTGTTTGTGTGTTCCTCTCTTGCGTTACTGCAGCAAAGAGCATGTGCAGAGAGTAGTTCCTGGTTTGCAGAGCTCAAGTAATTGCAGAGAGGAAGTAGCTCCCAGCTTGCAATTGCGGTTTTTTGCTAGCTGCTTAACCACAACTGCAGAAGTTAGCTTAGGTGCAGATAGTATTGAGATTAACCCTTTCAATTTCAGACTGGTTTGCCAGTTCTACGGTATGGCATGCTATGGCTGTTCCCAAGAGCAAGTTACGCAAGTGTTTGGTGATGTTCACAAGCAGGACGTGGTGTTTTTTTGCCCTGTTTATTGAAAATCTGGCCCAATTGTCAACCTTCACAAGTATCCTCAAAGGAGCTTTAAAACATTACCTTCCTTATCCCTATTCCTTCCTTCCTTCCTTCCTTCCTTCCTTCCTTCCTTCCTTCCTTCCTTCCTTCCCCCAAGAATAGTTTCATAGCTATCGTCCCTTTTGGTGGGGGTGGAGCAGAATGCTGAGATCTTGAGCAGCTCGCAATAGTGTAACATGGGGCAGAACAGGTCCTATTGAAGCCCACAGCTTGGCATTGCATTGTGTTTTAAAATTGCCATGTTTGTTGCAGAAGTTGAGGGGCAGATAGAGGAAATGTCCCATGCAAAGTTTACACACACACACACACACGGAGTAACAGAATTGAACAAATGGTGGTATTTACAGGTACAGTGTATTCTTCTGGCAGTCAGGCCTTGTTGTGTCTGTTAAAGGGCCAAAAGAAAGACTGGCTGTGCCTGTGATAAAGTTAATGATTTCCTGATGTTAGCATTGTAAAGAGCAGTAAAGGGGGGGGGGATCATGTACAGTCTTGTGCTACAAAACACACTGTACTTTGCTCAGATCTGCTGTTTAGGTTTAGGTTTACCAAATGTTGCAGGCCTTTACATGCGAGTATTGTTTGCATTACGTGGAAATGGACCAAACCTTATTTAAAAATGAAAAATTTACCATCTTCTGCAAGCACGGAGAGCGTTGACTAAAGTGAACAGACAGGGGGTTGTGTTGCATCTGCAAAGAGGGTTCCTCAGATGCTGCCAGGAGAATAAAGCCACATCCTCTTTTCTTGCATGGATTGACACTTGGAGATGAGGTTGACTGAGGCACATGTTCTTTCTGAGTGTATAAAACAAGTGTTGCCCTCCAGATGTTGATGGACTACAACTCTCATCATCTCTGACTGTTGGCCAGGGTGACTAGGGCTGATGCTGTCCTTTTGGAGTCCAACGACATCTGGAAGACCACAGTTTAGTCATCTCATCATAAAAGGTTAAAACCCCCCAAGAAACTTAAAAACCCTGCCTTTCTCTTAATCTCAAATGCAACGTGGCTACTAGTGATGCCTTTCTCACATAGTTATATTGAATGGGAGACTAAAGATGAAGAGGTTAAATGCGTAATGATTAAGTGGGCACAAGATCTAGGACATAATATACAAATCGAAGACTGGGGAAAACTATGGAAAGTGAATTTAAATTTCACCGATTGTATATTGTTAAAAGAGAATGATATGAAAATGATGTATCAGTGGTACATTACACCTGAAGAAGTGTATAGAACAGGCTCCAATAAGTGTTGAAAGTGTAAAGAAAAAGAAGGCATGTTTTTTTCACATGTGGTGGAATTGTAAAATAATTGAAAAATACTGGGAAATGATTTATAAGGTCCATAAATAACAACACTTTGGAGGTCCCAAGTCTCAAGGAGGTTAGATTGGTTTCAACTATGCAGTCACAGCAGCAAGAATTCTACTGGCCCAGAATAGACTAACCGGAAAAATTAGATATCTTCGAGACCAAAAGTTCATCGAGGACTGGGGGAAATTTGTTGAATATCTGAAAAGAATATGTGATGTGCAAACAACACTGGCGGGGTTTCAAGAAGCACTGTGAAAGTTGAGATATATTGTTAAAAAGAAACAGGAGTGGGAGGGAAGTTTAATGGCAATATAAACAGAGAAATGCGTAACTGAGAGGTAAATATGGATGATTGCCAGAGAAGCTGAAGGAAGTCCAAAAAGAACTAAATTTGTGGAAATTTCGATAAAATTGTATATTTGTGTTGGAAAATTAATAAAAATTATTTATAAAAATAATAGATTGGTTTCAACTAGGGCCAGGGCCTTTTCAACACTGGCCCCAACGTGGTGGAACACTCTGTCACCAAGAGACTAGGGCCCTGAGGGATTTGACATCTTTCCGCAGGGCCTGCAAGATGGAGCTGTTCCGCCTGGCCTTTGGCTTAGACTCACTCTGACCCCTTATATGGGATTTGGTAAAAAAAATTTCCCTTGGCTTTTTTGCTGGCCCATATAGGACCAGCATGGATAGATGGATAGATGTTTCCTCCCTTTATGGTCTTGATTTATGGGCTACTACTAAAATGAGGCTGCATTTTAAGCTGTATTTTAATTAACTGGTTGTTGTTGTTTTCCTATTACATTTTATTGCAATTCATATTTAGTGAAGGGGAGGGCAGGATATAAATAAATAAATAAATAAATAAATAAATAAATAATAGTAATAATAATAATTAACCGTAGCTCTCACAACACAAAGTTACAATATTAAAAAACAAACAAATAATAAAAAATCAAAACATTTAACAATACTGTACTAATTTATATGAACTAAGTACCTAAAGAATCCCCCAGCCCACAAATAGAAATACAAAAATCTAAATTAACACATAACATTTAAAAACAATTTAAAGCAACACCACCCCCACATAAGAGGAGTCCTGCTGGGGCAAGTCACAGGTTGGTCAACCCTGAGTTTCTGCTTCATGGAGTGGTCTACCTTCTGATTTTGGGAAGACCGCAGAGAGGGCTTGAAAGCAATAGCCATGGCCTGCACACTGCCTCTGAACTTGGACATCTTCATTTATGGCAGGCTTCCTCACACTTGGCCCTCCAGATGTTTTGAGACTACAATTCCCATCATCCCTGACCACTGGTCCTGCTAGCTAGGGATCATGGGAGTTGTAGGCCCAATACTTCTGGAGGGCTGAGTTTGAGGAAGCCTGATTTAGGGCTTGCGGCTCAGTGTCCTTTAAGCCTCCATTAAGTTGCCTATTTCTCTTTTAAAAGCCATCTAAACGAGTGGCCATCATAATCCTCATCACATCTTGTGGCAGCAAATCCCATCAATTAAGTATGTACAGTATGGGAATCGATATCGTTTATGAAGGCTATGCGGAGGCTCTGTATTCAGAGGTATTATGGCACAGAATACCATGGATTCCTTGGAAGCAGCATGAAAAATTATGTACATTAAGCAATTGTGCATATAGTTGTTTCTTCTGTGTGTATGATGAAGGGCAAGGAGCTGTGTGGGGTGCTGAAATCTCCCTCACTGGTTTCTGAAAGTCCTGCTTGTCTTTCCTCTGTTTCTGAGATATCACCAGATTCTTCTTGTATGTTTACAGTCCTTTAATTGGATTGAAGCACTAGAAACTTGCATTTTTAAAAATGAAGTTGAAATTCTCAGGATGTTGAATTCTGTTCTGTGTATTGAATCCTGTGCTTCTGTAACACTATTGCAGAAACACACCAGATGTGATAGCCCTATATGCAATCTATTTCTCTTAACTGCTCAGCCATCCATCAGATATCATTATATGAATACCTGTTGCCTTAGATTCTGTGTTACTGAAGGGAGTCGACAACAAAGGTAGCTCAGCTCTCATAGACTGAGAAACCATTATTTTGATTATTGCCTTGCAGAGTCTGTTTGGTAAGCTTTGTATGCATTGAAAGAAAGCGTACAAAGGGATGACATATAGCCTAGACTTGCTTTCATAACCCACTGTAAAAGGGTGGCACACTACAGAATAAAAATGTTATCTTCTGTTTGTTTCAGAATGATCTGAGAACTGCTTTAGGTTACACCCAGCAATTTAGCTTCTAGACCAAATGCTCCTATTGTCTTTCTCCAGGTACCGTGGAATACTAGAAGGTTAGAAAAATTGGCCCTGCATCGTACATTTCTAGAAAGCATACTAGCTCTTTGCAGCTTGGCAAGTCCATCCTGCTGTTAAAAAATGAGAATATTTTCTTACAGCTTCCTTTTTATACCATAACAATTAGCACACAGCCTGCATTCCCCAGTCTTCCTGGGTCAAACATAACATAAAGGGAATCTCTTGCAAAACACTTTATGCCATCTTCATTAGGCACCTATGGAGACCATATTCTCTTTGACCATTCAAGGGTGAGAACCACAAGTCAAGTCCTTCCATGCCTTCAATTAATTGCTCATAATGTCAGCTGGGAGGAGAAAAGAGACTGCTCTCATTTGTTTGGTGCATTACTGTGCACCATCACAGTTCTGTAATGATCCAGTAATTTTTCTTTATATGTTAAGCCAACTTGAGGCAACCTGTAATGGTTGTCACACACTATTTCCTTACAAAATAGCATGCAAAAAAGACCTTTGTGTGAAAATCATCACTGAGTTGAGGGTCCTCTGCTTTCAGATGACAAGAAATGAGTCTACACAACCTTACAACCACAGGGAGCATTCAAGCATTATCCATTTGTATAGAAAGTCCATTTTTGTGGCAACGACATAGGCATTCTGTGGTTGCTTGGACACAGCATGGAAGGCAGAAACCACATCAAATGATCTCTCAAAAGGTGAGTGATGTACTTTCACATTGACCATGCAAAGTGATTGGGCATATTTGCCAACTAGGTTGTTATCATTAATGTGTTTCAGAAGTTTCTAAAACCTCTCAGGGACAGGTGCATGGAAGGTTTCATGGTAACCACAGATAAAGAAAGTACCTACATCTGAGGATAGCAATGGGATGCACTTTTCAATGCTGAGAGACACTTGGAAACTAGAATTCCTATTGCGTTAGAATTAATTGATGTCCTTTGAGTTGAATGGAATCCAGTATATTTGTATTCCTGCGATGGAGGAACAGCCTTAGCAGGGAATGGCTGGGTTCCTAGTAAAAGGTGAGTTGTCACTGTGTCATCATTTCTCAAAAATCAAAACTGGTATGCAAATTTTACACTCAAGGAACACATCTGAAATGGCTCAAACTATGCTAGTATTACAATTGCACTCATTTCACACACTAGCAAGGTTATGCTTAAAATTCTACAAGGAAGGCTCAAGCAGTATGTGGACCGAGAACTCCCAGAAGTGCAAGCTGGATTTAGAAGAGGCAGAGGAACCAGAGACTAAATTGCAAACATGCGCTGGATTATGGAGAAAGCTAGAGAGTTCCAGAAAGACATCTACTTCTGCTTCATTGACTATTCAAAAGCCTTTGACTGTGTCGACCACAGCAAACTATGGCAAGTTCTTAAAGAAATGGGAGTGCCTGATCACCTCATCTGTCTCCTGAGAAATCTCTATGTGGGACAAGAAGCTACAGTTAGAACTGGATATGGAACAACTGATTGGTTCAAAATTGGGAAAGGAGTACGACAAGGCTGTATTTTGTCTCCCTGCTTATTTAACTTATATGCAGAATTCATCATGCGAAAGGCTGGGCTGGATGAATCCCAAGTCGGAATTAAGATCGCTGGAAGAAATATCAACAACCTCAGATGACACAACCTTGATGGCAGAAAGTGAGGAGGAATTAAAGAACCTTTTAATGAGGGTGAAAGAGGAAAGCGCAAAATATGGTCTGAAGCTCAACATCAAAAAAACGAAGATCATGGTCACTGGTTCCATCACCTCCTGGCAAATAGAAGGGGAAGAAATGGAGGCAGTGAGAGATTTTACTTTCTTGGGCTCCATGATCACTGCAGATGGTGACAGCAGCCACGAAATTAAAAGACGCCTGCTTCTTGGGAGAAGGGCAATGACAGGCCTAGACAGCATCTTGAGAAGTAGAAATGTCACCTTGCCAACAAAGGTCCGTATAGTTAAAGCTATGGTTTTCCCAGTAGTGATGTATGGAAGTGAGAGCTGGACCATAAAGAAGGCTGATCGCTGAAGAATTGATGCTTTTGAATTATGGTGCTGGAGAAGACTCTTGAGAGTCCCATGGACTGCAAGAAGATCAAACCTATCAATTCTTAAGGAAATCAGCCCTGAGTGCTCACTGGAAGGACAGATCGTGAAGCTGAGGCTCCAGTACTTTGGCTACCTCATGAGAAGAGAAGACTTCCTGGAGAAGACCCTGATGTTGTGAAAGATGTAGGGCACAAGGAGAAGGGGGCCACAGAGGAAGAGATGGTTGGATAGTGTTTTCGAGGTTACCAGCATGAGTTTGACCAAACTGCGGGAGGCAGTGGAAGACAGAGGTGCCTGGCATGCTCTGGTCCATGGGGTCACGAAGAGTCGGACACGACTAAATGACTAAACAACAACAACAACAAGCTAAAGTTAGTCATGACTAAATTTCATTGTAACCAAGGCATTGCATACGTTGATAATCCTATTACTTTCTATGGAAGGGCATCACAATCCAGCTATGAGGTTTCACTGCTAGCACAGAGATGTAATACAGTGGTAGCTCGGGTTAAGAACTTAATTCATTCTGGAGGTCTGTTCTTAACCTGAAACTGTTCTTAACCTGAAGCACCACTTTAGCTAATGAGGCCTCCTGCTGCCGCTGCACCGCTGCTGCACGATTTCTGTTCTCATCCTGAAGCAAAGTTCTTAACCCAAGGTAATATTTCTGGGTTAGCGGAGTCTGTAACCTGAAGCGTATGCAACCTGAAGCGTATGTAACCCGAGTTACCACTGTATAGAGATAAGAACATAAGTCCTGCAGGATCAGACCAAAGGCCCATCTAGTCCAGCATTCTACTCCAATAGTGGCAAAGGATGCTCATGAGAAGTCCACAAGCAGGATATGTGCACATATTCATTGCTCAATCAATAGATAGCCATCATTCCTAGTAGCCATTGATGGCCTCATCTTCAATGAATTCATCTAATGTTCTTTTAAAATCACCCAAGTTGGTGCCCGTATCTATGTGCAGTGTGCAAGAACATCTTTTATCCATCCTGAAACTTCCAATATTCAATTGTGTTGGATGACCCTGGGTTCTAATATCATGGGAGGCGGGGGGGGGGAGACTTTCCCCACACTGTGCATAATTTGATAGGCCTCTGTTTTATACACTGTGATGGGACAGTGTGGGTGTATGAAACAAGTGCACTTGTCCTTACTTTCCCCATTGCTGGTAGGGCATAATGCCTGAAGTATGTGTGTGTCCCCTTCCATTAGGCAAAGTTGGACAATGGTCTCAGGTAGATGTTGAGGTCCACTACTTTAGAGCCCCTTCCCTGTGCCCTTCTGTTGGAGGACAGAACTGGCTGTATCACATGGGCTATCCTGCACCCCCATAACCACTGTAAGGTTAACTGGTGTAAGGCTTAGGTACCTCCAGTGCTGCTCTGATGTGGATCAGCTGTCATATCTTTGGGTACCACCACCAATCCTATCCTTGCCCAATGGATGTAAGTTGAGCATAGGATTGCATTGTGAGTTATACATTAAAACTTTTTTTTAGAGAGAGATGGTTAAATGTCTTCCCTGACAGAGCACTATAGCATTGCTGAGTGCAAGCAATATAATTACTGTAAAAGCAGGGATGAATGATTACATCCCTGTCAAAACCAAAGACGAAAGAAAGAAAATCACGTTCTTTTTTGTGTGTGTCACATTGTGAGGAGATTTATATACCCTTCTGAAATACTGATATGACAGTTAGAAAAAGTTAGCTTGCTTGTTTTGTGTTTTGAGACCGTAAACTTTATGAATTGGAAGCTAACGATTAGAATAATGATCTCATGGGCCTGTTTGTTTTGTCCTGCAATCTTGATCATCCCTGTGGTCTTGCACATTAGATATGTACCCACCACAGCACACAGATGACTACATGCTCTATATCTAGCTGTTTGAACTGGCAGCGATATTTTCAAATAACACAAGGAGGAAATTTGTGAATGGGACCCGTAGAACATTCTTTTCTCATGTGGTTGCTCAACAGTTCTGCTTTCAAGTGGGAGGTTGGATTCGTGACAGCTTTCAATGGGGCGGGGAGGGGGGGAAGAGAAAGATTGTGCAATGTTGTGCAAGCCTTTGTGAACTCAAATGTCCTACCAAAACAAATTTCAAAGGACTGCATTCATAACAAAAATGGCTTTAGATCTAACAGGTACATTCACACTGGCTCCTGCGCTCCAGTTTACTGCCTCTCATTTCAAAGATGGGCCAACTCTGTTAATAAATCATTCAAGAACTGCAGCCATAGGAATGTAAAGCCTGGGATATTGTGCCATACCTTCCAATGTTACCAATCTTAACACCCAAGAGGGTCTGTAGGGAAGGAGGAGGTTTTGTGGATCTTGGGGGGCTGGAGCTACTTAACCCTTAATGTGAGCACCTTGACTTGGGCCCAGAAATGAACTGGTGACTGGGGAAGCTGTTTTAAAACAGGGATTATAAGCGATCTAAAAGGAACCCCAGGCAGTAACCTGTCTGTTATATTTTGGATCAATTGAAGTTTCTGAGTCGTCCTCAGTTGCCTTAAATAAAAGTTCAACATGAACTTTGCCTAAGTGTAGTATGTGAAATGGCAAGCTGCACATATAGGTACGTAGCCTGCTTGAATCCCATGGAGGCCAGCCATGTGCAGAATTACACCCTTGGTGTAGTGCAGTCAGAAAGTATCCCACTCCCACTCCGACGTGCAGGGTTAAACTAAATGAGATGCCATTGGCACAATTAGCAATTGCATGGGTGGTTTTCCAAAAGTAAATAGCAGACACGGCCCCACCAGTCCTGATCAGGATTTTGTGATCCTTCTTTGCCTCTCGCGGTGGACTTGATCCAGACTGGGGACCCACACCAGCTGCTACTTGCAGAAGTTAAGTGCCCATTTGTGCCATTGACAGTTTTTCTTTCAATAGCACCACCCCACAGCAGGGGATGGACGATTAAAGCCCACCTCCCTTCCTCCAGGATCCAGATTTTGATCACACACATACACCTGCTATTAACTTTTTAAAAGCCTTTTAATTCCATTTCCTTTAATTCTATTTATTATTTATTTTACTCTGAACATTTCTGCGCCGTCTATTTCTCCAAGGAGACCCAAGGCAGCTGACAGTAATAAAAGCAGAGCCTGTAACATAAGTTAACAATATCCAATCTGTTTAACAAATTCCAGCAGCACAAAAATAACACGGAACTGAGCCAGCAAAATTACATAATTTAATTTGTTTCAATTAAATTAAAAAATAAATCGCTTGTTGTGTGAAAGGCGTCTCATGGCATTTGGTTTTGGGCTTTTCAGAAACCTGAAGGGAATGAGCTGAAACCTGAAGAAAGACAATTTTAGCAAGGAACAAAATAGTGGAAAGGCAGCCCCAAACTCTTCCCAAAAGGGAAAAAAACAACAAAGAAAAGAAACTCAGTTTAACAGGGGCATCTACTTAAAAAATGGGGGTGGTAACTAGGGACCATTGGTGTGAATGTGATGTCACTGCTAAAGAATTTCTCTTCAGAACTGGAAAAAGAAATTCCGCTTAGAGTTACGGATGTTCCCCCCTTCATTGTTTTTGTTCTCATTCTGTTGTCGTCGTTTTCCTCCAGTGCACACATGCCTGGATCCATCTGCGTTCATTTCCATGTGCCTCCTTTTTCCGGAGTACGGTCTGCTGAGGAAGAAGTATCTAAATAATTGCTCCCACGGAGCAGGAATGAGCAAGTAGTGCCCATTTTGGATTTATTTGGTTTTCAAAACTCGCTTGCTGTTGACTCATAGCTGAGATTCTGGCAAAGTAAGGTGACACGAAGCGCACACGGACATGTCATTCACAACTGGGTTTTGCTCGTCTTCTTGTTTTGGCAGCCCGCATTGTCCTTGCTTGTTGTGTAGCAGAGATATTTATCAGACAAGAACAATTCATTACCCAATCCCTATCCAGCTGCCGGAGATCTAGAGGAAGGAGTGCTTTATGGCCACAAACTTCCTGAATTTACTATGAATTACCTCATGCATATTTGAAACAATAAGCATGTACAGCCAAGAATATTTGGCTGGGTGCATTAGGATGTTCCAGGAGAGGAAAATGAACTTCCTGCAAGATGCCTCCTTCCCTCTTTTTAAGATTTGTGTTCCTTTGTGTTTAAAGCAATTTGTGCCACTACCCAAAGGAGCACTTGGCAATTCTAATGCCAGAATAAGGTATCTTCAGTAGCTGGTTTTATGCAGAAGGAGAACCGAAGCAGGGCCAAATGAAAACATCTGTGTGAGGCTGCCCGTGGCAGGGATGTCAAGAGGGTTTCCTGGGCATGGCACACTTTGTGGGGCTTGGGCCCCTGTCTCCTCTCCTCAGGCAATTTATTGACAGGAACTGCTGCACTTATGTCCATATATTAACTTAACGCAGCCTACCTCACAGGTCTGTTTCAAATATAAAGGGGAGAAAATGTATACAAGCTTGAGCTCCTGGTTGGAAAATCAAGATACAGTGGTACCTCGGGTTACATATGCTTCAGGTTACATACGCTTCAGGTTACAGACTCCGCTAACCCAGAAATATTACCTCAGGTTAAGAATTTTGCTTCAGGATGAGAACAGAAATTGTGCTCCAGCAGCGCGGCAGCAGTGGGAGGCCCCATTAGCTAAAGTGGTGCTTCAGGTTAAAAACAGTTTCAGGTTAAGAATGAACCTACGCAATGAATTAAGTACTTAACCTGAGGTACCACTGTACAGATATATGCCACATACTGCATAGTTAAACTATGGAATAAACTCCCACACGAGGCAGTGAGAGAAACCAAGTTGGGTGGCTTTAAAAGAGAATTGGACAAGTTCATAGAGGACCAATCTATCAATGGCTAACAGCCATAATGGCTATCTTCTGCCTCCATCATTAGCAGTATGCCTCTTAATACCATTTCCTGGGGATCACAGCTGAAGAGAGAGCTGTTGCACTCACATCCTGTTTGCCAGCTTCCCAAAGGCATCACTGTGAGAACAGGATGCTGGTCTAGGTGGGCCTTTGGCCTGATTCAGCCAGTCTCTTCTTATGTTTGTATGTTAAGCTGAAGGGACTTTAAACAGCCATTTGCAATATAGTTGGAGCCTCCTCTTCATGAAAAGCACGATAATACTCCCTGTCAGTACTGTCAGCCACAAATTCTGAAACTGAACACCACTCTGGCACCCATGGCAACTGTTCAGGTGCACACCTAATGTGACTTGAAGCTGCATCCCACACAAACACCTTTCAAGCATTTTCCAAATACCAAATATTTCCAAATACCATATAAAATCATCATAGATTTTTGCAAGGCAGATTGCAGAGGTTCCTCTTTCAAAGCCCTCCAAGTTGGTGCCCATCACTACATATTCTGGGAGTGGGTTCCAGAGCTTAACTATGAACTGTGAAGAAGTACTTTCATTTGTCTGTTCTGAATCTTCCAATATTCTGTTTCATTGGATGGCTCCAGGTTCCAGGATTATGGGAGAGCAATCCACTTCTTCCATACCATGCAAAAAACATATACATTTCTGTCATGCCCCCTTTCTCATGTCCCATGCTTTATTTTCCTAAACAAAAAATATCAACATGTTGGAATACGTTATTATGGGAGTTGCTGCATCCCCTGAACCTTGTTCATTTTGGTTGCTCTTTGTGAAACCTTTTCCAAAAGCACAATATCCTTTCTTTAGCTGAGGGAGCCAGAACAATACAGAGTTGCACCATAAATTATGCCATTGCAAGTTCTGTTTTCAACCCCTTTCCTAATTATCCCTAACATCCCTAATTTCACAGCTGATCTGGGCATTTGAATTTTTTTGACTGTGTCTGATTTGTTGTCTTATCCCCCCCCCAAATGAAATAATGTAAGGCAGAGATTTTCAACCTTTTTGAGTCCATGGCTCCCTTGACCAATTACATTCTTTCTGCGGCACTCCTGTGGGGCTCAGGAGCCCAGTTATGTCACCCCTTGCCTGCAGAGCTGGCAGCCTCTCACCCTTTTTTGGACACCCTCCCTTGTGGAGTGTTCCCTCAGCCTCCTCTCCTCTCCCCTCTCCTTGAGAGTCCTCTGGGCAGCCACAGCTGCTGCCCCTGGTCTCTGAGCTGCCCCTCTGCCCCAAAGAGAGGTGCCTCCTCACACTGCCCCTCAGGGACCTGGGAAACACAGCCTGAGGACCATTTTCCTGGGGAGCTTGTAGCCAGGGCTGCCGCAATAAACAGCTGTGCAAGCCTTTGGAAGGCAGAGAGGCAAGAGGGCATCAGAGGAGGGAGGGAAGGAAAGAGGGACAGAGGCCAGTGTTGCACCCCTGACCATCATTCAAGGCACTCAGGGTGCCACGGCACACTGGTTGAAAACCACCAATGTAAGGATATATTTAAAAGATTGCACTGTAACCGTAGGAGAACACCAATCACCTTAATGCATTTGAAGCAAAACAAACCCCCAAACAGCAAACCACGTGTCACATAATAAGGAACCAAAGATTGGATTTTAAACTTGTAATGGTGGCATATTGGTTAAGGTAAGGTTATCAGACGTCCCCACTTCCCGGGGACAGTCCCCAGATTTACACATCAGTCCCCATACAAAATCCATTGAACTTGAAAAGTGTCCCCGGATTCCTTGGAAAAAAATCTGGTAACCTTAGGTTAAGGATGAAACAGCTTCAGAGGTTTCATCTAGAATGTTAAAACCTGAGTTCTTGGTGAAAGAAAGGACATTGCAAGATCGCCATAGGCTGTTCTTTCTTTAAAACGTCCTGGGGAAAAATAGCTACCATATTACACATCATATGGCATGTGACCGACTACATTTACACATGGCAACATGCCAACCATTATCCTTCAGAATAATAACTTAGCAAATGTAGCATTTAGACAGCGTCTCAACAATATGACAGTTGAAATCTGTCCCAACAGAAAATTGCTGTTCCAGGTTTAAATTTAAAAACAGTCCAGCATGAGTCATTCTTGTGGTGGCCAGATTCACTCCTCATTCATCTAGGCATTATCTCTTTTGCAGCAAACTGAACAAAAGAATAAAACCATAAAACAAATGCATATTCTCCTCCTAACCAACAGAATGTTCCTCAGCCATTTCTCTCTCTATGTATCGCTTAATGCCAAACTAGGTTTCTAAGTGGTTTACAAGTATAAAAACCAATTATATATGCCTTAAAATATGAACATCCACAAATAAACTGCACAGAAGAACAGTGGTTCTCAAACTTTCCCCCTCCCAACCCCCTGAAAATGAGGGCCTTGGTGGATCGCGGTGATTTTTCTGCCTGCTATAGCGATGGTAATGTGCTATGTTAGATGCCGTATGACTTTTACTTGTATTTTTATTTCTTCTTGTATTTCTTCTATATTGTATTTTATTGTACAGTAACTTGAATTCAATGAAATACAAATTGTAATATAGTTAAATGCAATATAAGAAATAAAAGAGGTAATAAGTAACAAGAGGTAACAAGAGGTAAAATAAAAGAGGTAACAAGTAAAAATCAATATCAACATTTAATGGGGTGGATGTGCCATCTCCCATCTTCAGCCACAAATCCACAAACACACTGTGGACCCCTGAATGGAGCTTGCAGACCACTGGTGATCTACGGATCAGAGTTTGGGAACCCTTGCAACAGAACCATCTCATTAAAATATTGTTATGCATGTGCTGGAAACTGAGGGGTACAAATCTGTGTGTGAAACGAGCAAGCAGTAAAATAGAATCAGGTCACTGAGTCTGCAACATTTCTTACCTTTCGCCTGTGTGTGAAGGTGGATAGATAAAAGCATCAATGTATTTACATTGGGTTGGAGCCAGTGAAGCTGCCCTGTTAGCACAAGGACTTCCGCCTGCTCAATGGGTCTCCCTCTCCCTCTTCTGTCCTTGTGTGCCTCCTGCATCCCTCCAAATCTCCTCCACAACAAATTGGGAGAGGGGTGCAAGGCGAGGGAAAGGAATTCCCATTGTGCAGGCAGAAGTCCTTGTGCTAATGAGAAGACTTCATTGCACACAACCCATTTTGTCTCTGTTGCTATCACTTGATGACCATAAAATCAAGTGATGGTGATTTGCATGTTGGAAAGAGCCACCTTCTATCACAGACAGAATTTCCATGCACAATACTTTTTCAGCGGTGTTGGCTTGATTTAATATCGGTATGCCACTGCTCCTGTCTTGCTCCCAGAAGTCTAACATATAGTATGGCACTCACAGTGTTCAACATATCTTAGTGCTGATCCACTCAGTCCCAATTCTGTGCAAATTAAAACTACAGTATGTGAAGATCTGTAGCACCTTAGAGTTCACACTGCTCCAAGAGTGGCCTTATTTTTCCCTTCCTTCTTGGAAACTCTCCAGAGTCCAAGTTGGCTATGACCAGGAAGTGCTGATAGGACTTTTGGCATTCAGTGGCTGTGGATAACCTTTGAGGAACCTTGAACTGGAAGGCATATCAGTTTGGATTGATACCGACCACAATACCCTAGGCTCAACTTGTAAATATAGAAATAATGTGCCATTTCCCATTTCTCTACAGTGGTTTATGATGTCATAAACTGGGCTCCTCCAGGGAGGGCATTCCACAGCTGCAGCACAACATCCAAGAAAAGTTTGACTCCAATCCCCCTTCAGCAGACTTCCTGGTACTTGGGGACCTGAAGCAGAGCTTCTGCAGATGATCTCATCCAACATGATGGGCCATGTGTTATGTTTTCCCCCGTGAGCAGGCAGCATAGGACTGAGTTGGCTTTATGGCACTCAGTCCTAAAACTGGAAGGTTGTCTGCATTTCCAGGTTACAGTACTGCTCCAAGCAAAAGAAAAATTGCATTTCCTTTCTGTTCTCTTGCCTAGAGCTATTACCCAGACCAGCACTTGGCTAGAAGAAGCTCTACCTGTACATTGTAACTGCAATATACCCTGAGAGACAAAAGCGTTTGCAGAAGCATTAGAGTTCTCTATTTCCCCCTTTCCTCTCCGCATGTGAATAATGGATACAAACTGCTGACCGTGGGGAACATGGAAACTGTAAGCAAATATGGAAGCCATTAAGCATTATTTAGCAACATAGACCGCATGCAGCTGTTATGGTGCATTTATGCAAGCTATCGCTGGAATTAAATTAGGATTTTTAAATGGGGGGGGAGCATTATTTCCGTCTTTCTTTCCATTTTTGGCGTGAATAACCACCAGATGGGAAGAACAGCATGAGTCCAGAAGTGTTCACTAATTTTATAGCAATATTTTTCCTACACTAGTTTGACACAGAAATTCTCTCAACCTCGGGGCTGTTTTGTGTTTCTTGTGCATCACTGCCCTCCCCTAAAAGTGATTGTCTTCATTTCTGCACACCGTTGCATTTGGGTCTGGGGAATGAAATGTCACCCATCACAGACAGCAAAGGCGTGATTCTGAAACCCCACATTGGCCACAACCTCTCTGGCTGCCTTTGAGCAAGCAACCAGCCACCTGGCTTCAGGTCTGAATGAGCCACTGGCAAATTGCCCTCCAGTGAGGCCCTGTTCTAACATCCCACCATGTCTCTGATGGAATCTCACTTTAGGGGATTGTGGGAAATGTATATGATGGGGTCCCAGGAGCAGCCTGGGATTGCTACGTGTTAGCACCATAGCTGTCATGGACTGGCTGGATCCTGAGGACTGGTAGGAGGCATCAGCTGGGGAACCCTCAAGGGAAGAAGGCTCATGCCAGGAGATTGGTAGTAGGATGATGATAGGTAGTCAGAGGGAGAAGAGGGAGCAGACTGGGAGGAGGAGGAGGGGTTGGAAGCTGAAACGCAACAAAGTTTGGTGAGCAGGAAGAGTCTGTGACAGAAGCAGAGGCAAAAGAGGAGGATGGAGAGAAGTGAGGTGGGCAAGAGGCAGAGATACATCAGACTAGAGAGAAAGCCAGGCTGTCTCCTGCTCCTGCTCCTACCAGCTACCCTTCCCCCTCCAGTCTCCCAGAACCCAAAGAAGTATGAAGAGGGAGGAGCTAAGACAGACAAGGAGCCTCAGATTGCTGGGGAAGGGAGATGGGGAGGAGGAGACTTAGGGAGCTGTGGGAATGTAGGGACCTTCAGTCCTTGCATAGGGGAAGGTTCTACCAGGAAAAGTGGCCGTGTTCTCTAGGCCTGGCCTCCTGAGCTATCTTGTTTCTTTGACTAAAGAGTTAACTTCACTGAAGCCGTGTGAGTTATTGCTGACCTGCTCCTGGCACCTGCTTCTGACAATATGTGACTAAGAGACATCAGGGCTGGTCCAAGACATTATATTGCCTGAGGTGAAGGAAAGATGGCTCTCTCACCCCTTCATCTGCAGAATCTTACTTCACAGCAGAATCTTACTTCAATACTAGCAATGGGGAGATGTCTCCTGTTGCATCTGAGGGCATCAGGCTAGTTATGAGGTGGGAGGGCGGCTTAGGACAGGCCATACAATGGTATGGGGAGAGGGCTCAGGTGGGATGACTAATGGGCGACACCCCTACCCCCACCCAAGCATCTGAGCCTCACTCTGCCCAACAGCAGAGCCAATCCCTTATTTCTGAACTGTTAGAAGCAGGCATCTTTCTTGCCAGCTTCTGCGAGATTGCTGTGAAGCCTTGTCAACACAATCAAAACATCAGACTGTTTCACATGGCTGGTTCATGTGAGGGTTGCTCATTGCTCAGTAAAGGCAACATCATGTGCCATCTTGTGCCTTTGCAGCTGGAACTCTCCCATCATCCAGCGGTCCATTCAGACATGCTGCTTTTGTTACTTCGTGCAATCATCCTGTCCCCAGGCGTTTGTCTGAACCAGTCCTAGCCTTCCACTTCTTGGGAGGAAAGAAGGCACCCCCCCCCAACATATGGTGTTTGTTTTCACTTGTGTTGTTTCCGCTTGGCTTCATGCGCTTGCTCATCTGCTGCGCTTACATCTTCGAAGCCTAAACTTAAAACAGAGGCCGGTCTGGATTTTGTGGGGGAACATAAGGGCAGATGGAAAATAAACAGCCCAAAGAATCCCTGGCTAATAGAACTGCGTATTGTTACCAAAAAACCAGGAGATCCAATACACTGGGGAGCCATCAGCGGGACTGGGAAAGTTGCTGCGGAGCTGTGTTTCCCCGCCTTTTCTCATCTCAAAAGGAATTGTCAAAAGGAAGAGTGTGTTCATTCTCCATGATAGTGGCCCATCACAGGGAGGGTCTTGGAATGTATGTTATGACTTGTAAAAAGATAAAAAATAAAACAGGTAGGAGATGGAGTGGGGAGAGAGAAGGAATAAGCAGGTCATCAACCTAGTGGCAGGAAGTGAGAATCCAGGAAACCTTGTCTGTGGGCTTCTCCAGATGTATGGTACATTCATGATGATTTGTGCTCCTGGTGGTATTGGGGTGGTTGTACGCTCTCCGACTTTCAATACCATTTGCATCTACAAAGGTTGCAGGGCAAGTATGCTGCTTCATTTCTAATCACAACTCACTGCTGAAATCCTATAACTTTATACCACAAATGTCCTGGTTTGTTTGTTTTTAGCCTGCTTTAGTTGCACTAGAGCGTAAGAGGGCTCCTCTGGATGGCAATAATGAGATGGTGCTGGAGAACATAGCAGAACAACTAGTAAAGCAAAATGATGTGCAGTCTAGTATACATGCACATTGCAGAATACACCCACAAAAAAGCACCATTCTGGAGGAGACCTATGCCATTTCCCATAGTGGACAAAGTTAGTGGAAAGAGTGCATTATGATCTCAATATAATCGTGGTATCTAGTCATGGCAGCATAATTACTGACAGTGGGGAACAGGTCACTGTCACAACACTCTGCTGGTGGAGAAAAATCTCAGTGAACTCAGACAAAGTGGAATAATCTCCAATACATTCATATGCAATGTTGAATCAGCACTAGGTAGTCAGAATCATGTGTCCCATGGGCGTAGCCTTTGGTTAGAGGGGCAAAACCTCAGTTTGCTATGTATTTTTATTGATTTAGGGGGGCAGTTGCCCCTTCCTGCTCCCCCAGCTATGCCCATGACGTGTCCCATTTCCAACCTATGCATAATAGGTTCTGTGCATAATGTGCAGTTGGGCACCATGTGTCTGATCTGCTCATCATAGATGGCTTTCCACCAGTCCCCTGGACAACATGCCAAATGATTAGAAGCTGAAAGCAAACATTGCATGGTTTAATGCTTCTTTAATAATTGTCAGTGGATTACATGATCCCTCATTCTTTGCCCAGGATGGATGTCCCAGTTTCCCCATCTGAGTGACACTACTCAAATGTAGGCCCAGTTTCAATAATGTGCTTGAGGAGAAATGTGTGTGTCGGGCCAGCCGTTACAAATGGCGCTTTTCAGCATAAAATAAAGACGCAGAGAGCTAGCTTATTTCCTTGGACTGATGGAGCAGCTCTTTCAGACATCTTCTCCTCTCCAGTCCGTTTTTATTACCCTTTGTTCTCTCCAGCCGCATGGCTGCATCCCAGTGTCTCATGTTACCTCATCCGGCCAAGCTTAAACCCACCCACACCATATAGGGTCAACACTGCCCAGAGGAAACACAACTCCTTTTAAGGTCAATACAATCCCAATACACTGTAAGACACAGACATGCTGGTCACTGGGTCAGCAAGACACCAGGTGGCACTACAAACCTCGGCCAGGGCTTTCTGGCTCCCACCCTGGCTCCCACATGCCCTCTTTCTTTATATTTTAAGCATAATCATATATATCAGTACCAATGGCTTTGTCGAGCGTGATAAGCGACTCTTTTGACACCGGAAGCGGGCCGTGGACTGGAGAACCATGCAGTACATACAGAATTTAAGAATGAATACATTGTATATAGCAACACAAAAAAGAATGAATACATTGTATATAGCAACACAAAATAATGCAAATAACTACTATAATAATCACTATAATCAATAAATGTCGAAGCCAACTTCCATCTGGAAGCCAAGAATATAAGAATTCTGATTCCATGCTGCATGGTAGGCTTCCTTTCTAGTTTATTAGCCATGCACTGGTGTCACTTCTATAGCACTGAGATTGGTCACTGTATGTTCCTGTAAGAGAACAAGAGCTATTAAACATGAATTTCAATGTATATTTACAGTTTGGATATATGCCCCATGATTCTTTCCCTCTTTAATTTGAAAATAACTGGGGGCAGGCATACATACCCAACATGTAGAAGCATGCAATAAACTAGTAAACTTAATCATAACTTCTACAAAAATATTATTCCTCTATATCTTATGATAATTTCACCCCTAAAAGTCTTATTCAACAACACTGTTCTTCTAGTTCGAGAGTGGCTGAGCCGTGAATACTGCCAGCCAGTGTAGGATTCAGGCAACTGCTGCTTGCCAGCCAATAAGGTGAAATATGGTGGTTTCAACTGGACCGTGTCGTCTGCTTCTCTTCCTTGTATAATGGTGCAGCAAAGGATGGCAAGGCAAATGGTTAGGAAGCACTTCTGCAGTTGAAACCCATAAAGGCTTGTCCTCGATGTCCACTGCCGCGTACCCTCGTCCCCACGTGATCAGCGGGACAGGTCCATGCCATGCGGGATCAGGCAAGCGTCTGTACACCACCAAGGGGCAAAGGAGTGCCTCCTCCTTCCTAAAATGCAATTCCGCGGGAGTATGGGTCCTAGTATTTGGATATAAGAATGGTTAAACACAAAAAGAACTTGGTGAACAGCTGAAGGAATGTCTGCTGTTGGTGTGTTTCGGCCGCCAAGCAGTTTTAGCAATAGTGTTTTGAACATCAGGTGCGCTCTTTCCACTATCGCTTGCCCTATGGAGTTAAAGTGTATACCATGAGTTAATTTCACATTCCACAACATACAAAATTCCGAAAATGTTTTAGAAATATATGCTGGGCCAAAGGAATAGAAAACTGCTTAGCCAATGCTTTTGCAGGGAGATGAAGGTTGTTATAACATAGTATAGGATCAGAAAAGAGAGAAGGCAGAAATGTTCTTCAGAGCTGAATCTGCTCTTGAATTTCCCTCTGCTAAATACCCTGGGTGTGATGTGTGGGAGCGAAGATGTGCAACATAATAAGGAACTCTCTGTGCTGAAGTAAGGCCTACAGGGCAAGAAACAAGGAAAACAAGTCAGAATCCAAGGAAGGAGTTATATAAGATATTGGTAAAATAGCAAAAAGCGATATACATACTGAGTATCCACAATAAGATTGAAAGAATGAGTAGAAAAGGATTGAAAGGCAAGAATCACAGCCGCTAGCTCTGCTCGCTGGGCAGAAGACTGTGAAGAGGTAAATAAACTTTCCCATTTTCCTCCCTCCTCCCACATCACCACCCCCATACTTCTTGTTCCATCTGTGAAGAGGATTAATGCAGAGGGGAGAAGTGTGAGAGACAAGGGGTTTGTCAAAACATAAGTGACTTGTGTCAGAAATGTCAAACGATCATCCTTTGGAGGATTAAAAATGATGACCTATAAAATCAGCCAAAACAATTTGCATGGCAGCATTTGTGATCAATAAATGCTGCTGTTCAGTCTGTGAAAATGGCATCTAAATTGATGCAACATCAAAACTGCTCAAAGTTATAGCACGTGAACGTCCTTTGATAACAATTGTCTGATGTGGATTCATTTGCTGAATAAATGTTCTTCAAAGGGGTATGAGGTAAATGTAAGCATTCTATAATGCAGATAGTCTTCTTCTTGTCCATCTGAGCATATAAATTTCCTGTTGGCAACAATGGTGTAGCAAATACTGCCAGATGCAGCTTGTGTTCAGCACCTCTAGGTGGCGCATGCGGAAAGGTTTCAATGCTTCATTCACAAAATTTTGGCAAAGTGTAGGGGAGTTCCGCATGCTGTTGTGGCTGAACAATCCACTGATATCACTGGGTGGATTGCAAATTGTTATATACTGGCAATGTAAAAGCAAACTGTTCCTGTCTGCTGGATCCAGTGGGATAGAAATGTTCAATGTAGCTAAAAGTCAATTGTTCAGAGATAAGCTGTTCAGAAACGAGATGGTGCCATTGCTGCGGTTTTTTCTTTTGGTGGAGGCCACTGTTCTACCCACACTGAGGTATCAGTGATCTTGGTTTGCCATGCTGGAAACGCTGTATTGATGGCTACAGGTTGGTTTTTATCTTGTGCTGCTGCCAGCAATTGAGCCTTGTGGGTGGCTGTACCAACAGACTGACAAATGCGTAGCATCGTAGTGGCAGGAAGGTGTATTATCGGGCGCGACGCAACCTTACAATCCTCAGTGGCATTTTCAAAGGCCAATTGTTTGATAATTATTTGTTTGGCTTCAGGATTTTCAATTTGGCTACTCACTGCTGTAATCAGCCTGTCCATAAAGGAAGGACATGATTCTCTAGGTTCTGGGATTTTTCTCATTGCTTGTTTCGCTAAAGCAGGAGCATAAGCACCACAGGCAATTTCCCATTCATGAGCTGATGGGGGTAAAACTGTACGTGCCAAAGGCTTGATGTCATCTGGAACCAAAAGCTGGGCTTGAATTCCTGCTGGAACACCAGGGAATGCCTTAGTATCCTGAGTTAAGGAACAGGCAAATACTGCACGTTGCAAAGGGGTAGCTGCTTTTGCTGCTGCTGAAAGAGCAGGATCATTTCCAGCCAGACCACGGTATTTTTGCAGATTTGGGTCTTCTGGTGAGGAACTGCAGTCTGGAGGTTTGGGATCTGGGGCTGCAGCAGGCAAAGCAAGGGCTGGAACACATGGCAGGATAGCAGGCTGAATTAAAGAAGCTGAAGCTTGTGTTGGCAATGCAGCTATGGAGATATTTTTTGGTGATAAAGAACCCATAGCATATCGAACCTTGCACCATGCATTTAAATTCCGTACACCAATGCTGGGAAGCCCATGAAAATGTGTTCCAATATTGTCCCAATGTTTTAATTCCAAAGTTCCTTCTGCAGGAAACCAGGGGCAATGTTCATCGATTGCCAGAATGAGCTGTATCAAATCTCCCTCAGGAACTTCCAATTTGTTGCAGGAGAGGAGAAATTTTAAGTCTTTTAAAAATTTCTGTTGGGGAGTAGTCAAAGAGCTGCCCATTTTTCTAAAATCAATATTTAAGGGATCGACTAACCTTGGATCCGTAGATGAATAGCGCTTGCAGCCTTTTCCAGGCGAGGTAAGTCGATGAATATCCACTGCTTGGATCAAAAATCTTCTCACAGTCTTGCCCAGACTGTTTGCTTCAATCTTGCTTCTTTAGCTCTCTTTTAAAAACCTCAGTCGTATCTTTTATTCAGCCTCACACGGGGCACCACTTGTCGGGCCAGCCGTTACAAATGGCGCTTTTCAGCATAAAATAAAGACGCAGAGAGCTAGCTTATTTCCTTGGACTGATGGAGCAGCTCTTTCAGACATCTTCTCCTCTCCAGTCCGTTTTTATTACCCTTTGTTCTCTCCAGCCGCATGGCTGCATCCCAGTGTCTCATGTTACCTCATCCGGCCAAGCTTAAACCCACCCACACCATATAGGGTCAACACTGCCCAGAGGAAACACAACTCCTTTTAAGGTCAATACAATCCCAATACACTGTAAGACACAGACATGCTGGTCACTGGGTCAGCAAGACACCAGGTGGCACTACAAACCTCGGCCAGGGCTTTCTGGCTCCCACCCTGGCTCCCACATGTGTGTGTGTTCCTGGCCAAAGGAGGTCATAGCCAGGAAAGCAATCTTACCTAATGCAAGGGGCAGACAGACTACAAAATCAGTATCCCCTCTAGAAGCATGAGATAAACCATGAAACTCTTAATTTCAGGGTCATGGGTTTGAGTCCCATGTAGGGCAAAAGATACCTGCATTGCAGGTGGTTGGACTAGATGACACTCATAGTCCCTTCCAATTCTATGATTCTGTGATCCTATACATCACTCGAGACTGAACTCAGACTTAAACAGGAATGTGCATGCTGAATAGTTCAGCAGGCCAAAACTGTACTATGAAGCAGCAGCTTTTTGCTGGCTGAAAGACTGGCTACTTCTTGAGAACACAGACATTTTGGATTTAGAAGGGTTCAATAACAGGTTTGGTTGGCATGCATATATATGGTATGACAAGGTAAAAACCCACAAAGGTTTCAAAAACCATATTGTTAGGAAAGCATTATATAATGTTTGGATTCGTTATAAAGATTTGTTGGAAAATAAAACCCCTAGGTGGTTGTCACCAATGGAGGCTAAGGAAGTCAAAAAACTTAATATGGAATCTAAATGGCCAAAATATTGGGAAATTATAGAGCAAGAAGGTGGAAATGTGAAATTACAGAGTTATGAGAAACTGAAGTCTAAAGTAAGAGATTGGCTTCATTATTACCAGATAAATGAAATATTTAAACAGGACAGGAAAATCGGCTTCCAGGTGGAAAAGTCAAAGTTAGAAACAGAATTGTTAGAACCCAATACTAAGAATTTGTCAAGAATGTACAACTTGCTGTTGAAATGGAACACACAGGATGAAACGGTTAAATCAGCTATGATTAAATGGGCACAGGACATTGGACATGATATTATGTTTGCTGACTGGGAACAGTTATGGACCACCGGAATGAAGTTTACGGCATGTAATGCCCTAAAAGAGAATATTATGAAAATGATTTATAGGTGGTACATGACCCCAGTCAAGCTAGCAAAAATCTACCATTTGCCCAATAATAAATGTTGGAAATGTAATGAAACTGAAGGTACTTTCTATCACCTTTGGTGGACGTGCCCAAGGATTAAGGCCTTCTGGGAAATGATTTATAATGAAATTAAGAAGGTGCTTAAGTGTACCTTTCATAAGAAACCAGAGGCTTTTCTCCTGGGCATGGTAGGCCAATTGGTGTCAAAGAAAGATAGGACGTTTTTTATGTATGCTACAACAGCAGCAAGAGTTCTACTAGCAAAGTATTGGAAGACACAAGAACTACCCACGCTGGAAGAGTGGCAGACGAAGGTGATTGACTACATGGGACTGGCAGAGATGACGGGCAGAATCCGTGACCAAGGGAAAGAGACGATTGGAAGAAGATTGGAAGAATCTCTTCGTATGATGAGGCAAGGAGGAAAAGGTTCAGCCCAAGAGTAACATTTCATTGGTCAATGACCAAGGGAAAGAGACGGCGGAGGAAGATTGGAAGAAATTTAAACTTTATCTTAAAAATTGTTGTAAAATTAGTGAGTGTTAAAATGTCATGGGTAAAGCATAGCAGATTTGCAGAGATAAATGATTGGACAAGAGGAAAGAAAAGGGTTAAAGAAAGGAATTTATAAGCAATTTGATCAGGGGTTGCTGAAAAAGTTTAAAACAGGGATGCAGAAAAGGGAGGCATGGGGAAGTCGTTGAAATTGGGTACAAGAAAAAATTCATGAAATTATACATGTTTATATGTTCGTTTGTTTGTGTTTGTTGTTTGTAATGTCTTATAATATATGTTGAAAAGCCAATAAAAATTTTATTAAAAAAAAAAAGAATAGTTCAGCAGGCATGCTGGGTAATCAATTCATATGCCATTTGCTTCATTTGGCTAATTATTAATACAGAAGGATGTAAATATTTGGATTAGATTTTACTCCCTTTACCTGTTTTCCATCTATGTATCAATCATGTCCTCAGAAGCAGCATCCTCCGATTTCACCCATGATCTCACTGAGGTAGTTGGCCATGCATAGGGATCATTTCGGTGAATGAGGAATGTTTTAGCATTTGTGCGCAGCAGGAGATGACTGTTGCTTGAAAACACGTCCTCTTTCTTAGCCTTACACCTGGAAAACAGGGGCGTAGGGCAGTGGTTGCCAACTTCTTACCAAAGAAGGTTTGGGCAGGTGTGCCTTCACTCATCCCAGTGATCCCATCATTGTTAGGAGAAGTCCCACCTGCAAAATATTTCCTTACCATGGAAAAAATGAACAAGGCACCAGAGAAACAGACTATGAGACAAGGTGTTGACAACCTCCTAAAGGTGTGTCAGTAGCCTGTGCAGGCAAGCAGCAGTTGGTGCCCTTGATGAGAGAAGGGTACTAGTGGCCAAGGTGGAATGCTAGTGTATGTGCACCTGAAACCAGAGGGAAGCATAGGATGCCTTGGGCCAAGTGAAACTGTTGGTCCATCCTGCTCAGTCCTGTCTCCTTTGACTGGCAGCAGTGGCTCTCCAGAGTGACAGATTGGTGTCTTTGCTCCCTGGAGATGCTAGAGAGCAAACAGGAGACAATCTTCTGGCCATAGGCTTGCCACATTATATAAGTCTCTGCTCTTGACACCAAGAAATTTAGGAGATGGTGATTGTCAGGGATAAGTACATAAGAATGCCTATTCAGTCCACCTTCCTGCTCACACAGCTCTCAGCCAGATACACCTGGGAAATCCACAAGCTAGACGGGAGGACAATAGCCCTCTCCCACCATTGTTCCCCCAACATCTGGTATTCAGAGTCAAAAAGCCTCTAATCTTGGAGCTTGCATATAGCTGTCATACTGGTAGTCTTGTCCTCCATGAGACAAAAACATCACAGCTAGTGGCCATTGCACTATCCTGTATTGATAAACTGCCTTCCGTAAATAAGTATTAACGTTTGTTTGTCTTGAATCGGCTGTCAGTCAGCTTCACTGGATTCTTGAGAGAGGGAGACAAATAGATCTCTATCCAACTTTATCCACGTAACACATATTTCTATAAACCTCTACCATGTTCCCCCTTACTCACATTTTTTCTTCTAAATTTGGTATCCCCAAACACTGCAACCTTTTCTCATTGGAGAGTGGCTCCAGCCCTCGGATCACTTTGGATGCTCTTTCCAGCTCTACAAAATGCAGATACGTGTGGGGCCAAAATGCTGAGATTAATGGCACAGAGAGAGGAGAAAAGTGGCAGCCCTAAGGAGTTGGTATAAATTTACAACTGCAGCTCAGGCCACTTGTAAAGTGCCATTCACCTTTCCTCTGTTCTTCTGTTTTGTTTAGGGTTTTTTGGTGGTGGGTAGGTTGGTTAAGGGTTTCCCCCATCCCTGCCCTGGGGAAACCAAGACCCTTTAGCTTAGTTGAAGAACGCCAGACCAAACAGTCCATGAGGCTGAGACGACAGCAGAATGTTCTTTTTTTTTTTGACAGCAGAATGTTCTGATAATATTTCTTTCCCCCCAAGATTAGAAATGGAAGTCACGCCAGAGTGTGGAAATTCCTTGGAGCATTGTGACTAGGTAAAGGAAGTGGTTCAAAGCTGAGCTACTGGCTTCTTCTGTGTTACAGAACAGAAGCCAATTTTTACTTCCTGTAACTAGCTCTCACTTCTTTGTGCTGCCTGGAGTTAGTTTGGTGGGGGCGCTCTATAGACACTTTTATAAGGAATAACAATAATAAACTTTTAAAAACCCAAAAACCTAACAATAAAACAAGTTTTCAAATGTGTCTCTGGTTATTTTCCTGCATTGCAGCAGGTTGGATTAGATGACCCCCTGGGTCCCTTCCAACTCTCCAAATCTATGATTCTGGATAGATAAACATAGATAGGGAGATTCTGTTTGAATGAAAAACACGACCCTCTCCATTCCTTTCCAGCTGAAGGTTTGGGGGGAAAGTAGCCTGACTCCCAGTAAAACAAAGCAAACATTTTTCTCATTCTAAATAGCATTTGGTTTTGGCTGCTGCACTGCACAGTTGGAATTTTTATAAGGAGCACTGCTAGGCTGCCATCAACCATCACCTCCTTACATGAAGGCTTATGCAGATAGTGACATGAGATGGACGGTGCTGCTGGCTTTTTCAACTCTTATTTTAAAGCTCCGTTAGAACCAAGTACCTCTGAGTCTCTGCTTGGAATGATGGTAATGAGCGACACCAGGAAACACCCCTGTCATTGCTTTTTTTTCATGATCATTACTGCTAATCATGTGTCTCTGAGCACACATTCTAGGCTCCTTCTTACACCTGGGGCAAGGAACAAAAGAAGATGCACAGTTCCCGAACCTTAACTGTGTTTTCGGTTATGTATGTTTCCATCTTGTATTACTGTACCCCGTGTGTGTGTGTGTGTGTGTCTTACAGGACCTGTTGTTTTACTGTTTGTTGTTGCTGTTTTTACATGGTATGGGGAGTCTAGACCTCTTTGGAAGGTGGAGCAGTAAAATGAGGTGGACTGAACTGGTTTTTGGGGTCCCCCTCCCACTTCTGTGATTTTATAGCTGTCAGGTGGAATTCCGCACCAAAAGGTGACTGCTAAAATTGTTCATGGTACTAATTTGTTAATGCTGTGAGCCTCCCACCTTACTCTATGTTTGAGTTAATAGAACCACGTAGAACAAAAATGATATCAGTTTTGTTGTTGTTGTTTAGTCATTTAGTCGTGTCCGAATCTTCGTGACCCCATGGACCAGAGCACGCCAGGCACTTCTGTCTTCCACTGCCTCCCGCAGTTTGGTCAAACTCATGTTTGTAGCTTCAAGAACACTGTCCAACCATCTCATCTTCTGTCGTCCCCTTCTTCTTGTGCCCTCAATCTTTCCCAACATCAAGGTCTTTTCCAGGGAGTCTTCTCTTCTCATGAGGTGGCCAAAGTATTGGAGCCTTAGCTTCACGATCTGTCCTTCCAGTGAGCACTCAGGGCTGATTTCCTTAAGAATGGATACGTTTGATCTTCTTGTAGTCCATGGGACTCTCAAGAGTCTCCTCCAGCACCATAATTCAAAAGCATAAATTCTTCGGCGATCAGCCTTCTTTATGGTCCATCTCTCAGTTTTATGTGACCTTCATTTCAAGGAAACCAGCCCATGGAACTAGCGGAAGGGAACCACCCCTGAAATCCCTCAGAAGTTCGGGTATGTGTAACAATATTGATCTCGTCAACCAATATTCTCTACTGGAAAATCCACTCTTAAGTTTCATATTCTTCTTGACTTGGCTTTAAAGAGACCCCCATCCAATGTCAGTGCAAAAGGGAACGTTGTCTGCATGGGGGAATGAATGTGGATGAAACTAAAGGGAGATAGGAAGACAGAACCAGCAGGGTGGGTCTATATATTTCTTTTCACCTTTTGTTCAACCTCTGTAAACAGGTAATCAAGTCTGATCTCATGTGAGTTGTCCACCTGACCTACTTACATAATGCTACCACACCAAATATGAGAGGATCCTTGTCCAGGCATGTGGTTGCTTTTTGCCATTCAAGAAGCCTTTGCCTCAACTTCTATGGCTCTTTGGAGACTTCCTCTCACTTCTGGCTTTTATTTCCTGCATAGACGACTGGAGATTCTCTGTGGGCTGGAGAAGCCATGCAGTGCATCTAACCACAAAGGTCAGAGGATTGCTCTGCTCTCGTTTTGGATTAACTAGTCCTGTTTTAGAATGTGTCTGCTTGGTTTTTTTAGAACCTGGTAACGAGAGCTTGCACTCTGCCCCTTAAAAGCACCATTAAAAGAAATGCATATTTGTATTATTTTTTTTAATGCCCATGCCTGAACTGAGATACTTACCTATGATCCTATGGCTATGGACAACACATACATTTTGTAGTTTGTAAAGCATGCTAGGAATTGTAACTCTGTGAGGGGTATACTACAGTCCCCAAGATCTTTTGGGAGAAGGATGCATGGTGTGTACACATCCATAATAAATTCTTCTTTAACTGTTTCTTCTACTCATACTCCCTTCTTCTGTCAGATCTTAGGCTAGGATCCTGGAGGTACCCGAGTTGTACCACAAGTGAAACATATTGACAGATGTGTCAGGAACAATCTCATGCTCTGGGAGTCACTATTTAGTCATTGTTGCTGAGTAGCCCTGTGGAAAGGGCTAGTGATGAGCTACTCTTGACTGGTCCAAACATTTTGATTTTTTTGCCGTCTTCTCCTTGATTATCTCTTTTGCATTTTTTCAGTGTAATCATAGATATGTTTGTTCAAGAGTACCCCCCCCCCGGACTTCAGCAGGACATTAGGTTTTAGTCTGTTTTTCTGGGTTTTTTTTAGTAATTCCCACAGCAACACTTTGAGGTAGGTTAGGCTGAGAGCTGGTGACTGGCCCAAGGTCACCCAGTGAGCTTCATGGCTGAGTGGGGATTTGAACCCTGGTCTCCCAGATCCCGGTCCAACACTCTAACCACCACACCACACTGTCTCTCCCCGTTTCTCTGTTTTCAAAAACAAAACAAAATCCTCATAGGCACACAGTGCCCGCCTACTTGAAAACACTATGACATGCCTTGAGGGTCACAAGTTCAAGTTTGATTACATTGGTAAAATGGTCTAATGCATGTGTAAAGTGGTTTCTCCTTTGCCATTGTGGTGATGGCGAGAGTAGGCGGTTCTGCTTTTCCTTGAATCCGTTGCTACAGAGCTCTTTGCCGGTTGGGCCCATAGTCTGTGCTGTTCTGACTGCTCTGAGTTTTCAGTCAGTTTTCCTTTCAGAAGGTTTACAAAGGAGAATGGAGCCCTTATGTGGAGAATAGTCGTAAGGAACTGTTCTCTGTGGTTATTGATTTGTTCCCTAAGATGTGCATCCTGTTCTTCAGTGGGCATTTGGCATTCCCAGAGCAAGGACATAGGAAGCTACCTTGCACTGAGCCCAGACGACTGGTTTGGCTAGCTCAGTATTGCCAACACGGACTGGCAGTGGCTCTCCAGCATTTCAGAGACAAGTTTTTCCTTGCCCCACCTAGGGATGCTGGGGTTTGAACCGGGGCTTAATGCAAGCAAAGCATGTACTGTGCAGATGAGCTTCGGCCCTTATAAATAAAATTAGTGAGAAATGTTAACATTCAGCAATGAACCTTCAAGAATGCATAAGTGGTTTAACGGCCTTGTTTGCACTTAATGCTGATCCAATAGTTTAACTACGGGACCGTCCCTCCTAGTATGTCCCACAGAGGAACTTATGGTCTTCAAACAAAAACATCTTGAAGGTCCCAGGCCACAGAGAGGTTAGGCTGGCCTCAACTAGAGCCAGGGCTTTTTCGGCTGTGGCTCTGATCTGGTGGAACGCTCTGCCTTTGGCCAGGGCACAGCCTGACTCCCTCCTTTGGCAATCCTCACAGAAATCTAGCCCAATGGTTGCCATTAATTTGACTGGAATTAATTTTAGAATGAAATGATTTTAGAATGTTTTATCATTTTACTGTTGTTAGCCGCTCTGAGCCTGGCTTCGGCTGGGGAGGGCGGGATATAAATAAAATTATTATTATTATTATTATTATTATTATTATTATTATTAACTATGGTTTATTTGAACCTTGGTTTGTTTTCTGCAAAAAACAAAACCCATGATGTGAGGCCATAGTTGGTTTGGATTATAAACCACAGCTTGTTTTAACTACAGTGGTGCCTCGCAAGACGAAATTAATTCGTTCCGCAAGTTTTTTCTTCTTGCGAGTTTTTCGTCTTGCGAAGCACGGTTTCCCATAGGAATGCATTGAAAATCAATTAATGCGTTCCTATGGAGACCGCTTGCCAGGCTGGTGGTGTGGAGAAGGGCTTTTCTCCCCACCTCAAGCCTTCAGGACAGGTACGGGAACAGAGGGGAAGGCGCACAGCGCTTCTCCTCTGTTCCTGGGGCTTGCGGTGGGAGGAGGGTTTTTCCTCCCCACCGCCAACATGCAGAACAGCATTCTGAATGTTGGCGGTGGGAAGGAAAACCCTCCTCCCACCGCAAGTCTTCAGGACAGCCATCCGAAGGCTGGCGCGGGGAGGAGGTCTCTCCGCCCCACCGCCAGCCTTCAGAGCAGCCTTCCGAAGGCTGGCGGCGGGAGGAGGTCTCTCCGCCCCACCGCCAGCCTTCGGAGCAGCCTATCGAAGGCTGGCGGCGGGAGGAGGTCTCTCCGTCCCACCGCCAGCCTTTGGAGGAGGTCTGAGGACAGTGGGGAAGACGCGCTGCGCTTCCCCGCTGTCCCGGAGATTTCCCTATGGGCTTTCGTCTTGCAAAGGAAGCCCATAGGGAAATTCGTTTTGCGAAGCGCCTCCAAAACGGAAAACCCTTTCGTCTAGCGGGTTTTCCGTCTTGCGAGGCATTCGTCTTGCGGGGCACCACTGTATGGTTTAGAGTTATATGTGACACAACAGTCTTGCTTAACCAGACACTTATCAAGCTACAAATGTGCAAGAGAAGAGCAGCTGGAAAACAGATGAAGTTTTGGAGGAGAAACCTAGGACTTGTTTGCTCATCTGTGAAATGACTCATGGTTTGCAGAACAAACTATGACCTAGTGCTATGCGCCAATACAGCCAAATTGTTACTTGTGATTTTTCGACCCCTTTCTATGGCACCCAGGGCGTTTGTTCAAAAATAGCTTATTGGAGTACATTGCACGTGCAACACATAGTTGTGGATGTGGTCACGGTATAGCCATTACACCTGAGGCTGGAATCTTATCTATTTCATATACTTAAGTGGGATTGCACTTGTCAGTATAGGCCAAGATGAAAGACCTTCCAGTTAAGCCTCAGATGCTTTAGGAAAGTAGCAGTCTAACTGAATAAGCAGAGGCTGGATTTGACGGTGCCATGCACTTGCCTTTAGGGCAATATGAATACATAGGAAGACTTTGAAACATTGGACTCAGCTAACTACTGCACTGTCTGCTACTTAAAAGCAGATTACACTTAATAAAACTCACATAACCAGGGAACTTGCATTATTTAGAATAGACTTAGCAGTGTTTCTAGTGATTTGGAATATTTAGGGCATTCAGATATTCATAACCCCAGTTGTCCCTGGGAATGCATTTGTATGGACAATAGAGCATGTGAGTTGAGTTTCCAGCTGCAGCTTCTCAGTGGCGATTTTTGTGGCAATGCATTTCCAGCTGTCACTGTAATGGGGGTGATTTTGGGGTAGTGGTGGAAACATCCGCAAATGTCTTGCATCACACACACACACACACACACACACACACGGCTTCTCTTGAGCACACTGTGTGGAAAAGATTGGCCCACAGAATATGTCAGGTTGCAATCCTATAAAATGCTTACATGAGCAAAATGAGAAACTCAATGGGCCTTTCTTCTGAGTAGCCACTGCACAATTTGTGAAGACATGATGTGTATATAGCTCTCCTGCCTCAAGGTGGAGAGCAGAATTTATTGTTATTCTGGTTCCTTTTCACCTGAGGATTGTGTTGGTTATCCCTATTTGGCACACAGCCCACTGGGAATTCCTTCTTCTCTAGCTAGCTCAATTCAAACTATAGGAATTGAGGTCCACTAATTGAAATATGGGAAAGGTATAAAAACCTGTTGGAGCCTAAAGTTCCACACTGGTTATCACCTCTTGAAGTGTTAAGTGTGAAAAAGATTAATATGAGAAGTAACTGGGTAACATACAGCCAACTATTAATTAAAGAAGGTGGGAAATGGAGATTGAAACCTTATGGGCAGGTTAAAGAACTAGTATTTGATTGGCTACAGTATTTCCAAATAAATGCAATGTTTAAAAAAGACAGCAAAGAAAGAGGATATGTGGATAAAGACTCTAAATTTCAGACGGAAATTATAGACAATGATGTGAAAATTTTATCTAAAATGTATAAGATGTTGTTAGATTGGAATTTAGTAGATGAGGAAGTCAAGTCCGTTATGATTCACTGGGCTAGAGATGTGGGCCATAGTATACAATTTGAAGATTGGGAAAAACTGTGGAAAGATGGATTAAACTTTACAGCATGTACGACAATAAAAGAAAATGTCATGAAGATGTTTTATAGGTGGTATATAACACCTATAAAATTATTGAAAATGTACAAGGTTTGTAATAAGTGCTGGAAATGCAAAGACAAGGAAGGCTCCTTTTACCACATGTGGTGGGAGTGCAGAAAAGTGAAAGAATTCTGGGAAAAAATATATATTGAACTCAAGAAGATTCTAAAATATACGTTTTTAAAGAAACCAGAAATCTTTCTATTGGGGATACTAGGGAACGAGATACAAAAGAAGGATTGTAAATTTGTGTACTACGCGGTTACAGCAGCAAGGGTAATGCTAGCCCAGAAGTGGAAACAGCAGGAAATACCAACGGTGGATGAGTGGAGAGCAAAATTATTAGATTACGCGGAGTTGGATAAATTGACAGGAAAGATTAGATATTTAAGAGACCAAAAGTTCATTAAGGATTGGGGAAAATATGTAGATTACCTGGAATATATAAGTGAGGGACAAACAACGTTAAGGGGATTTAAAGAAGCATTGTGAAAGACGAAGAGTTATTGACTAAAGGGAATAGAAGAGAGATATATATATATTGTCAATACAAGCTAGGAAATGCGTAATTTTAATTATTACCACGAATGATTTACGGACAAGCTGAAGGAAGTCTTATAAGAGATGGAAATGTGAAATTTTTGATGTGAAATATGTAACGTGTATTTTTTTTTCTTTTTATTTTCTTCTTATTTTTTGTTTATCTTTTATTTGTAAATCAATAAAAAATTTAAAATGGAAAAAAGCTGTGCCAGCGTACAATTCTGGATTTGTGGAGCTCCCTTTTATTTTTACAGGGCTTCCACAGGAGACATCAGTGATGGAAGTTGCCTGTTTCTTATGTTTACTTATTATCACCTACAGTACTGGCAATTGCAGGGCCCAATCTTATTAGATGCTCTTCAAACTGAGTTTCTGGTCCTGGATCCCTCTGACAATTCCCATTTAAATCTTCCACGTTATTGAAATGGGTTTTGTTCAGGCAGGAAGACTTTCAACAAACACAACAGTGGGGGGAACTGCAGCAGTCGCCAAGTACACAGCCTGCAAAATGTAGTGCACATCTTCTGAAATAATCCATAATCTAGCACATTGATTTTGGTGGGTATGTTTAACTGATGTGGTACTATAGCCTAGTATCTCATTCTCTGACTGATGCTTTCCAGACATCATTGTATCACAGCTCCCATCATCCCTGACTGGTGTGGCTGGAAGCTGTAGTACAAAATGTTTGGAGGACACCAGGTTGGAAATGGGAAGTAGTGACCAAACTGACTGCTTAGTCATCACTCTGTGTTTCTCAACTGAATGAGCTACTTAAATCACTCAGTGATAATTTGTTTATGTTAATCAGATCTCCTAGACTGGGACAGATTTGTTTTCTGGTAATGCAGGTAGGATGATATATGGCAACTATGTCACTTAACAGCTACAGCTTCTGCCGGTTAGGTGAGCTGCTTCCTGTGACTCATTCTGCTCCACCTTGTTCAGGCACTCATGCTGCGGAAACCCCCACAGCCCAACCCTAGTAAAAACCAGCCATATCACAACAGGGGTGTTTTACATCTACTTTGCATCTGGGCAAGCATGTCACTCAGGCTGCAGGAGGACAAAAGAATAAACAGACCAGGCCTAGTATTCATGTGCATCTTCAAGGTGTTGTTTCTTGTGACCAGTTCCTTCTGCTTCCCCTGTGCTTGTGGTATCTGGTAGCACAATCTTTCCTGCTCTTGGGTCCACTCAAATAATCATATTTAACAACAATTCTTTGTTGTTTCAAAGCCAGTTCTTTAGAATCTAAAGAATCCTTATGCTGCCAGATGCTTGTCCTGTGGCTGGGTGAGATAAAGATCTGGCCCACCAGGCCAAAGAGGTTTCCCATATCTATTTCGTATATATTCCCATATATTGCCCCCTTTCCACTCATCCATTGACCGATCTGATAAACAGGGAGGAGGCCATTTGCATCCCCATCAGGGTTGGGCAGAGAGGTTTGCAGCAAAGCTAACAAAGAGTCTTGTGTGGCACCATAAAGACTTAACAAATTCGTTATGCATACATTTTTGTCAAACCCACTTAATCAGAGACATAGGTGCCACGTCTTGCAGTGAGAAAGGGGGTTTGAGCCCATGAAACCTTGTGCCATGATGTATATATAAATTTACAAGATTCTGCTGTTTTATCTTTCTTCTTTTTGCCACTGGTTCCTAAAGTGGTGGGGTCTTGCGGGGGAGGCAAAGAAAAAAATGCTTTCGGAAGAGCATGTCAGGGGTTTGCCACCCCTGCCTGAGATACCCAAAAATATCAGGATGAGATCGGATCTGAAGAGCTTAGGGGAAGCCAGAAACTGATACCATTCAGCCAACCAAAATACTTAAGGACAAATAGCAGGCGGCCCCTAGTCTATCCAACAATAAGATTTACAGGCACATTGGCTTTCAACTCATGTACTAACCACTGAAGAATGAAGCAGACATTCCATTGTGAGATAATGACATCCTCTTCATTTCAGATCTTAAGGAGAGTTTCCTGTGCTCAGACACAGGCTGTCCATGTAACTTGGGTGGGTGTGGTTCTTCATTTGCTGACAATAGCTTCCTGCCTCGGGCAATGCTGTCTGTGTACTCAGTGGTCAGGTTGGGCTTAGTTAACATTCTTTCTTGTGTTTGTCAACCACCTCCTTTCTGTTCTCTCCTGCACATTCCAGCTGGCCTTCTACTTAGCAGTAAATTATATTGGCAGACATTTGGAAAACATCCTCTTGATATACCCAAACCACCTACTTCCCCTACAAATGGAAAGAAGAAGACATAAATACAAAATGCATAGCTATTAAGTGGAACAAGGGGAGCTGCCTTATATGGGGTTAGACTGTTGGACCATGTTGTCTAAATCCAGGGTTTCAGGGAAGGGATCTTTCTCAGCCCTACCTGGAGATTCTGGGCATTGAACCTGGATTTTCTGCATTTAAAGCAGATGTTCTACCACTGAGTTATGGGCCCTCCTGAGCGTTCCCACAACTGAGTGGATCTTGGTGCCTTTGAACCCTTCCTGGTTTTATTATGCAAGAAATAAGCACTTACTGCAGGAAGTCTTCCCACTATCTATCTGCCACATCAGTTGCAGAAAAAGTGCACTTTTCCAGTACTGCTGCAGCAAAGTACATAATGGTCCTAGCCTGTTCCAGACCCAGTTAAAAATGCTGGTTTTGACCTTGAAAACCCTTAAAGACCTGGAAGATCTCCACCTTCTGGATATACCTGCCCAAACCTTAAGGGTCCTCTTCAGAGGATCTGCTCCAGATCTCCCTTCCAAGTGAAATGAAGTGGGTGACTACCAGGGACAGAGACTTCTCAGTGGTGGCACCCCAGCTGTGGACTGCCTTCCTCAGGGAAGCTCACCTGGCACCTTCTTTATGGTCATTTGGCACCAGGTGAAGACATTTTTATTCTCCTTGACCTTTCAAATTTGCAATCTTAAAATCTTGAGTGTTGATCCACTGTTTTTATTGTGCTTATTTTTACTTATTCCATCGACTGGTTTTCTCTCTCTTTCTGCCAAACTCTTTTATGTGGCAATTGCTATTAACACTGGAACAATGTTAAAAATACAGTCATAAAACAGCTTTGGTGACCTGTATTTAATTTTTATTTTATGTGGTGACTTGCACAGAGAATTAAGGTATTGGGCTTCATTCTATAAATATTGCAAATAAATTTAAAAATGCTGGGAAAATGCCATTTCCCTTCTCTTGTCTTCCATCCCTGTGTCTTTATTGAACAACAAGACAGTGATACAAACAGGAGGATCACAAGGGCACATATTGGGGGTGCCCATCACATCACTGGGTGATGGGATAATGGAGCAATATCTAGGCCAAATTCTAGTTACTGCATGCTTTCCAATGCCTAGGCAGTTGCCAAAGTGTATTTAGAGTTTATGGCACGATTGTCCAAAAAGGTCTTTGGTAGAGCAGAAATGATTGCAATAATTGGCATTGACTCTTCCATTGACATTGATTACTCCGTAGAGCCAGTTCTAAGAAGCATGTTTGCTGGACTTAACCACTGTGTGAAATTAAAAGGGCAGCTGGATCCAGCTGACCAGAACTGCTGGTTCTAGAGACATTATTGAACAATTGATCCTAATATGATATCAATCCTGAAATATTTTTGGATAGCTTTGAAAGATTGCTTTAAAATTAACCCTAAGATTTCCATGTGCTATGAAATGCTCATAAAATTACATTGTTAGCCATACATATAGTGCTTTGCACTGCTTAAGTAGGTCAGGAAATCCAATTACATCATTCCAACATTAACACTTGTACAAATCTAAAACGTGGACAGGCATGTCAATATCTTTGAAAAATAATAAGGGAAGTGGGCCAGAGCTTTTGTTCTTAGAACATGTATGTAGGGCTGAATTTGAGTTGATTTGGAATGTGTAGAAAAATATTTGTTGAAGCAATTAGTGAAATAACAGTAGGACAGCAAAAGAACCTCAGGTAGTTGGAGGGTGTGTGTGTGTGTGTGTGTGTGTGTGTGTGTGTGTGTGTGGTGAGGGGACAATTTGCATTAGACCTTGGAATGTTTAACTGCTGGTTGAATCCCAGTCACTAACAAGGTCTCTGCCATTATCACAGCCTGTCATCTCTCATTTAACTGTGCGTTTAGAAGTGCTAGGCATTGCCTCTTGGCTTCATGGCTGCTTCAGGCCTAAAGAACAAGGGAGGTGTTATTGGTGTTGAAAGGAGCTGCTCAAGCATGGTTAGTGAAAACATGAAATTATATCACTTACGGTTGACATTTCAGGGGTTTCAACTCTTTTATTTCCTTCAAAATATGTAATATTCAGAAGTTGTTTGAGGGGACATTGTTGCCATCATATTATTTTGACTACCAGGACGTAACAGTGTGCAAAATTCTTTCTGAATGGACAGAGGGAAATATTTATTTATATTGTGTTTACTTAAGGGATTTATACCCAGTCCTTCAACAGCTTCCTTGGAGCAGCTTGCACAAAAATGATTGTACGATCAAATGAACTTAAACAAAAACATTACAGCAGAAATTTGAAAACACCACAATATCAAAGAGCAGTATAAAAGCAGCCAGCAGAAATAAAGACAGTGGAAGAGCAATGCAATGTATAGCCCAATGGCATTTTGAGGGCCACAGATTCCCCATCCCTGATCCAATAGCTGCATACAGCTCTCATCTAGGTTTGCCTTTTCATCAAAAATGCCATGAAATCTTGGCAGTGGCAGCACTGCCAAGCAGTGGCACTATTGGAAGTGTCAAGAGTCCACTTGAATTCATTTCCTCACTATCTTGAAACGAAATAAAGCACAAGAGTTGGGTGGTGGGACCTCACTGTAAAGGGTTAAGCATTTGTGCTTATCTTCAGTGATGTAATGGATGATGAAACTGTTTTTCCGCAATAAACAATGGTTGAATGCTAAGCTATGACAAAGGCTACATGTCCCAAGCTCTTTAATCTTTCCTCGCATTTCATGTCCTTCCTATTGTTCAGCCCTTTGCTGTTGGAAAACTGCGCTGGGATGGAAGAACACTGTGATCTTACCCATCTGGCTGGGGAAGTTGATGCTATTTATGTGCCATGCAGTATTCTGGCCTCCTGACTTGGTTTCCCATTTAAGGAAAGGGGAGGGAGGAAAGAACCAAGATACGGTTATTTTTCCCTTCTCCTCCTCCTCCTCCTCCTCCTCCTCCTCCTCGTCCTCCTCCTCTGCAAAAGCACTCAAGTCCCATCCTTCAGGTTTCTATTACTTGGTATGTGCGGAAAATAGCACCTCGGTGGTTTAAGGAGAGGATGTACCACTGTGGATTCCCACAGTTTATAAGATGAGGCAGGAAGATCTTGATGACTCATAAGCACTGGTCTCTCTTTGTTGTTTATTATCCTTAATGCCATGGTTTTCCTTCTTTTGAGCATGTTTGTGTACTTTAGACCATGTCTTCATTTTGTCAGGACAACGTTGTGTGTGGTTCCCACACATGGGAGATGTTGTTGACTGCGTCAAGGCTGTTCTCTATTCACTCGCGATGAAAATAAAATAAAATAAAGCTCTCGGTGGAAACGAGGGAGGTTTCTAACTACACCACATCCTGACACACTGACTGTGGGTCACTTTTCCATCACATGCATGACAGCATCTAAATTACCCTGCTCCTCCAGAGCTGGGCACATGGTTGGTGTAACAGAGCCTGGCTTTGCTAACATGCTTTTTCTAAGGCTCTAAGTCTGTGGCTAGGTTTCTTTGGGGGAAGTAAAGACTGTTAAAGTGGTTTAAGAGTGGGTTTCAAGACCAGGATTCAGTTCTGCTGGAGGAAAGGCAGCCTGTGGAGAATTATTGTAAAGGTAAAAACACTGGGCAGGCAAAGAATTCAGAACCCCCTCTGATCCACTGCTTAACCCTCTCTCATGCCACCACTTTGTTGGTATTTAGGTGTGACCCAAATTCAGACATGGGTCTGCTACCATCATATGCAGCTGTTCATGTGATTTACAACAACAGCTACCCTGTGTTTTAAACCTATGAACTGGCGAGAGATTTAATTGCTACGGGAGCATCATATCATATGACAGACTCCCCCTGTGCTTCCGAAATGGCAACTCTGACAATAAACACTCATCTGTTGCTCGCTTGATCTCCACCCACCCACCCCAGCCAGTTCTTCTCTTGAGGGGACGCTGCATTTTCTCAACCCTCAAAAAGCCGCATTTCACAGGAAGGATCTGAAACCTGTGGGACCAGAGATTATCAGAGGACTGGAGTAAATATTTGAACTATTTGAAAAGCAATTGTAATAAACAGATTACGCTAGTAGGACTGCAAGAAGTTTTGTAAGGAGGATTATGAGAAATATTGCAGAGAAGATTATGAAGAGAGTTATTAGTTAAGGACAATTAAAAGTAATAGAGAAATTAAGAAATGTAGATTAAGTGATAAATGTGGTTGATGGAAGTTCAAATCATTGTATAAGATAAGAAAGTATGTTATATGATTTTTGGAAATTATTTGTAAAAATCAATAATTTTTTAAAAAACAAAAACAAAAAAGCAGCATTTCATCATGAGAAAATGCAGCTTCTGCACCCTTGCCTGCAGTTGGCCTGCCCTCCCTGCTTGTTATAGTGATTTTGGCTGGGTGAGTGTCAAGGTCACCTTGTCCTAGTGGAAAGTGTCCTATACATGGCTAGTGATGAGTAGCATAACTCCATCTCCACCCCTCACCCACATGCCTACATTATTCATTTGTGACCTTTTGCAAATGTTAACCCTCCCATATGTATTTGTGATCACAGCAAACCTGAAGTAGATACTAAATATATACAGTATACAGTTTTCTTATTGGCCAGTGCCCTTGCATAGTCTATATCGGGGTGGGAATCCTGTTGCCCTCCCTGTGTTGTCAGGTTTCTTCTAGACGCTTGCTATTTTGGAGGTTGGGATCCATTCATGCACTGGTAAATTCAGGCTGTGCAGTGAATGTGGATTTGGATTCTTACACAAGGAAGCCCTTCTCTACCATGGAAGATGGAATGCACACCTCCCCTTTAAAACAAGGCATGTCAAAAGAAAACCAGTGGGAGTGCTATCCTCCTCCCCCATCTCAGAATGTAAAAGCTGTATCATAACACTAGGATCGCACTGGGGTATGTAATAAAAGGAGCCAAGTATCTTGACTCAGGGACAGAAGGACAGAAGTACGGCATTGTTTGCTTATTATATTTCAAAAACCACCCTTCTTCCCATAGGAACTCAGGGCAGTTTGCAGCAGGATCAAATAAAATACCACTAACAGTTAAAATGTTTAAAACAAGGTGCCAAATTAAACAACAACTATTTCCCCACAGCTTATGCATTTCAAAAATCTACCCTTACACTACTGCTTCAGACATATCTCACCCAATAGAAATTAATTAATTAATTTCCTAACATTTATACACTGCTTGATTGTAAAAACAAACAAACAAAAAAACCCCAACCTCAAACCTGTTGAGCATTGAGCAGCTTCACAGAGAGCTAAGTGGAGACAACCACTATTAAGAAAGCAACTGCTAATTCTTGTAGCTAAGAACAATCTCATGATGATTGTCTACGAAGTTGACTATACCTGTGATTTTTCTCTGACCATGTGATGATGTTAATGCATTGCCCAAAGACCACAAGCTTTAAAAGGCAGTTGCTTTGAAATTCTGTTCCCAGTAGGACCCAACCCCTAGGGGCTGAGGCGCCTTTGCCCCCCCAAAATAATTGAGGGGGGCTGCCCCCCCAAAAGTTGATGGGCATTGCTATTCAAATGGTGTGTATGTGTGTGCCACATAATGTGATCTATTATGCAGGGTGGAGCTTACCTGTGCCCCCAATATTTTATTCAAGTTGGCACTCCTGTCGGGTCTTATCCTCTGGCTGTTTGACCCTCTCATTTTCATGCTCAGGAATGCTCTCCATATTGTCAAAAACTTTGTATTTTGTTCACTGGAAAGGAAGGAAGGAAGGAAGGAAGGAAGGAAGGAAGTATCATGTGGCATTAGGAAGAACTCCTGCTGCCATTTATATGATGCTAATTTGCTGTGCAAATAAAGTCTGCTCCCTTTGTTATTTATAGGCCCCCCCATGCTGATGCTTTTGTTGTCATGTGCTGGCCTCATGTTGATGCACCGTAGTTCCTTGGAATCAGTACTATTGCTGCGGTTCTGGGTCAGAAGATCTGAACAACAGCTGGATTTGGTTGCATCCCCAGGCCTACATGTCTGTTAAGTACGGTCCCCTAGTTCACAAGACTCCCCCTTCAGCTTCCTGCCACAACAGGGTGTGTGGTACACAACTTCCCTGAGGTACTTACTGAAGAGGTTTGTATGTGTTCAAACATCTCACTGCTCACTTACCAGGGAATTTTACATCATTAAGAAGCAATTTTATCCAATTTTTTTTTAAAAAAATACATATACATAAATAGCTTATTTCCTTTCCATCGCAGCTACGCAGTTATTTATTGCCTGCTTCCTCTCAGCCAGACAGGTTGGAAGAGTTAAAAGTTGCACTTCCCATGGAATGCACAGGATCTTGGTGCTGTCAGGTTCCTGCAATTGTCTCTGTCCATGGGCTTCCGTTGGCAGTTTATGACTCAGCCAAAATCTGATCTGAAGTGGAAGCGGCCCAGGCTTTGTCAAAGTAGACCTGCTGCAGACTTCCGGAGGCGGCGCAAAACCGTGATGGCGGACCTCTTCGAGCTCTGAAGAGGGGCACCGCAGAAAAGGGTTGCTCGCGACGGCGCAGCGGCAACCCATCAAGATAAACCACGGGCAGAGTGAGTCCGTGGCCGTGGGACCCGGCGGGCACCTGGAGCGACCCCGAAATCACAAAAGGAACCCCGTAAGGGGCTCCGGAGTGAAGAAGGGGAAGCGGTGCTGTGGGTTCATCGCTCTTTCTGCGGAGGCGAAGCCGCGCGGCTGTCACGGATGAGCGCTGACCTTTCTTCCAAGAAACATCGGGCTGAAACATCAAACCCGTGAGTAAGGACCTAAGATTTTACAAATTAAATCGGAAAATTTGGCTAAAAACGGGAGACGAGAAAGAGGAAGTCCGTCTTCCGACACTGCTTTCAAGATCAAAGCAGACGGTCTAAAGAGCGGAAAGCGCTGTGAACAGGGAAGCTTTGAAGCTTTAAATTGGGACTTTCGTGCACATTTGAATTTTACTTTTAAAGAATAAATACAGCATAAAATTGACCTGGAGCGGACACCCCAAGGGCAAGGGAAGACTCTAACCCCAAATTCCCGGGTGGCCGGGTAAAGTTGTTTAAACTGCGGAACTGTTGCAAGCTTCCAGATACTTTTGTAATTTTTGAGCTTATCTAGCTGAAGTGGATACAATTGCAGGCACCTTGCTGGAACTTTGTTATATGTTGAAAAGGGCTCTGCAGGATTTTTTTTTTTTTTTTTTTTAGCGTGAAAAAAAAAAAGAAAAAAAAATAAAGAAAAAAAAAAATAAAAAAAAAGAAAAAAAAAGAAAAGAAAAAAACAAAGTAGACCTGCTGCTTTGGGGGAACCCAACTTTCATGTGCTAATGATGTGCAGCATGTCACAACAGAGGAGGGACAAAGTATGGTAGGAGGTGGACCTCTTTCCTGGCAGTAGCCCAACACCAACGATGCAAAAAAAATTCAGTGCAAGGGCCCTAACACTTGCCACCATTGAAAATACAATGGTACCTCAGGTTAAGTACTTATTTCGTTCCAGAGGTCTGTACTTAACCTGAAACTGTTCTTAACCTGAAGCACAACTTTAGCTAATGGGGGCCTCCCGCTGCCGCCTGAGCACAATTTCTGTTCTCAACCTGAAGCAAAGTTCTTAACCTGAAGCACTATTTCTGGGTTAGCGGAGTCTGTAACCTGAAGCGGATGTAACCTGAAGCGGATGTATCCCGAGGTACCACTGTATAAACTAAAACATGTACTAATTTATGTATTTTTTTAAAAAGGATGCTAGTGAACTGTCAGACTGGTACTGCACAGTGACAAAACCTTTCCAGTGTTCTGCTAATTCTGAGCATATCTGTTTCTGAGTACCTGGCTTTATATGCTATGCATTATCCTGAGATATCAAAACACTGAGGAGCTGAATGGGTGGGTATGGCAAGGGTCAGAAGTTCAACAACAATAAAAGGAAAGCACCTCAAAAACCTGGCCTGTCTTAAAGATGTACACTGGGTGTGTTCAGAAATGTGTTCAGAAACAGGAGTGTTAGCAGGAGTGTTCATTGGTAGTGTCCTTTTCTTCTAATAGTATTGTGAAGTTTATAGTATCTACTGCAGTCTATCAGGGAAATAGTATTCTTTGGCGATCACTTGTAGCCGAGTAAGATTGTCTTCCATGAACACGGTCTAAACAGTGAGTCTGTAAGTGACTGTGGAGGCCAATTCTGGATCCACACATCCTTCCACAGTGGGGACATAGGTTTCTGGGCAGGAGTTGATCACGGTGAGGGTTTGCCAGGCGTACCTTCCTCTTAGCACATTTCTCCCTTTCATCCTGAGTTTGAGCATCTTCAAAGTCCATGACACCTTTGGTAAAGGCTGTTCTCCAATTGGAGAGCTCGCAGGCCAATGTTTCCCAATTGTTGGTGTTTATGCTATATTTTTAAAGATTTGCCTTGAGAGAATCTTTAAACCTCTTTTGTTGACCACCAGCATTACGCTTTACATTTTTCAGTTCGGAATAGAGTAGTTGCTTTGGAAGACGATCATCAGGCATCCGCACAACATGACCAGTCCAACGAAGTTGATGTTGAAGAATCATTGCTTCGACACTGGTGATCTATGCTTCTTCCAGTACACTGATATTAGTTTGCCTGTCTTCCCAAGTGATGTGTAAAAATAGTATAGGATGACTTGATCAACGGAAGCCAGTGATTCTGCTTCATCTGAATTTGCAAAGAAGCAACTGTAAACTAAACTTTTCAACTAGCATTCCTTTTTAGAACATTCTGCCTTGACCTTTAAAAAGCGCACGCGCACACACACACACACACACAGCACTTACGATTTACTTGTTTTACAAGAAGAAACATTTGCTTTTTAATGCAGCAATTGGTGCTTGCCTTCAGCAGTAGCTGTTACTCCAGATTATTTGACTGAAATCTGTAAAGTTTTATGGTCCCTTTGGGGCAGGAGAGGCTTGGCAGTTCCCTGTGTCATGCAGGAGGTTATTGTCATTAGGAAGTAAAGCAAAATGCAAGGGCAATTTATCTCTAGGCAAGCCATTTGGGTGATGCTCCTAGAAGGTTGGGTTCTTTTTCTGTGTGACATATATTGGCCCTCCTGCATTGTCTGAGGGGAGGCCATCATCAGCGCCCAGCATGAAGAATGACTCTCTTCCTTACCTTCTAGCATTAACTGTGTCCCCCTCCTTCCACTCCCTGCCAGGATTCTGGCATTTGCTCTTTCGGCTATAAATTATTTACAGAGGAAATGCTGAGTCAGGAAGCTGATGTTGTAGAAAAACGTTAGTCGAGCTATGAAACTCAATCCAAGCTAATTGAAAGCTTCCTGTGCTGCAGTTTTGCCCACTCTTTTCATTCATGGTTTTGGCTTGTCATTCAGAACCTGACACACTTGGGATGGGGGTACGAAAGTGAGTAAAAGTCATCACTCACAGCGACCTTATCCGGGGAAGCTTGTTGCAGGGCAAGGCAGGAGTTGAATGCCTCACCTAGTATAAAACACTGGAGTACGAAATGTTCCCAGTTGCAAAGGGAATCTGATTTTATTTTGCTGCTGTTGTCATTATTAACATATTTGCATTTAACATTTGACATATTAAAAATAACAATACTACATAGCCTGTAGCTTAGCTTATTTCAACATTGCCTCCCTTTAATAGATAATACAAGAAATAGTAGTAGTAGTAGTAGTAGTAGTAGTAGTAGTAGTAAGCAGGCTGTTGATCGAAAATGCATCACTGCTCACTACTGATAAATCATCCATTGATCCTTTACCTTTCATAATTGTCCTACACTGTACAATGACATTATGCTTCTTTGCATTCATTTTGTCTATATTTCCCCTAATAATGGGTATGGATTAATTGTGCCCTGTGCCTTGTTATTCCAATATACTATAAGCAGGTTGCATTTCTCAGCATAGTTTTTCTCCTGTCGTTTTCCTTCTCCAACCCTAAAAAAATCATCAACTTAACCATACAGATTCTTATTATTAACCATTCTTCTGTAGTGGGCGTGGGGTCTGGCCTCTCCCATTCTTGACAGATGGCTAGTCAGTTAATGGAGGAATAATTATTTCTAGTTCTTCTTGAGGTATCAGTTCTTTACAGTATGCAAATAATACAAGCCAAGGGTATTTTGGTCATTGGCATCCAATAATGCTTGTTTGTTTTAATTTCTGTCAATATCTCATCCTAGTACTTAACAATCTTTGAATGGGTCCAAGAAAACTGTGCTGCTATGCCTGCTTTATATTTTTGTTACAGGGCAATGACAACTCTTGCAGATTCAGTTACGGCATTGGGATATATTGATTGTTCATCCTGGAAGTTGCTAAATGAAAGGGCCGCTTTGATTAAAACTAACTTAAATTAGATGCAGATGTGACCAGATGTAGTAACTTTCTAAAGCTGAGAGCTAATAAAACTTTACTGAATAAAACTTTATGAGGCCAACCTTGAAAGAGATTTTCTGCTCCTATTGATACCAGTCACAACTTATGCCACAGTTCTTGGCATATTGCAGGGGTATTTCTAAAATGAGATTATGACCTACACCTACCTGGCCCCATAAAATTGATCTTCTGCTGTGAGTATGGGCCACTGGTGTATGCGGCTGGTATTTTGTCATGAATGAATCTTACATTTTAAAAAAACATTCTGGTTCATTTTTGTAAGGGGAAATGTTTCCCTCCGTTTTTCAGGGAACAAACCTCTCCACCATCAGCTTTTAAAAATATGATTGAGGCTGAGGGGAGAGAGTATTAGCACGTACATTTATTTCTTCACTCTTTTACCATCACCCTACTTTTGTGGGAAAGCTGCCTGTTAGGCTTTCTACAATGCACACTTGCAGGTTTGTTTTTAGACAAACAAACAACAGTTTAAACTTGGTTGAGACATTATTAGCTTAATAGCTATCTCAGGAAAGCAGCAGCAAGATTCAATTGGCAGTAGTCCAATGGTAGAAAGAAGAAAGTTCACATATTTCAAAAGTTTCTGAAACTTTAACATGAGAAACCTTCAGTGGGATTCAGGTTTACATATTTAGCTGGCAATGTTATTTTCATACTGTACAAGCAGGAGCTCTGTTCAGCTGTTGATGAATTTCGAAATCTGATTTTGATAAATTTTTTTTTATTTCCTAAATTTATCATTCACAATGTAACTTCTGTTTGTTTGAAGTGAATGTGTGGTTGAGTCTGCTGTCCTGCACTTAACCGGGATTAAGATCCAGTGACCCACACTGATAGACATAGGTTGGATTGCAATGTAAGGCTGAAATCCTATACACACATACTTAGGAGTAATCCCCGCTGGATGCGATGGGACTTACATGCACACACGATTGCGCTGTTCACTACATGCCATCTTCCAATTTAGTGTGCAGAGGATTGCAGCCTCACCCCAGGTTTTGTAACAGCACTGAGTCACTCTCCTAATATATAAATGGCATCTCAAGACTTTCAATGGATAGGCTGGGAATTGCTGGGATGGATTTGCACATGTCCACATGGAGCAATGCAAGGAGAGAAGCTAGGGATGGGAAGGCAGATTTCCTTATTTTTATAAATGGAAGAATCGGAGGAAGGTTTATTTCAAGCCTGTAGTTGCTGAGTGCTAATAGAGGTGTCAATGCAGGAAGTTTTTTTCTAATGACATGGGGAAATGAGGAGAATTTTTCATTCATCTCCTGCTTAGCACATACAGATGTATTCATAATTATCCCTTGCCTGAGGGCAGCAGGCACAGGTGGGTTCCAAAAGGGCCTGTACGCCTGCCAGATAGCAGAGCCTGAAAGAATGATATGTAGACAATCGGAATGCCATTTAGTGAGCAAAGCACAATAAAACTCCGGAGCTCTCTTCCTGTCTCCGAAACCCATAAATTATGAAAATCGCACCTGCCTTGGGCCACGTAGATATTGTTTTATTAAAGTGGGAGAATAAGAAACTGCTGGGGGGGGGGAGATGGGAAAGAGGGGGCAAAGCGGCCTAGGGCTTCTCCTCTGGCCCCTGTCACAAAGTTGTTGGCTTATATTAATCCCATTTGTCATGACTGTACATTTCAAACTTCTTCTTTCTAGATGAGTTTGGTGTGAGGGCATGGCCTACGGTTTCGATATGGTAATGTGGGGGTGTTAGGGAGAAAGTTGGGAAGCTGGGAAGGCTGCAGAGGTGGGTGGGAATCACCTCAGAATATACCCAGACAGTCCAGATGTTTGAGATTTTAGGGTGCCCTGCTTGGTTCCTTCACTACAAGAGAGCATCAGTTGTTCCTGCAAATAAGCCTGAATTTAATGGATGCCTCTAGCGTTATTAACATTTCTCGTTTAAGATGGTCAGTTACAGCATAGCACTGGATGCGGTGGTGTGGAATGCTTTGGTTCCAAGCAGCATTCAGCTGCGAGGCTTGGTGGTTCGCCTTTCTGCTTAACTGGCCTGACTGGGTTTCTTGCTGTGTAAGGCTAAAATGCAGTTCAGAGCTCTCTGAGAAACAGAAGGACACCTTTGCAACATATAAATAACAGTACAGTCCATTTGTGGAGGACGAAATGTGTGGATTTGCTCTCTCTTGTTGACAAGAAATGGAATTCTTCTGTGATTCTTGTTTGTTATTTTGTTCTCTGCAACATTACATGCAGATATAGAGGAACAGCCATTTAGTGGCTTCTTTTAAAAGAAGTGATTTTTAAAATACTGTATCATAAGTGTAATGGATAGATTGTTGGACTAGGACCTGGGAGACCAGGGTTCAAATCCCCATTTGGCTATGAAGCTCACTGGGTGACCTAGGTCCAGTTACCATCTCTCAGCCAAACCTACCTCACTGTGTTATTGTGAGGCTAAAATGGGAAGAGGGAGAAACATGTATACCACCATGAGCCTCTTGGATGAATAGTAGACTATAAATGTAATAATAAAAAAGAATTAAAAAGTAAAGCATCTTGTTCTTCCAGAGTTTGAGGTGTTTTTGTTTTCAAACAGCAAAGATAAACTCATAAGAGTATTTTCCAAAAGGTATTTTTCCTGCTGGCTTTTGTAATGTTTCTAATGATTTGTCCTTATGACTCCTTTCCTCCTGTTCTTTAGCTTCTGGCATTTTCTGTCTTACTATTTTCTCCAGAAAGGATGATGAGAATTAGATTCGGGTCAAAGGGTACCTGCCCCATGTGCATACTAGTTATTTTCTCCTCCACCCAATTTGATGTAACCCTGTTGTGCTTGCTTGAAACGTTCCTTTTTAAAGATGTTGGAACTCTTTCGTTCACTTTAGAGGGATGCAAATGGCTCCCAAGGTGATTTCCCAGAAGCTTCTCTCAGCATCCAGTAAGGAGAAGAAACTTGGGCAGGTTTAAATGGAAGATGATGTCCTGCTACTCAGTTGATTGGAGAGATGCTGAGACCTATTTTAAAAACCTGATTGGAAATGTTTTACTCAAAAAACATCCTGACCACTATCTTCAGGGATCAGTGGATGCAGCAGCTGAGCAGTTACACCAGTCTCTGAGGAAGCCGTTCACAAATATTTAATGCTTTCAAACGGGAAGGTTGCACTCGATTCAGTTTAAATCTTCCATATTCTTTAGTATTTTGGTGGTGTGTGTAGGAGGGACAGCATGCAAGAGTAATGTGTCTTGTCTGTTAAAACAAGGCCTCATGGGACTATTTACCAACTTTTGTTTACCAGGTGGAAATGGTGGTGGCCATTTTTAAAACAAAAAAGGAGTTTGGAAACTGGTGTCTCAACACAACCATAACAGAGAACACGGCCATTCATTTAATTGATTCAGAAAATGAGAGATATTTCAGAAGGGTTTCTCTTCCTCTCTCCCCACATTCTCAATTATTATTACCTTAAAATTATTTTTTTTTTGGACATGTATTAGTGGGCATAATGAGTTTTGGAAACATTATTTAGATTACATATATGGGCACATGTACTTTGGGTAAAAAAGCACAGAAGTGATGGTAGGCCACCTCTTACAGGGGAATAATACAGACACCATAGTGTTTATTACCAATGCTAATAAACTAGTGAGGTGGCTGATTTTGTTGAAAAGCACTGGCCACAGTACTAAAATTGCAACAGTAGTACAACTACTTTTGCAAAGGAAACAAACACCTTGTGTGGGCCCAAGCAGCTCTTCGAAAAAAGCCTTCTAACCAAATGCATGGTAGAGTTCAATTACCAGTCATTGCTCTACTGTAAGCAGCCTCTTCTGATGCAATCTATGTGCTTACCTACTCCTTTTTGGATTATGGGCTGGATTCAATTCAATTGTTGCACTAGCAGAAACCAGCACGATGAGTCCCTCTAGCCCAATGGGGCTTTCCCCGTTCTCCCCTTGCCCCCCCCCAATCTGCTTGGAAGTATCAGGGGGGAAACCCCAAAGCAGCACAAGGGGTGGGGAGAAATAGTTCCATCCGTCAAGCAGATATGCTTGTGCTGATGTAACGATCTCTTTCGTATGATGCTGAATTCCAGCCATCATTTATCTATGTGAACATATACAGTGGTACCTCGGGTTACATACGCTTCAGGTTACAGACTCTGCTAACCCAGAAATAGTACCTCAAGTTAAGAACTTTGCTTCAGGATGAGAACAGAAATTGTGCTCCGGTGGCGCGGCAGCAACAGGAGGCCCCATTAGCTAAAGTGGTGCTTCAGGTTAAGAACAGTTTCAGGTTAAGAATGGACCTCCAGAGCGAATTAAGTACTTAACCCGAGGTACCACTGTACAAAGATAGTATGGCTTGTCTGGTAGGGAATATTGAACTGAAATGTTCAAGACTACCATGTAGTTTAATGGGACATCAATAGGGGCCTTTCTTGACCTATGCCAGGGGTCAGCAACCTTTTTCAGCCATGGGCCAGTCCACCGTTCCTCAGACCATGTGGTGGGCCGGACTATATTGTGAATAAAATAAATGAATTCCTATGCCCCACAAATAACCCAGAGATGCATTTTAAATAAAAGCAAACATTCTACTCATGTAAAAACACGCTGATTCCCGGACCATCCATGGGCTGGATTGAGAAGGCAATTGGGTCACATCTGGCCCCCGGGCCTTAGGTTGCCTACCCCTGACCTATGCCATACACCTGGCTCAAGACGAGCCGCTATGTGTCTTTATTGAGTGTTGTGCTCTCCTCACCCCAAACTAAGCCATTTAACTCAGCCTGTTCTCCTGTAAGATTTCTCTTCTTGCCCATTTCTTGTGCTATTTTATCGTTCACCTCAGATAACCAGCTCCACAGTGGTTGTATTCCAACTGAGATTGCTCAGATAGGTGGGTGATGTCAGAGCACACCCTTTGGGCTATGCCTTGTTGGGAATTCAAATCGGCAAGTACCCTTCCGCAGAGCTGCTGATTCTTAGTTTCAAAACCAAGTTAGTTTATAAACAAAGAAGTCTTCTATGACATTAGGAATTCTGGTCATAAGTCTCCAGGGAATATCTCTTGCCACCCGTGGCCCAGTATGTGCCATTTCACCACTGAGAGTCAAAAACTGTATTTCAAGAAAGAAGTCACAGGACCTTTGTATATTTAACAATATATATTTTATATATAATTTCTAGATCAGTACATTCAGTTTAACTTGTTTTTTCTTCACAAACAGAAGAACTCTTACAATAGTAGACTTCTAAAATAAATACTATTAAAATAGAGCTTCAAAATAAATATTCTATACAAAGGAAAACGTTTGTGGCAATATTTTTTTTCAGTTGATGGAAGAAGTAAATAAGAACCTTGACTGTTTTCTGCAAAACTGAACAAAAATAAACCTAAACGTGCACAGTGCTGCAAGACAGACATTTACTAGGGTCAGAAGAGGAAATAGATATTTTACTTTGCTAAAGCAATGAGAAAGAGTTTTCAGGAAGGCAAAACAACAAGATCAACAACGCTTGAGTGATGGGGTCATCCCCAGGATCCAGCCTGACCTGCTGGGACAATTAAAAAGAAAGATGGTTCATTTTCTGATAAGTTTTGACCGGGGGGGGGGGGTGCAGCCAGTGCAGCATTCACTCAGTTTCAAATGTATGCAGCCATATTATCCAACCTTTTGAATACTTAGTGTTTTGAATCTGGAGGCAATGTCAAAAAGGGTGTGTGTGTACCTTAAAAGTGGAAGATGGCCTTTAAAAAACGTAAAAGGAAAAGTGTGTTGGCTTAAGCGGGAGGGATCCTTTGCTACCACAGCAGCCAAGTCCATCTAAAAGGAACAGTGTAATGTTGTCCAGGCTTTTGGGCTGGTCTAATCCGGAAACCTTTCAATGCTCAGTATGAAACTTGTCAACTTTGTTGCTAGGCCTCGAGGAAAGAGCCGGAGAAACATGCTGACTGACTGCTACACCAGAGGGGGGGCTGGACGATACAAGGAGCTTCATTCTGCTACATTTGTGTAGGCTTTCCTTTCACAGCCTTTTAGAGCACATTGATCCACTTACATCAGATTGGCCTTGACAGGTTTAAAATGGCGGGGGGGGGGGTAGCCCATGTAGAAATTTCAGTGGTTTAGAGCTATGTACAGTAAAAATTAAAGGCCTGGTTTCATTTTTTTAAAAAAACAACAACACAACAACATTGTATAAGAAATATAGAAATGTTCCGGGTGGGTATGTACATAAATAAATTGGCAAAGTGCTGATCCACCAGTTTGCTTACTTGCTATGGACAGCCAAGCCAGCTAGAATCTGTAGTTGCCTGATCAGGGCTGTCCCATATTAACAGGAGCATAAGATACAATAAAGCATATAATTAACCGAGAGTGTTGTGTTTGAGGCTGGATGCCCAGCTTGCTTATACTCTGTGAGCCTGGTTTACCATCCCTTGAAAAGCTACGGCGATTTATACATTCAACAGTATTTTGGCTAAGTTTCTCTTTCTTTTCCCCCACTCCCCCATTGCATGGTTGCCTCAAGTTTGTGCAAGAATATATATGTACAACATACTGTGTGCAACCCAACAGGAACTTATGAAACACTCTGCATTGAAATGGATGGGAGTGGCAGCAAAGCCATTCTTGATGCCTCTCCCATTCACTTCTATGGGCAGATGCTCCCAGTGGATGTGCCCAGTGTGTTCTTGGCAAGGCTAAACTATACAAATCAGTATCTTGACAACGTATGTGTAGCATCCCTTTTTCTGTGAAACACTATATACATAGCCAGCATATTATAAATATAAAAAGGAAGATTAAAAATATTTCCCAATCAATAAATATATACAGTTCTCAAAAAATGAAGTCAACCCCCAGTGAGTAAAAGCAAAATGGGGGGGGGGGAACGATGGTTTGCTACGGTCAGTATAGTGTGTGTTTCATTTCAAATGAGAAATCTGATTTGCTTGGAGAATGACAGTGTGGTTTTGCCTACTGCTTGCCTAATTAAAACAAGGCAGTTTTCACACAATCACTCCAGTACAGGAATTCCAAGTTGAAAAATAAAACCAGCAGAGACATAAGTTCAGCTTTTTGCATGCAACAAATACCCACTCAGTTTGATTTATTATATTGGTGAACTGTTTTCTGTTTAGCACCTTGTGGTTGTCCATAGAATGGGATCAATCCACTTTAAGGGAATGGAACATTGGTCTTGAATAGAGGTGCTTCTGTTCTCTTCCCAACAGGAATTTAACAGTCCCTCGTGCAATAACCCTAACCTTGAGTGTATAGATGAGGCGGAAAACTCGGCTACTGAAAATCATGGGCAGTTTGTAACAAATATTCACCTCTAAGCTTCCACATGCTCCTCTAAAAGTACTTAATGCTAAAATAGACTTATTCTTTTCCTTTTTAAAAGAAATTCCTCTGTATTTACTAAGATAATGTTATTTTACAGGAGACAAAAGTTGAGCAGCAGCAATAAAAGTGAGAATTTAAATACTGAGCAAATGTCATTTGGCCAAAACCAAATCCACCTTTCATGTGAGCTTGGGGTTGCACTGATACACTGTGTGTGTGTGAACCCATCCCACATATATGCAAATGAATTGTGCTCAGTTTGCATTGGCCCTGTGAGTGCAAGGTGGAAGAAGGGTAATGTAGGGATAAGGTGATTTCTTAGCTTAGCTTTCACCAACCTGGTGCCCTCCACATGTTGTTGGACCACAACACCCATCAATCCCAGCCAACTTCTGGAGGGCACCAGGTTGCCAAAGGCTGGTTTAGGCTCATATGCTGTAAGTACTAATGTGTAGCTCAATTAAGCTGAACATAGTTTATTTCAAGGAGAGGAGGGCTGCCACAATTGGACATTGAAGGGTTTATGATATTGGTGCCTTCAAAGCTTTTTTTTCTTCTTTTCTTCGCCTTAGCAAGATCTCGTTGTGTGATACCCTAAATGTGCCATTTGATTAGGCAAAGTAATTTATTGGTGTTAAATGTGTGCTCAGAAGCAAATGCATCTGAAACACGTGGCTGAAAAGGGGCCTCGTCTCTCAAGCACTCCTGTTACTGGAAGCTTTGCTCAGAGAACAGCATTTTAGCTGCCAGGGCTGCCTGTGCACTTCAAGAATCAAAACCTCAAAGAGTAGCCTTACTGAAGGCAGTGGATTATCTCCATATCAGTGATTGCAGGTCAGAGATCTTCCTGTCACTGGCAAAATCATTGGGGGGGGGGGCACACACACCAATAGCACCCAACTGATGTTAAATGAGGGACAGATCATGTCCCTAGGCAAGATGCAGTCTTTGTATACACTCAATGAAGCCAACAAAAAAGAGAGAGAGCAACAAAGAATAAAATGGCCTTAAGAGGAGGAAACTGGTGGGGTTGCCCACTTTTCCATCTGTGCCTCAACTGTAGCTTGATATGCATCAATCAGCTAAGGGCAACATCCTCTCCGTGCTGTAAAAAAGTAGCATTTGCTGATTTCTGCCTATCAAGTTCTATCGTTTCGGCCCATGGAGGCTGACTGAAAAGGATTTAAGGAATGGATAGAAGGATCTTTTTCAATAACTGCCTTAAAAGGCGGGGGGGGGGATATTGAGGGGTTGGGCAGGGTCCCTACTAAAGTGTTGAGAACATTAACTCTCGATTGCCAGTGGTCTACAGGTAATAAATAAAAGGTTGGAGTAGTGTGGGGGAGGGGGCTGAAATGGATATCACCTTCTAGGAATAAGAACCCTGTTTCAGCTGTTGATGTACCTGCCAATCCCATCTGTTAATTATTCTTGTGGTATGTAGACTTAGCAAGCAGCCAAGACTAAGAAATGAACAGAAGCAGTCTTCAGATTGCCCTATATAGTAGATTTCTGCCTTTGCTTTGCAAAAAAAAATATATTCAGAAAGATCCTTCAGATCCCTACTGCATAATAAGTACAGATCACCACTTCCACAACCCCCTGAATAATCCCAAAGTGCTTCAGTTCCTGGAAAGAGACATTTCCCTTCGTTTGTTGAAAGCAAAAGGCTGACACGTTACACTCGCAACGCAGGTTATGAAACTCCCTTTCCTGTTGTTTTTCGGCACTTCTCACCCCCACCCGCCCCTCCTCCTCACTCCAGAGATCAAAATGGCTTCCCTGGCCTGCTGCCAACTTTCCCTTCAGGTGATGCTTTGCAAATCACACTGTTTGTGTTTTTGCACCGGCATCCAGGCCGACTCACTTGGTCGTAGCATCGCTGCGACAGCTTCACGCAGCCGGTGGCCGGCAGGTAGCACAGCAAGCAAGGCAGAACCAGAGAGAGGGCGCTCATGAAAGACCAGCGAGCGCAGCAGTTCGAATGCGAGCAGGAGCAGGGGTGGTCTGCGCAAGAGCCCTCGTCGTCCTCATTGGTACAGTGGTAGAAGACGCCCTTCACCAGACACATGCAGGTGGAGTAGTTGACCAGGTTCTGAGCCGAGCACAGGCACTCCTGGTTGCACACCCAGCAGGAGGGCAAAGTCCTGGGCAGGGCGCACTCCTTGCATTTGCATTTCCCACAGGCTTCGCACAGCAAAAAGTGCTTGTCCATCTCCTGAGAAGCAGGTCCCTTCAGGTCCAAGGGCTTGCAATTAATCGCCTTGGGCTGTATCCGGACAGCCCTCGGGGAGGACTGGTCTGCTACCGGGGCTGGAACCATGTGATCCAAAAGCCTCTGATCCGAAGATGTGCTGCTGCTACTGCTGATGGAACTGGGCCGCCCACTGAAAGAGATCCACGGGTGGGTGATGTCCTGCTCACATCGCGGGGGGTGGGCGGGCTCATGGTGGCCCCGGGGATGTTTCTGAGCAGCCAGTTGGGCCAGGGTGGGGTTGTCTATGTAGTCGTTCTCCAGGTGCGTGGTCTTCATTTGGTCAATTGGAAGGATGGTCAGAGGATGCTGCAGCCTGCCATAGGGGATGCGGTTGTCCAGGAGAGGCTGGACCACCACGGTGGAATTGGGAACCCCAGTAATGCTGTGAGGCGTCCGAGGCTCCATTGCTCAGGCTGTCCTTCAGCACCGAGAAACGCGGCTTTTAAGTGTCCTGAAAGAGATTGAGGGAAAGGGAGAAAGGAAGGAAGGGGGGGGAAGAGTTCAGACATTAGCTGTTGCTGTCACAGTTCCAATGAAGCCTAATTGCTTCAGCTGTTCCCATGCCAGCACTGGTCAAAGAGCCAGTTGCAGTGTAACTCTTTGTAGTGCCATCCCTGTGGAAGCGATGGTAACATAGACCATGTTACGTGTATTGTGGTGGCATTCCAAGCGATGCTTGCCACCACAAAGGGCAAGGCCAGGCCTTCCGCTAGAGGGCCCTGCTGCGACTGCCACCACCACCTGCCCAGCAAGGCTCTCTTCCTCCATCACTTCCTCCCGTTTTTCAAGAAGGGCCATGGAGGTCCTTCCTCAGAGCGAGGCATTCTGGGAGGGATGGCTGCGAGAGCTCAAGTGACACTCCTGGGGTTTGCTGCCGTGGCGAAAAATGGAATGTTACTGAACTTTGATGCCTATTGTTGCAAGCATTTCATGTAAACCATTTTGTGAGGGCCACCTGAAAAACAGTACAGAAATATCTTAAATAAGTGAATACACCTGCTTTTAGATATGTACTACTTATCTTTGTGAAGTCTCTCCCCCCTCCCCCGCTCAAATCACTCATGCAAGCAAACACACCAAGGCAACCAATCCAGCAAAAAGCCTAGTGACCGTCCATAAAGAGATCACATGTTCATTCTGAACACTGTTCAGTCTTGCCCATTGCTGGAACTGGGTTTATAAACACTAGCTTTAAAAAACACAGCATTATCTACCCACTTTCCCCCACTTCAGGCATTGAAATGCCTAACTAGTCAAGGAGAAAGAGGAACACTCAGACCTGTTGGGGTGTCTTTGCACATGCCTAGAATTAGATGGTGTCACACTCTTTCCGTTCTTTACCTGGAGAGCCAAATAGTTTCAGACCAACAAATTAAAAGCAGATATTTAAAATATGCACCCATACAAAATGGGGGGATGACGACCTTTAATTTGTGAACTATGAAATAAAACAATTCCCTAAAAGCCTGGTCAGGCTTTGCCATCTTATCATGAAATACACTCATCCTGAACATTAGGGTTAGAAAGGTTGGTTATTAATCCACTCAGGAAAGAAAACTAAGAACACACACACCACCCTAATGCTTACAGCAGCAGTTTTCAACATTTCTTCTGATATGTGGAAATCACATATGAACTCACACCCCAAATATTCACTTAAGTATAACAAATGATCAGAAGCAATAAGCAATTTTGCAACTCGTTTTTACTTCGGCTCTGGCCCATTTGCTCTTAAGAGTCAGAACGGTGCACAGATTTGGAGCAATTATATAATGGGTACTTACATTCCTCAAGCATCCATTACTTTCAGATCGGTAAATATTTGACTAGGACACAGCTGCATCTTCACACAATATTGTCCCTCCTTTCCTCCAACACATATTGGAAACTTCCACTTCCATTATAGATTATCCACAATTTACTGCTATGTCCAAACCCTAAACTGAGATTAGCTTTAACTATGCTTTGTTGAAGCAAGTTAGCTTCATAAACAATGGTTTGAAGTTGGCTTGTTTCAACAAGGCATAGCTGAGATTGCATGAAGCCTGAAAGCTAAAGTATGGTAAATCTAAAATAAGAGCAAAAGCTTCTGGTCTCCTACTTGTGACTGTGCTGAAGGAGAAGCAGGGAGTGGTGCATAAGGGAGTGCAAGTTTTGTAAGGTGTGATTTAGCATTAAGTTTTTGAACTGCCAACGCTTTCTGCATTTTCACCTTTCTCTTCCCAGTAGTAACAGTAACCAGAATACAAATTTCTTAAAAGCAGATTTCTTAGTTTCAGTTTCTAAAATCATTATTACTAGTCCCCGACGTAGGGCTAGAAAAGTAACAGAAGGTAAAAACTAACTTCAGAGAGGGTGGATGAAAACAAAGTTTAGTGACCTAGCTGAAAATTGGAGTAGAGGGCACAAAATCCTTTCAAATATTCAGACTATTTTTCATCCAAACACCAAGCAGCATAGTATTTGGTTTAAATGCTGTTTACTAGCTGACCCATCTATTGCTAGTCTCTAATTTCATTGGAAGAGTGCAATTTATACTGGAGCCCATCCAGAGATTCAACTGGAGTGCAGGACATGAAACCACAGGAAGCAACTAAACTTAAATCAAAGAGCGGAAATGGCTTGGTTCAAATTTAGAGAGTACACATTGTTTTCTGGTGGAGCTGCCACTTCCTCACTGTGACCTTTATATTATTTATTAATTATATTTTTAAAAGAACAATTTAAAGAAGCAGCCGACCAAAACCATTCCTAGCTAAGGGTGAGAGGGGAGGCTGTTAAAATCCGTAGAAGGACTGAGAGAGAGACAATTAGAGGAGGAAAACTAGAGCTTCAGAAACCCAGAAAAAAATGTGAGGACTGGCACAGTGCACTTCATCAGAAGTAACGCACAGAGAAAAAAATAACTCAAAAGACCAAATATAGACACAGACACACAGCACATTTAGAGTAACAGTGAAATCCTATATGCAATCTACTCAGAAATAAGTCCCATGGGGTTCAATGGGCCTCACATGCATCTAGGATTGCAGCCCTATGCTTTTTAAAATCTCATTTATTTTAGATAGGAAAGCATGTACTTAAACACTCTTCCCCATGAAATCAGTGGGACTTGCAGTGCTTTACTTTGGCTCGATTTTGGCTCACAGTCCATAGAGTTAAACCAGGGGTCAGCAACCTTTTTTAGCCATGGGCCGGTCCACTGTCCCTCAGACCTCGTGGGGGGCCAGACTATATTTTTTTTGGGGGGGGATGAACGAATTCCTATGCCCCACAAATAACCCAGAGATGCATTTTAAATAAAAGGACACATTCCACTTATGTAAAAACACGCTGATTCCCAGGCCGTCTGTGGACCAGATTGAGAAAGCGATTGGGCCGCATTCAGCCCCAGGGCCTTAGGTTGCCTACCCCTGTTAAACCAATAAACTTTTAAAAACAGAGCTCATCTTTTTTTTGCCTTGTGGAGTCAGCCTTCCTCCTTTGCCCCCTTCTCCATTTCAAAATGCATTGGAGCAGATGTGCTTTTCAGCAATTATGATGTTGATCGCAGTTGTCTACCTCACCCCTTCTCCCAAAATCCTCAGCCAGGCTTTCCAGCTATTTTGTTTTTAAATTATAGTAGGATTAATTTATTTAAACATTTATTTGGCCCTTTTTATTTTATAAAAGAAGAAAGTACATTTTAAAGAGCTACCCAAAACAAGTGGGTTTGGTGGGTTTGTGATGCTGCAAGCACTGGCCAATCAGTGCTGAGCATAATAGGTTTCTACCACAAACTGGCAGTTTCTCCTGAGTTTGGTCCTGGATAGGGAATTTTATGCCTCTCTACAGAATGGTGGCCATGCTGCTGCAGTAGCAGCAGCAATAAGCACAGATGACATTCTTAGCTAATCATCAACAAGTACAACTCCTACAAATTTAGGGGCCCTCCAGACTGGTGATTGTGATTCCTCCGCACATTCTTGCTCTCTGGAGGGGCTACGGTGCAACAAATGTGGAGCAAAAATAAGCCAGAACCTTTGCTGTATAAAGAGTTACGGAATTTCAGCAGGATGCTACAGGGTACGCACTGACTGGAACCACACCGTGGGACCACCCTGACACTTTTGAAGGTGCATCAGGAGCACAAATCCTCATGAATGTGCAATTAAAAGGACATCTGGAGGAGTCCTTTGTGACATACCGGTATGAATATGAGAAAAAACCCTAAGAATAAAATTACCGTATTTTTCGCTCTATAAGACGCACCAGACCACAAGATGCACCTAGTTTTTGGAGGAGGAAAACAAGAAAAAAAAATATTCTGAATCTCAGAAGCCAGAACAGCAAGAGGGATCGTTGTGCAGTGAAAGCAGCAATCCCTCTTGCTGTTCTGGCTTCTGGGATCACTGTGCAGCCTGCATTCGCTCCATAAGACGCACACACATTTCTCCCTACTTTTTAGGAGGGAAAAAGTGAGTCTTATAGAGCAAAAAATACGGTAATTTTCATGAGCTTCTGTGAGGAACAATAATCCTGCACGACAGCAGCGTGACTTGGTGGAGTCTTCTAGACTGCAGGGTTCCTCAACTCTGAGATGGGGCCAGAGCAGAGGTTTAAAATGAAACTGAGCTGAGGAACCTCCATCCATGGCCAGGACATATTGTACTTTAATTTTCTGGGTTAGTTCTCACTATACTGGAAGCTTGATAACAGCACGTGCTGTGCAAGTCCAAGAACAAGAGAGACGTTATCTCTAGACTTCTGGTGGCATTGACTTTCATGCCAATGTCAGATTTTAACAATATTTTGAGGAAAAGTCAAGCACCCGATATTATATTATTATTATTATTATTATTAATAATAATAATAATAATAATAATTATTTTCCTTTAAAAAACAACCACCACCACCCCATTTGTTGTCAATTAATCTTTTAAAGTTAGGAATTTCTGAAACCGGTAAAAAATATGCTAGATCTAAAAACACACACACACAACCAAAACCTGTCAATAAGCATGGATTCAGGGAAATTTGCATTTTCTTTTTGCTCAAAGGCCCAATGTCAGCAGTATTTGCTGAAGGTTAGAATGTATTAGCCATAATAGAACTTAGGGAACTATGCTATGCAGCTTAGAAACATGATTTTTTTCCATTGAGGAGCTAGTTTTCAGCCTTGATTGTTGATGGTACAAATGCTGACAGAAATATATAAAAGGAGTGAGGTTAAGCAAGCCCACCAGTTCCCTTTATTTCGGTGCTGATGGAATCACCAGCCCAGATTTTAAAGGTTGAGCGTATAACCTCAACTGGGACAGAAAACATATATTTTATTTTATAGCTTTTGAAACAAAATGTATAGGTGAACTACAGATAGAGCTCTGGCTGACAAGATATTGAAATAGTTAGATCTATTCACCACCACCTCAGCACACTGGGTTTTCAGAACAGTCATCTATAACTAAATTTCAAATATGCAGCAACTCTGTGTCATTCTTCATTCTAGAATATATCACTTTAGAAGGCAAGTGGGAGAATATGTATTTGAATGTTTCCCGCTAAAACCTTTTTCTGCTTCACTTGGAAAGCTCAGAGTGCATTTCTCCTTGCCTTCTTCCTGACTTGCTAGCTTTCTGCATGCAGAGATCTTGTCCTGCTTTTTTTAAAGCACTGAATGCTCAGACATACAATTCTCCACCAGCACTCTGGAGAACTGAACTTCATGCTATTCTTGCACATTTGAAATGGCCCTGAACTAAGAAGCATTGCAGACCTATGCACAACGAAAAAAATAGCAAATTACTCCCTACGCAACAAATATACATCCATTTTCTTAAAATTAAGTCTTTCCATTTGCTCAGCAACTTTCAGCGTAGATCCTTGAAATTTGTCCACAAGGTGTGTCATTTCAACTCAAATTTTAAATGTAATGCATTGTTTTATGAGGCTGCATCTGAATTCCACTCAACTCTCCAAACTGACCTGAGTGGTTTTGGGGGTGAGGGGGTGTCAGTCATGTGTTCTTTTCCCATTCAAGAACATTCTGCACCAGCTTAGCTTCAAGAGATGCAACTACATCAGATACTTTCAGGACATTGAGTGCAATGATCTAGTGTTAAGATGGGCACTAACAGTTCATGCCTGATGTGGGGAAACATCAAAGACTGAAAGGGATGCATAAGATAGAAGACATTACAGGTCCTACTTTAAAGATAATAAAAAAGATAAATAAAATGTTCATGTAGGTGGAATAAGCTTTTCCAATATAAAGTACAAACTAGACATTTTCACCACCTGCATGTTTCAGCTCAGCTGGAAGCCCCCAGCTTTATTCAGGAATTCTAAATCCTGGCATACTGTAAACTGCATTATTGCTAGCTAAACATTTGTTTGCTGATCTGGTAAGTCAGAGGAAGCAGATTTAACATCGCTTGCAGGTTCTGAGTGTTTTAGGTCACCTTGCAAGGTCTGGCAGAGATCTTGGGCTCTGTGTGTGATGCGGGAGACAAAACTGTGTCCCTGCTAGGCACATAGGTCTCCGACACTGAAAGGTATAGAGCACAAGTTGAGAACTAGTGAAATGTTTTAAAAGAGTTCTTCAACAGGGCCATACAGTGCAGTGGTATATTAAAGCCTCCACTCCTGCAGCTTTAGGGATGGCATAGCTATTGCAAGGGACCACATGGCCACCTATTTTTAGCACTTGGATTCCGTGATTCAAACTTGCTTTGGGGGTCGTCAATGGATTGTTCGTCAGTGCAATGGGGCAAGAAAGGACAGAGTACACCAGCCGCCATCTAAATCATTAGCACCTTGAGTCACTTCTCCAGACTTTGCCACTGGTATCTATACTTACTTTTTCACCTCAGGATTTCAATCAAGCACACACTCAGCTTCAGCCTGAGCTTGTCAAGTTCAACGCTTGCCCCCTTTTGAAATGCAACCCAAGATTCTAGAAGTGTTTCAGACCACATCTGTCTGCCCTTAAGTATTCCAATGCAAGTCTCACTGATTTAAAATGAAACTTGATTGAAAATGGAATCCTAGTACACCTAGAAGAGAAAGGATCCTGTCCCTAAGAAATGAAATCAGTACAAGTAGCACTATAAACAGGAGTCCAGAAATGATTCTGTTACTTTAACTGTTTTTTGGTTTTGGTTTTAACTGTTTTAATGGCCATGTTTTTTCCTTAAAAAATAAACTTTAAAGAACAGAATTAGACCAGTTACAACAAATAAAGAACAAAAACAAAATGCCTTGTGAGAATATATCCACTATGACCGGCGTGCTTTTTAATTGCTTGTTTTGTTGTATAACTTAATTAAGGATGTTTTAGTGACCCGGTAGAATTGTTGTTGTGTATTTTAATTATATATTGATTTCATAGTTGTAAACTGCTTAGTTATAAAGTCGTACCTTGGTTTTCAAATGGCTTAGTTCACGAACAACTTGGAACTCAAATGTCGCAAACCCAGAAGCAGGTGTTCCGGTTTGCAAACTTTACCTTGGAAGCTGAATGTCCGGCATGACTTCTGTGACTTCTGATTGGCTGCAGGACACTCCTGCAGCCAATCAGAAGCCACGCCTTTGTTTCTGAATGTTTCAGAAGTTGAACGGACTTCTGGAATGCATTCTGTTCGAAAACCAAGGTAGTTGCTATTTTTTGAACAGAGCTGCCTGTTTGGATTTCATCCCGCAAAACCTGTAGCACTTGGAGAAGATGTTCTGTTTAAAATCCTTGTTTTCCCATTTTACCCACATTTTCTTGCTGAAAAATGTGATTTGATGGCCTCGAGATTTACTGTGCCGTAGGAAGGGAACAAAGCAGGATATTTTACTATATTAGGTTTGTCAGTCGCAGATGACCTAAATCCTCTCCAAATTGCACCAAAGCCAATAATATATTCTCTGAAGAAATGAGGGATTGGGGAAGATCAGTTGTTTGTATTTTTCCTGTGTTCTATACATCAAATAAAATCAGGGGGAGCCAACAATATATTCTGATTAAAAACACGTAACTCTTCATTAGCCTATAAGGCGAGGAAGGGTGGGGTTGGGTGAGAGGATAGAATCCACAGTCCTTTTCATTATTTACCCTATACTTCCTTTAGAAAGACTTACATGAGGTCTCTCCCCCACCCCCATACAGGCAAGGGTCTAGTTCACACCTCCTTAGCTTCAAGAATGCTAAAGTATTTGGTGCTCCCAGGCCTATGAACACAGGGTGCAATAAGAACAGAAGGATAGTGAGTTCCACCACTACTGACATTGTCAGGCTCCTCCATCAATTGTCACTTAGCAGCAGCCATCTGGTCAGGCTATAGGGATGCAGGAGCTGCACCAGCTCACCTGATAAACCAGCAAATTTCAGCACCTCCTCTTCTTGAGCTCTTTCTGTTCCAGCAGGTCATTCCAAGAACTTAACAAAAAAAGGACTAGCCCTTAAGTCTGTTTTTTCCTCCCTCCGAACCCCTTTTCCTTTTGTGACATGCCATTTAAATTGTAAGTCTGTCTTATTATTGGTATTCCAGAGGCTGCTATGGGTGGGTGGGGGGAATGCTTTAAATTTTAAAAAGTTTAAAACTACAAATGGACCGTTAGCCAAGAGTCAACGTAGCGCTAGGACATGGGAGACCTGGGTTCAGATAAGCGCTCAGCCATGAATCTCACTGAGTGACCTTGGGCTAGTTGTTACTTCTCAGCTGAATCTACTCCACAAGGCTGTTGCGAGGATAAAATGGGAGAGATTGTGTTGATGCCTTGAGTTCCCTGAAAGAGAGCTAGGAATAAATAAAAAAGCCTCTGCAGACGTCCAGACCTCAAAAGGGGGAAAAGGGGAGGGGGGATGACAATAGGAAAGTTACAAAAATGATGGAACCCATCAGGCACACTGCCCTGGAGTCTTAATTTGTTTCCGTGGGTCTTCTGCATATGTGTACTATTGAGACACACTGAGTGTGCAACAGTGGTAGCTAGTAGGCTATGCACTGCTTTGAGATGCCTATTGAAATAAAAAGGACTGTCGTCCTGAAATGCCCAAGGCTACGGATGGCTCTGTATGCATGGAAATCTGCCTCTATGGTTGGAGGCAGCAATCCTTCTGAAAACCAGTGGTTGGAAACTATAGGAGTGGAGCCTGCACTTGTGCTCAGGCCCAGCTAGCAGGTTTCCCATGAGTCCCTGTGAGAACAGGATGCTGGACTAGATGGGCCTACAATGGCCTGATCCAGCAGGGTTAACTTACGTTATACTACACTAGATGATCCTTGGGATCCCTTCTAACTCTAGAGTTGTATAATTCTAAATCGTGGCAGAGAGCACCAAAGCTCAGAGATCACGAGGAAATTCACCCACTCTTATGCCAGGGGAAGTACAAATGAGAACATCTCAGGCAGATCAGGCTGTGATAACATCTCAGAATGGATGGAGCACTCGATGGTCTGAGATGGATTTTTGAAATAAGAACCTTCCTCCAGGAACACATCAGTCCACCCACTCCACGCAGTTACCTTCCATTCAACAGCTCACCAAAATGGAACTCTGAACACCATATAAACTGTTCTGGGACTGCCCTGGATTTCTTCTTACCACCTTTTTCTTCCAGGAAGGTCAAAGTACTGAAGTAAGGCTGCACTTCCTTGCACCCATACTTGGGGGTAAATACCGTGCAACAGAATGGGATTCATTTCCAAGCAGATAGGAGAGCCAATTGAATGGCGGGGGACATTAGATGTATAGTCTAAAATGAGTGTACATTCACATAGAAGATTGATTTCTTTGGAAACCAGCCCTTCAACCTCTTCCAGAAGCTCAGGAGACATTATTGCATATTCATAATAAAAAGGGGTGGACTGTCTAATTATTATTAATTATTATTATTATTAACTCCATTTATATCCCACCTTTCCTCCAAGAAGCTCAAGACGGCATACATGGCTCTCCCCCCCCACTCTGTTTAACCTTCACAACAACCCTGTGAGGTAGATTATGCAGAGACAGTGAGTGACCCAATGTGAAAGACATTGCTGGGTGCAGATTTGAACCTGGGTCTTTCTAGCCCAGTGCTCTAAGCTCTACACCACACTGGCTCATCATCCTATCTACGCTTTTCCATCTTAGTCACCCCTTACAGCGAACTATAGCAAGAAGCTAGCATATTTCGCAGGATACTAGCCAAGAATTATGTTTTGAACAACACATGCAGGCATGATTCAGCTAAGGGCTTCCAAGTCCCGTTGAGTGTGGTTGGATTGTGGATTGTGCCCTTGGAACAGAGTGCACTGTACCTCTGAATGTAAAGCAATGTAAATCGTGGGAAGCTTGGAGAACTTGTAAGTTGTCCCCAAAAAAGAACAGGTCAAGAAAGAGCAGCAGAAGCCTTCTGAACGGAGCAAACATACAATAGCTGTGGAACTTTTAACTGCTCTTGCTGAATGTCCCAGAGAAGCCTGGCAGGAATCGAGAGGGAATAAGAAAGTATTCATTCCTCTTGAACAAAAGAACTTCTGGAAACGAACAAGGCAACAGGGAAAGAATCTGAAGAGAAGCTCTTTGCTTTTCTGAGTAAATGCAGGGTGCAAATTGTTTGTGCGGTCATGAAAACAGAAGACAGCTTACCTGTCAAGAGGGGTCAAGCAATTGTCATGCTGCAGAGAAAAATCAAACTAGAAAGATGCTATGGCGAGTTCATTTTTTAAAAACGCACACACACAACCAAACAGGTGTCACTCCAATAAGCCACAATTCTTGATAGGGTCATGACTGTAGTCTCCCTTCTATGCCTGAGCAGGTAAACCTTCTGGAAGCAAAGCAGAAGGGCCCTGCTTGAAGGTCAGCTGGATTTCCAAGCACATCCCATCTCCCTGCATTGCACAGCACTTTGTGTGTCCTATGAGGAACAGTTGGAGAGCTGGCTCTAGTTAGCCTGGGGAAAGAGAAGGTTAAGGGGAGACATGATAGCCATTTCTATATCCCTGGAGGGCTGGCATGCGGAAGATGGAGGAGACTCTGCTAACCCAGATGGCAGGACTAGAATGGAAATGGTAATAGGAAGAGATTTTGGTGAAAGCTTAGGAGAAATCTCCTCTTGCCAAGAGCTGATTGCCTCTGGTAGTGGTGGACTCTCCTTTTCTGGAGGTTTTTAAGGAAGGTCAACTGTCAGAGATGCTGTAGTTGCAGGCTGCACAGAGCACGGGTTTAGGCTGGATGACCTTCAAGATCCCTCCCAGCTCTGATGAGTTATACTGCTGCATGCAGTTATTGTTTTTCCAGTTGCCAGGGGAATGCACCTTTAAAGAGGAAATGGCCCCTGCTGAATTGGACCAAAAAGTCTACCTGGAACTACACTGTGATGTGTTGCCTGGTGACACTTCTAGCTTTACTAGTTCCAACTGTGAGGACAGGAGCTTGAAAGCTGAAACACGACTATAAAAAGGGCAGAAAACTGAATCACACAGCAGGAAAGCCCTAAAGGGCATCAGAAGGATTTCCCAGCTCACCTTCCACTGGAAGGAAGCAGCAGATTCTCAGGAACTGACCAGGCCAGCAGTAGGACAGGAGCCACTGTTAACAAGACTCAAATTACATGTAAGCACTGTGGGATAAGGGGAAGGGAGGTTGGGAGGAAAATAGAGCATCCACCTTCACAAAACGTCCCAGAGTGTTAAAAAGCTACATTAAAGCACTTTCTTGAAACCTATCAGCAGGTATGCATTAAAAGGTTTGCTTCCAACCCCACGTATTTTACCAGGTCTAAACAACACCCTACAGTAAAGCAAACTAGTATCAGATTTCTTCATCAACCATTTTTGCCCTTTCCAAGCCCTGCTAAATCAAGGGAATCGAGTGGTCCTTGTGCCCAGCAGCCTTGGCTTCTTGGAGAGAAACTAAACAAATAAGCAAGACCAGAAGGATGAGGTCCTTGAGAAAAGGCACCTGAGTGCTCAACGCAAGACATCAAATGGTTGCTGGCGATTGTGAAATCCTGAAGTGACTGAACAACTCTTTTGGAGAATCATGGCCAACTGTGCATTATTTCAGCTCAAACACGGCTAGACCTTTTTTTTTTTGGCAGGATATCCAAATCTCTGGGAACTCCTTTTTTGTTGGCCTCTAATATACGCACCAAGCAATACCTGATTTCACATTGGCAAACATCTCTGAGGTTTCGTTTTGTTTAAACTTTTAATTATTGAGATGCCAAAGTACAGGAGACTGTGCTAAGTACACAATCCTAAGCACGCTTACCAGGCACATTGAACTCAGTGGTTCTTACTTCTGAGTAAGTATGTTTGGGATCAAACCTCCAGCAGCCTTTTAAGGTTTCCACAACCTCCACACTCCCATCTGTCAAAAGCGAGAGGCAAATCTAACAAGAATCCAGGCCTGGTAAATGGTGCTCTCAATACCTCTAATGAATTTTATGCTCAATTTGAGCCAGACTTGAGGAAAACTAGATATTGTAATGGAAGAAAAAAGGCTCCTTGCTGCCATTTTATGAAGCCCGATGCTAACAGGCTTCCGAAGATAACATCATCCTGCATAAACAGAGTTAGTCATTACTCAATAGAAACACTTTTGTTTTTTACGCTTTCAAAGATTAGCCACAGCTTTGTTTTTTTCTTCCAGGGAAGGAGACATTCCTTTTAAAAGGTGCTTTTATTTAACGGGTCAATATCAAACTAGGGCTCCTAGTATGAATGGGACACAGCAGGCTGTAGAAAGCAGCGCATTTATCAAATGGAGACATCCTCAGAAGGGTTCCAAGAACTTGAGAACTGCCTCTCCCTCACCAGACACCCATTTCTACCATTCATATACCGGTATATATATGTGTGTGAGAGAGAGAGTGTGTGTTTGGAAGACAAGTGGGTTGGTGAAAAGGAAGCCAGTGGTGGAGATCATAGCCATTCAGTCCACAAGCTGACACTACTTTTAAACACATCAAGGAAGCTATGTTAAATATTGAACATGCTAATTAAGGCTGAAGGATAGGGGTTGGGGGAGAGGAAGGGGAGCTTTGAAGCCCACTCGGAAATCTCTGCAAACAGCTGGCTTTCCCTTGCAAAAAGAGGCTCCCTAGCAAAATCACCTCAGAGCGGAAATCAGCTGAGCAAACCGTCCTTTATCCCCCCCCCCTCAGTTTAGCAAGAGGAGATTTTGACATTGACATTTCAGGCCCGATGGGAAGGTTGGGTTGCAGGCGCGTCAGGCTCTCCCTTGCAATGCATTGCATGCTCTCCTCTCAAGGAAAAAAAATGAGGGTGGGGAGGGGGAGAAGAGAGGAGAAGAGATTGATTTCCTCCCCTCTCCTCCCTCCCCGTAGCATTCATCCCGGTGATGCCCTTCTGCACGCCCACTGACAAGCTCTACCGGCCGGCTCGCCCTCCTCGCTAGCAACCAGGGCTGCTGCCTTCGAGGTCCTGGGTGGCCAGAATCTGCGAAGGGTTCTAGGCTCCTCTCGGTTTGCCAGGCGCTGTGACGCCACGGCTGCTTCCAGCACAAACGCCAGCCTCGCCTATAGATCTGTACTACGCCATAGGGGGAGAAGGCCCTGAGCAAGAGAGCCAGGCGCTATTTTATTTCTTCATACTCCTTTTCTCCCCTCCACATACACACACACACTCCGGGTTCGCTGCGCACAAGTCCAGGAGAGAGCCCCTTGGCGCACCCAACCTGCGCAGTTTTATTCCAGATCTGATCCCCCGTTTCTCTCCAAGTTCAACATCACAAGATGGACAGAAAGGTGAAGTGAGGCTTTAAAATAGCAAAAAAAGATCGGTGGGGAGTGGGGTTGGAGGAAGAGAGGCGTAGTCGTCGTTGCAGGGCTGTTGCATGAAATAAAACGCGAGGGAGCAAAGGTCAGGCAGCCAGGAGCCGACACTCCAGCGGCTCGCCTTTCTAAAGTGCCCTATTATGGAGAGAGAGAGAGGCTCCGGAGCCACTGCGCAGCCCGGCGAGGCTGAGGCGCAGGAGGAAGGAGGCGAAGAGCGCCTTCGGCAAGGCGCTCAGGGGCAGCTGCGTTTGTCAAGCCGGGGGCGCGTGGGCTCCACCAGCCCTGGCACAGCGAAAGGTTCCCTCGCCGCCACTCTGGCACACACGAGCAAGGGACAAACTCCCCCTCAACCGGGAAAGCGGGGGCGGCTAAAAGATTTTTATTTTTATTTAACAAGAAGAGAATTCTAAGGCGGATCACAACGTCCACTCATGCCTTATCTAAATGCCCAAATGCAGATGGCAACGGGAAGAGCAGGCGATGGCCAAGCCAAATTGTACAATCATCATCATCAGATCACAGATATCATTCATATGCATATATATGAGATACTTGGCTTTATTTTTAAAAAAGAAAAGAGAGAGAGAGAGATACGTGGGTCGATTTTGGCTGAGCGACACACGCCTTCCTCGCAGAAGGTCAGGAAAAGTCAACCAGGAAAGGGAGCAAAATGTTTCCTCTACGGGGCATTATTATTTCCCCCTCTTTCACCCTGTGCATTTAAATCCACAAAGATGAAATTCCTTACTTACTTGAAATAATCCAGCCAAGATCATCTCTCAACAGGCGAGTTAATCCTAAATCCGAGACAGTTCGCGAGCTGTGCGTGCAAGGGGGGCAGTTTGGCACGGAGCACCCCTGGCTTCTCCGGGAGCGACTTACAAGTGCTGCGCTGTCAGCAGCAGCAGCAGCAGCAGCCGCCGCTTCCCCCTCCGCTTCGCCTCGCTATTGCAACAACTGCTGCCTGGGAAAATGGCTATTTTATGAATGGGAGGGAAAGGCCCTCGTCTGCGCATGCCCGTCCTCTCAATTCTATGAATGGGTGGGCATTGCAGGGCCAAAGCGCATGCTCCGCTCTCATTCATGAATGGGGGGCCGGAAGGGAACTAGTTGCGAGTTAAGGATGGATGGTAGGCTGGGGCTGCCTTTTTTTAATGAATGAAAGGAGGCAGCTGCAGCCAGCTGCGCATGCACCACACCCCCGCCCCAGCCTTGGGCTTCAAGGTAAAGCAGAACTGCAGCAGAAAGAGGGGGGGAGGTGGAGTGGATGTACAGTAACCGAGCAAAAGAAAGGGAAGCTCGGGCGTGCGGGAAGGACGTGATTTGTCTCTTGGCTGCAGCCGGAGGCTCCCTGGCGCGCCTCCCGCCCCGGTGGCCAGCAAAGGAGCGGGTGCTGGGGATGCGTAAAAGCGCCAGGCTCCGTGCGCTTTTTCCGAGCCCATGCCGGCTGCTTCTGGCAGCTGCTAGGCGGGCGTGCCTCCTTGCCAGGCTCGCTAGCCCCGGAGTTTGGGGGTGTAAAGGGGAGCCTGCTGCCGGCCGGGGACAGCCAAGGGCGACCTCGGGGCCGCCGCGCCGGGGATGTCGCCTGAGTCCGCCCGCTCAAGTACAGCATTGCTGAGTGGGTGTTGGTTCGAAGCCCCCTCTTGGAAGGAAAGCGGGGAGAAGACGGCCCGTTCTGCTGGGGTCCTCATCCTGGCCCTGTTTATTTCCCCATGGTCACTGAAGTGACTGGGGTGCAGAGGGGGGCCGAACTAGAATTCCCTTGTTTTGTGCCATGGCTTTTTCCTGTCAGGTGCGTGTTCCGAACGTTTTTCAGCCTAACAATCCAGCGCAGTGGCTTTTCTGCATATAGGCAAAAGCCAACTGTTCGGACATTGTATTAAACACACACACACCAAGTCTAAAATACCGTAGCTGAAAATCCATCTCGCCGCAATCAGCCTGGAGGAATTTCAGGCAGCAAAGCAATTAAAAGGTTCGTGTGTGTGTGTGTGTGTGTGTGTGTGTGTGTGAGAGAGAGAGAGAGAGAGAGAGAGAGAGAGAGAGAGAGAGAGAGAGAGAGAACTCAAAAGGCAAAATGCACTGGAGAAAAGGAATACTGTACTGTTTCCTTAATCCCCCGACAAGCCTCCTTCTCCCATTTACAGGAGGGCAGATTTGTAATAACTGCTCCCTGGTTGTAGCAAATAAGGAAGAAAGTGGATCTCTGAATTTGGATTGCCTCTATGCCAACTGGGCTGAACTCTAACTCTCTCTCTCTCTCTCTCTCTCTCTCTCTCTCTCTCTCTCTCTCATTGGTTTTTGTAATACACAAAGAAAAAGGAAAAGCACCCATTACCTCTATACCACAGGGGGTTGAACTCACATATAGCGTTAACCGTGGGTGGGTGGGTGTCCTTGTTAACTAATTTCATTGACAATTTACATTGCCCAAATGGACAGTTTTATGTGGACCAGATATAACAAGTAGACCAAACCTGAATGAAACCTAGTGGTGTAGTTGCTTCTCCTTTACCCCTATGAAGAGCACCAGCCTTCTCTGGGGAGATCTGGCTTCTGTGTCAGCCCTGGTGCACTAATGGAAGCAGGACTTTCCCGTAGCTGTTATGGGAAGGAAATACTATTTTTACTGAGAAGCATGCGGGGTAAAGGGTGTCATGAATCTCTTTTTTAGAAACCCAAAACTTAAAAAGCAGTCTGAGGTTTACAGCCCAATCCTATGCGTGTCTGCATGGAAACTGAGTCTGACTGTGTCAAATGATGGTTACTCCTAGGAAAGTGTGCACAGAATAGCAGCCTTAATACATTTGTGGCTAATGGAGTGGGGTGTAATGTTCTGCAATTTTTAAAAAGCTGTTTTTATAATCTTTTAATTATATTTTAGTCTGTCTTTGTTATATTTTGTACATTGTCTTGGGATGTATGTGGAGGACAATGATGTTGATAATCATAATGATGGTGGTGATAATAATAATAATAATAATAATAATAATAATAATAACAATAATAATAATAAAAACCACTCAGAAAGGGTATGTGATAGATTCCCACCCAAGAATACTGACCTTCTAGAAGTGCCCAGAGATCTCCAGCAAACTGTGGTTGTTGTTGTGGCAGTCCGAACCACAGGACTTTGTGCCCGATTCAGTTTCACAATTCAATGAGAGAAAGCCTGTTGGCACACACCGTCCTTCCACTCCCAGCAGCTCTTTCTGTCATTGCCAGTTGCTTGAAAACACTGGAGGGGAGAAGGTTCTTGTGCTCAAATACTGTTGCAGGTTTTCTCCAGGCATCTGCTTGGCTCCTGTGGTGCTTGACTGTAGATGGGCTCTTCTTATGTCCTTACCAAATGGATTCTGTCGTAAGTCAAGGTAACGTACGAATTGGGAAATTCTGGATCATGGCAGCACAGTAGTAACCCCTGTGACCTTTGAGCCTGGAAATGTACCTCTGATATGGTGTAGTATTGTCTGCACAGCAAAGCAGAGCACTTCCTCCTCTTTATCATAATGTGTGGACCAAGCCTTGAGGGTCTCCTGGGAGGTCACAGTGTTTCGGTTTCCCACATTTAGCTTAAGACAAGTTGGTATTTGTTTCACACTCATGTACGTAGATGAAACTTGTGGGTTTTTCCTTCTGCCTCACTTAAACACCTGGTCCTTATATCCTCCATGTATTACTCATGTCTGATACCTTTTTTTTTTTGCATAACCAACATCAGCTGTGTGTTTCATTTCCTTCCTTCCCTTGGCACTTCTTTTCTTGGACTTTGCCTAGAGATAAACATGCGCTCAGTACGTTTTCCTTTATCTTATAACTCTTCATCAGAAGTTGGAATGTGAACCTTGCTGTGCCAAAATAACTCCCGGAATTGGGAAACAGACTCTTATCCACCCACCACCATGGTTTATGGGCAAGATGAACTGCATCAGATTTCCACTATCTGCCCCATTTCCTCTCCCTCCTTCCAGAATTTGTCTCTGGCCTCTGATCCTCTCTGCAAATTGTCTTCCCCATCCTTCGGCCAAACAACACTCTGATGGGAGGAATTGCTCAACTGCTGGTTTGGCCAAGCTTTGCGAGCGTTTCTCTAGCAGTAAATGTTTAAGTATTGCAGTTATATAATGGAGCGGAGGCATCTTTAGAGGGATTGCAGGGATAGGGAGCCTAGTACCTTCCAGATCTTGTTGGACTCCAACTCCCATCAGCCCCAGCCATAGAGGCCAAAGGTCAGCGATGATGGAAACTGTTGTCCAGCAACATCTGAAGGGATGCGGGTTCTCTATCCCTGATCTTATTGTGCAGACTTTCCACCATCCTGTTTTGATGGCAGCTTTGTATTGTACAGCTTTAGAGTGAATGGCTGGTTCAGTTAGTCAGAGCATGGTACTGATGATGCCAAGGCTGCAGGTTTGATCCCCGTATGGGATCCCTATATTCCTGCATTGCCGGGGGTTGGGCTAGATGACCCTCAGGACACCATCTACAGTTCTGTTATTCTCTGATCAAGTACAGGCCATTATTGCTTTCTGGTCTTGAAAGGTGATATATTGCTGTTAACATACTTCTTCACATTTAACAAAATCAGAGGAGAATGTGTCTTCATATTCAAGGCCAGCCAGCCCATGAGGCCCAGTGAGGTTGTCGTCTCAGACAGAGGGCTCAAGATAGCTAGGAGGCGTGGCAGATCTGTGCCTGCAAGGAGAGCTCACTGCCTTCTCTGCTTGTTTCCTGATACAGTGGTACCTCTGGTTGCGAACAGGATCCATTCCGGAGGCCTGTTCGCAACATGAGCAGAACGCAACCTGCAGCGGCGCATCACGCGCAGGTTGCGATTCGCCGCTTCTGCACTTGCGCGTGACATCATTTTGTGGGTCTGCGCATGCAAGAGTGGCAAAACCCGGAAGTAACCCTTTCCGGTTCTTCTGGGTTCCTGCAGGACGCAACCTCAAAAAACGTATCATGAAGCAAGCGTAACATGAGGTATGACTGTACTGCCTCCTCCTCCCTCTGCAGCGTAGGACTCACATAGGTCCCTGTGCAAAAAAAACACACACCACCTTGAGCACATGGAGGCCAGGAACATGCTGTGTCCCCACTCCACCCGTGCATTTCCACACCTCCACAGTGCAAGAGTCTGACTTAGGCTGTGCGCACACAACCCTTTGCTCCAGGTGCAGTGCATTCCCACTGTTGGTGTTTCGAGCAGAGTACACATAGCCCACATGACCTTAGCCACAATCCCTATGTATTCTGTAGGTCTTTGAGAAATACTGCATTTCCCCTCGAGCCAGCTGCCATTTGATTTGAAAATGTAAGCCACGGTTAAGTTGAGGTGTGTACTGGAGACATCTGGTGCACATGTGACGATGCCAGCTTTGTGCAATAGAAATGGTGTGGGTGTGTGACAGCTGGGGAAAAACAAACTGGGCAATGTGCATTGGGTTAAAAACACTTATGCCCTCTCTCTATTGTAAACAGCAACATAAAAATGCAACTTGAAAAGCAGGAGGGGGAAGCAGCCTGTGTTTTAAGCCACTAATGTGTACATAGCCTTACATTTCTACACTTCATTCTAGTGCTGCATAGTTTATAAACTGCATTATATTGTTTTCTGTTATTTGTATGCATCGCAGGGAGGTTAAAGGTGCCATTAGGGTTGCCATATGTATGGAATTTCCCAGACATAGCAGTGTCTGGGTGGAAATGTCCAGGGAAACCCAGACGCATGGCAACCCATTGCCGTTTTTGGCAATTTCCCTTAAAAATAGCTCAAAAGTTTCATTTTGATGTGTGTGTTTTTGTGTCTGGATTTTCACTTTTTGAAATATGGCAAGCCTAGGTGCCATAGACTCTGTATTCCCTTGCCTCCCCGCTTGCCAATTGAAAAAAATCCAGATTCTGTCAACAGAATAAATTAAGCAGATATTTGAAAACTTCGCCATTTGCTTTCCATAACAGTGTTTCCAAGGCACGGGCTTCCTAATTTCTCTCTTTGTGTCATGAAACTGGAAACAGGCAGTCCTGGTGGTGGTGGTATTAATTTAATTAACAAATTTATATGACACTTTATACAAAAATGGGCTCAACAGGAAAATTCAGACAAATGCATGTCAGGAAAGCTGGGGAAGTGCACCGCCCCCGGCAGCGCGATTCCAGTGGTGTGCCATCGCTGCTGCCCCCAACCCACACGCAGGTGGCGTGCCATGCCCCCAGGACACGCGCCCACCCCCGCCTGCTCTCAGCCCCTCCGGTGCCGGAGCATGAAGCTCTGCCACTGGAGGTGCTGGTACCCATATTTTGATAAAAGCAGAAAATAGCAGACTTGGGCAGTAAAAAAAGAGGTGCCAGCACTTGGTGCTGGTGTGAGTACTGTCAGGCACTGCCAGTATGTCTCATGTCTCCATCTCAAAAATAATAATAATAATAAATCCTTCCTTGGAGTACAGCTGAGACCAATATCTAGTGGACTCAGATTGTTTGTTAGAATCCACACACACACACACACACTGATTTGCAGACACAGATTTGTTAGATCAGACCTTTGTGCAGAGATGGAGATTCCATGGGCTCGATTCCACAATGCAATCACTCTGATGTATTTCCTTTGCATCTAATGAGAAAGGAAGGTAGTGCAGTGCTGACTGAGGAATATGTTGATAGCAATCTAAACAATGTAGTAGATGTTTTCTGTGCAGATAGCAGTACCACCAGTCCAGCCTCCTAAATCAGTAATTTTTACTTCTGACTCCTCCTGAGTCATCTAGGACCACTGTTATCTTAATGGAGGCACCCTTACTTTGAATGAGTGTCTTTCGACGTAGTAAATCCAGCTGGTAAAATGACCCAGATGAGACGGTGGCTCCTTCACGTCTGACTTGCACTTGGCAATTATACTCAACGCTCCGGGGCCGGCATGAGATGGGAAGGGGTCCCATCCATTACAACCCTACAGCAAGAATTTGTGTCTCTGAGAACTATCCAGTGGGAAAGCCCATCCTTTTATATTAGCTTATCTAGTTCCCACAACATATTGTGTTACCTGTTCTATTTAGCACTCTCTTCTACTGAATTACAGGTCTCAAAGCAAAATAATTTTTGCCGCCATTATCCATAAACCTCTTGAGCTGGTAAATTTGGAAGCATTGGCTTGAGGAGCATCCACATGACATACATGATGGGGATGAAAAGTGTTCATGTAGTCTGTCCAGCAAGACATCATATGCACTGGGACTTCTCTTTGAGCCAGTCCTATTGGCACATGTCTGAAAGGTGTGACTGCAAGATCAACTTGCGCACTTCTCATTGGCATCTGTGGGAACAGGCTGCTGGACTAGGTAGATCTTTGGTCCGAGCCAGCCAACCTCTTCTTATGTTCTCAAATGTGGGGCAGTGCAATCTGCTGTTGCCATGGGGTCTTACCATCCAAGACACATACTTTGCCGAGCGACATTTCTGGTGCTTTGGACTATCATTTCCAGATAGGAGCAAGGGCATCTCCCTGGCAGACACACCTCTGGATGCAGTCCTACTACAGTAGTACTATGGTTCTCAAACGCCTTGGTACTCAAGCAACTTGGAACCCAAGCACTGCAGACCCGGAAGTAAGTAAATAAGTTTGCAAACTTTTTTCCAAAGCCAAACGTGCTCTGTTTTGAGTGTTACACTCCCGATTTCAGTGCCTTACTTCCATTTTGAGGGGTACGCTGAGGTCTGTCTGTTTTTGCTATTTATTTTGCATTGTTGAGGCAATTTTTTGTTGCTTTTGTGACTGTGTGGAACCCAGTTCAGCTACTGATTGATTGATTTGTGACCGCAGTACATTGTTTATTGCTTTCATTTTATGGATCAATGGTATCGTTAGATGGTAAAATTCATGTTAAATTGCTGTTTTAGGTTGTTTTTAAAAGTTTGGAACGGATTAATCCATTTTGCATTACTTTCTATAGGAAAGTGTGCCTTGGTTTTAGAATGCTTTGGTTTTGGAAGGGACTTCCAGAACGGATTAAGTTTGAGAACCAAGGTACCACTGAATGCACATTGGTCTGGGAGTAAGTTCCATTGAACTCAATGGGACTTACATTCTGAGTACATGTGCGTAGGATCACACTAAGTCTTAATGGCCACAAGGTGTAAAAACAAAACTGATTTTAAATCGCCTTGAGCAATTTGAGTGGGCCATAAGCCACACAATGTGTGGGTTCTATAGGATGGGGAGTAGGGAACCTCAATCCTTGCTGCAAAATGTGGTCTTCCAAGCCTCTTAATCTGGCCCTTAGGACTCTGGTCCAAGCCACAGCCCTTTCCCTAATCCACACCCCTTAGCAGCCCTGCTCTATCTCAACCCTAAGTGCTTTTGCTGAGCTGGAAAGTGTCCTTGATCTGTGATGATGCTTCTAGTTTGCCTGGATGGAGTTGTATATGTGTAGAAACCTCTGTACAAATGAGTCACAACCATTGTTCCTCTCACATTTGCCTATAGCTCTGTCTACCAATGATATGTGGCCTACAAAATGTTACCCCCACAAGAATGTAACCCTTGGACAAAAGAAAAAGAGGTTCCCTTCCCTTAAGCAGGATGTAAATTCGTAGGACCAGGTCCTGTTATATTACATGTAAAGAAAGTTACTGCTCTTATTCCGCAGAACAGAACTCAACACCTGGAACAAGTCGGCTGTTTCTAATGAGTTCTTAAGATTCCTGTGAGAGATAATTATCTCTTTTCACTGGAGTTTTCAGGAGCTAGTATAAAACAACGAAAAGGCAGGAGTAAGTTTCAGTCAATTATCATTCCTTAGTAAACACTTAAACACAATTGAGGAAGTGGAATATTTTGCATGTGTAAGTAAGGGGGGGTAAAGCTTCTGAAAAGCAACAATCAATATTGCTACTAGTAAAGCGGGCCTGCAAGATATATATAGCCACATCTAGCTGGCCTCTGGGCATTGGATAAGCCAATCACACGGATTTCTGGGCAAGTACACATTATTTTGAATACTTCTTCCTTTTCTACCATTGATTTTTGAACTAAGGCTGCAAAACCAGAAACTGGGAGTGTACTGGTGAAGGGCCACAAACTGCAGCCAGCCCAGCCTTGGTCACATCCACACCATACATTTAAGTCCCCCTTATAGACCATTTGACAGTCATGGCATCCCTCCAAAGAATATTGGGAATGGATACTGGGAATTATAGCTCTGCTAGGCATAAACTACAGTATTCCCAGTGTAGTCGCAACATAGATTTGTATCATCATCCTTATTATTAATTGAATTTATATACTGCCCTATATCCTGTTTATTGACAGTTTTATTTTCGATCCCAGCTCTAGATGATGCATAACATCTGCCAGATTCACACCAGACAGGCAAGTCACCGGGAAGCCCTGTAGAACCAGCAATCTATGTACCTAATATCCAAGTCACGCACTACCAGAAGTACCCTTGGCATGGGAGGATATTTTTTCATCCCCAAGGAATGGGTCCCTTCTAAGGGATCGTTTCCCTTTTCTGCAAAGTGATCCATTCCTTCCCTGAAATCCTAATTCTCCATGACATGAGGGAGTTGTCACCCTGGGAACGAGACATCCCTATCACACCTATGAAGATTTCATCCTCTATCCTGACTCACCCTGCTTCTCCAGTTCAACTCCTTTGGCCTCAAGAGCAATTACCCATTTTTTTGTAAACTGCTCTTACAAAAAAAAAAGTTCAATGCTCCTTTGGTTATAAATGTAATAGGCTCTTTGGATCCCAGCCATTGATAATCTCTTTCGCAGATACTAGAGATCTGATAATAGAGAATACTCAACTTTTCATGATGTCTAAAATATTCCCCAAGGGGTGAACTTTTATTTTTTGGAAGTGCCAACCTGGCTTAACCCTGGCCATTTAGAATCTGCACGACTAAGAGATAGAAATATAGTAGGCTCAAAACTTACATGGGGGTTACATTCCAGGGATCCATGTGCAAAGGCAATATCATGTAAAGTCAGGAAGATCCCTGGAACCGTTCCCCAAGACCCCTACCTGATTGAAGCCAGCACACTGAGTGAATGAGATCTTGGGAGTCTTGCATGACCTTCCTAGACTGCTAAGCAAGGCGTAGGACTTAAAAAGCCTTTTCTGCACCAGGTTTTCCAGCTGCAGAAAGAGCTTTTAAATCCCTTTGCCTTTCTTACCAGAAGAAGTACCCCACTTTCTCTACCCTGAATCTACCACCAGTCAATTTCAGTGGGTGAACTCTTCGTATGATGAGGCAAGGAGGAAAAGGTTCAGCCCAAGAGTAACATTTCAACTTGGGACTCATATTCTTTAATTTTCCTATTGCATTTTGCTTTTTTGCTCTTGCATGTTACCACGGAGTCCTTTAGGTTGGAAAACACAGAAGCAGAAGGGAACAGATTTAACTACAAAGCAACTACTTAAGTACACTTGATGCTAAGACTTTATAATTCGGCCATTTTATTGGAAATACTTGTCTGTGATTTGCAATTAGCCAAGTGGGTACGCAGATGTAAAAAGGCCTTTTAAAAAGTACTGTTTTTTAAAAATATGATAAAGAAATTTGATATAGTGCAGTCTGAATCCATTGCAGTTAACAGAGTCCCCCCCCTCACTTTGAGTTGTAAAACTCTGCTGGATTTTTCCAACTTTTAAAAAATAGATTAAGGCTGGGAGTAAGAATGGAAAACAAGATATTGTATTCCAAAGTAAATGTGGTTAGGATTGGGCAGTAAAGTTGCTATCCAGAGAACACTCACTTGGTAGTAAATTCCACAAAATCAATGAGGTCTTCTTTTAAGTAACTATGCTTAGGATCAAGGTTAATCAGGAGGATAATATATAATTCAGTCTGACCTTAGGCAACCTGGAAAATAAGTTTGCCTGACTGGAGGTTTTTTGAAAAAGATGGCAGTATTTGAAGGGTTGGGGAAGCCACACATTGATTTGGGTTAACTGGAAGATAATGCCTCATTTGAAATGAGAATTCATGTTTACAGATGGGAATAATCCAATATTTAGCCATGTTTACTCCAAATTAAAGTCCACTGAGTTCAACAGAATTTACCTGCATTCAACAATGCATACTGACTAGGGATAAAATCCCACTGATCAAAACTAATTTATTTGTATGCAAAGCAGATGCATAGAGTCAGGATGTTAAAAAATACAAAGGTAGCCAATTTGGCCCATGGTGGTGGGGACTTGGTGTGCGTTTGGGGGGGGGGATACCATCCAAAGCTGGGCAATGCATTTATCAGGACAATCCAAAACGCCACAAAAATGAGCTTTTGAATTCTCCAGAACTTTTCCTCAAGCAGCATGTTGCACGACTTAAGGGGTTGGTTGGATTCAGATGAAAGATGATAGTATCCCAATCCATTTCAGGTGACGTTCACTTCCTACTAAACCTGCATAGGACCAGCCTGGGGAACTAGCCAGAGGCGAGAAGGAAACTGCTCTGTTTGAACTTAAGCTCTCTCTCCACATTCTGCATCCTGTTTAATGAAGAGATTCCACTCGGGGGTCTCCTGAGCTCCATTTTTTCGCTCTGCAGCCCTATGCAGCTTTAACTGCGGCAGGCCTTACTTCCTGGGTAAATATCCTGGGGACTCCTCATCTCCATAACCAAGCACAGCGCTAATCCCCCTAATGGCATGCTTCCTTAGAGCAAGTCCGGAGGGGACATCCTCTCTAGCGTGCATCTTTAGGGCTGCAGGCGAAAGATCCCTGGGCCTAGCGCACTCGGGGAGACCTTTCCACGACTCCCGACTCGACCAGGCCCTGTAGGCGCGCGCGTCCGGGGAGGCAGAGGTTTCCCAGGTCCCCCTGGGCGGGGCCCCCAAGCAACGGGGGACTTGGCTGCCCCAGCGCCCCGCTCCCCGCGTCCTCTGTTGGCCACCGGGCAGGCAGGTGTGCCGGGTGAGGGAAGGAAGCCCGCGATCGGAGAGAGATTTCTGTGTTATTCTGCAGCGCCCAAGGCGGGCCGGTGCTTTGGCTGTCGCCGCTGCGATTGCTTTAAGGGAGCGAGGCCATCCGTCTGGCAGACGCCTTTGAGCCTCACAAAAGAACAGGATGTTGTTGATTTGTAACCAAACCACAGAGAGGAAATGATTGTAAATTTCCTCTAAACATCCCCACTGTCTGCCTCCCTCGCTTCCGCCTCCTCCTCCTCCTCTTCCACCCCCGCAGCAAAGGAGCTGCTGCAGTTTCCATAAGGGGGAATCTCTCCTGCGCAAATTGCTTTCCACCTCGGATTCTCTTTCTTCCTTCTCCTTTTTCACCCGTTCATTTCAGCATCACGATTTCTCTCCTCCACCCCCCCCCTTTCCCCACCCGCCTTTTGTCTTTTCAATTTAAGCAGAGTTTACTTAGCAGTCCGCAGCTCCCGCTTGCTTGGCCGGGTGAGAATTGGTTTACAGCTGTAACACCTACCCTGCAAATCCAGAACAACCCGTCCCGGGGTGGGGGGTTGGGAGGAGGGGAGAGAGAGCGGGGAAGGCGCGCCATGAGTTCATTGTGTAACTTTCTCTCCCCTTCGCGAATGAGTTGCATTATTTACCCGTCATATTTGCTCATCCTTAATCCGTTTGCGAGCCGGCAAGACTGCAGGAAATCGCGCGGGAGTCCAAACCAACCCCTTCCGCTCCGAATTCTTCAAAAAACAAATCTGACCCTATAGAGTTCTTATCATTAGAGCCCTCTCTCTGTGCTTAATTGCAGCTTTCTAAACGGCACACCGCGGTCGCCTGCCAGATGTCCCTATATTTTAAGGGGTTGTGCTCTTAGCTTTTCGTTGCCACGGGTTATGGCTTTCTCCGTGACAAATGAGATACAGCAAGCAACTATGTCCCTGGAATATGGATGGATTGATAGGTTGAAATATTCCTTAATTCACATCTGGATGTGGTCTGTACTCTCAGATCCTTATGTTATATACAGCCTGATCCAGTTAAAGTTGGGAGTATGTGGATTCAAGCTCCTCCAGTCTCTCTCTCTCTCTCTCTCTCCCCCCCCCCCACACACCAATGATTGTAGGTTTAACTTTAGGAGTAAGCCCAGTTGATACCATTACAACTGATTTACATAGAAGTGTGCTTAAACCACAGCCTTGCTGACGAATCCCCTGCAAATCAGAATGAAGTCTATACTTCTTCATTCAGGTGGCCCCCTGGTAAAAATACAACTAAAATACAACTAAAAATCATACAGCATCTAGCACAGTACAATCGCCACAACAGGCAGAAAAATCATTAAGTGGTTCCTAAGATCCTCAGTAATTTTCAAGTGGGCCACGGGAAAAATTTTTTGGTAGCCACTGTTTGTTGTTGGCATCTGTTTTATCTCGAGATACAATGGGGTGCGCCTTCAGGGGTGAAGTCAAACCTCTGCATTAGTAGCACCAAAGTAACCTTTCCAGGGTGCAAGCCTGGTTAGTGTGTATGGAAGTCCTGGGATACAAGATTCTTGTCGCTGTATAAGACCAATGGTAAGAATGGCCTGCCTAGCTAACCTACAAAGGGATATTTTGCTTTATTTTAACACGGCTAACATATGTACCTTTTGAATCAATAATATGAAACGCTCACTATAGTGTGAAAATTGTCAAATGGGAGGGTGGGGGAGAAATGAGAAGAAGGAAAAGGATATAAATCATATGCCTACTTTGTTTTAAAAAACTAACCAAACACACACGAAGCACAGTGATATTTTCAGCATGAATTGAAATGTGCCATTTGCAGAACAGGAAATATTCCTGAAAGCTTCTTCTTGTCCCCATTAAAAATAGTTGCAAACAGTTGAATCAACGTGGGCGATGCTGGCATCAAACTTCCCAAAGCAGAATATGAGAAAGAGGAAATCCCTGCACTGGACAGGAAATGAGAAATGATGAGCTATATCTGCGCTGCGGACCATTTTGGAGAAGACGTGATCTCTGGTGTATTGTCAAGTCCATTGCCTCTGCTGTCACAGGACTCCTTTCTTTATTGCTAACTAAGCCCAGGGGCTGCTCTGATTACAGATATACCGGTACTGTAAGCAGCTGCTTAAGACGATAGCTATGGGAGGAGACAATGTCGATGAATCTTTAGGGGAACCGCTGCCGAGCAGTGACATTCACTCACCTTCGGAAGGTTTGTGCACAATCTTTAGTTACGATAAGGTCTGTAGTCATAGACTTGAAGCCCCAAGGTTGAAAGGTCCTCCTTGATGGCTATGCATCCCAATGCTGAATAATGCCGCGCACTCATAATTTGCTGTGGACGAAAGAAAAACCCTCACGATGTCTGTTGCCTGATTTGTAGCCAGAGGAGAGGTTTTGGGATTACATTCAGTGGTTCTGTTAGGGCTAGATTTCAGAGCCTGGGTCCAGGAGCCCGCCCCTCCCCAAATGAGCAGCAACAGATGATGGGGCCAATAGCGGCAGGAAACAGGTGTGGTGTCCACTTCCTAGCATCACACAAGCCATGTGGGGTCCAGAGACACTCTGAGGATATGAAAGTGGCAGGCACTAGGGAATTCATTCCACAACCCACTAAATCTGTTTGCCTTTTTTTGTGAATGCTTCCCCCCCCCCCAGCCTGGCAAAGTGGGCAGAGCAACCAGGGGAGAGGAAACAGCAGAGCAGCCAGAGTAATATGCAGGAGGCAACCAGCAGGCTTCTCCCCCTCCTCCCTGCCATCTTACTAAGTTTCCCCTAACTTGCCAGGGCCAATGATGGAATATGTCAACGTCACTTGAAATAAAGAAAGAAAAGCTTATCTTTCTTAAATGGTTACAATGGTGGAGTCGTCGGAGGACGGTGAGTGAAAGCATTTTGTGCCTTATAAAACATTTTTCTTTTGGATCTTATAAAGGCATGGAAGTGGCTGTATAGCTATGCAGATGCTCTACAGAGACAATACAGGCAAGCAGCGGCAGTCAGGTTTAGGCATGCATCTCCTCCATTTTTGAACATTTTCAGAGGTCAGACAATAGATTGCCTTCCTAGAACTGTGCTGCTTGCAAAAGATTTGATCCAGAAACATTTACTGATGGTTAACTTAATAAATGTGTCAATGGAAGTGGTAAAATCGCCCTGCCTGAAACCTTCCTGAGGGATTGTGGGGCTTGCAGGTGGCATGAAAGTACAAACACTTTCCTCTCTTTTCCAACAGCCCAGTTGGGTGTGAAAATTAGGCCAGAAGCGCTCTGTGCACCTAATTATAATGTTGTTGATTGATGGTCTTGGGGTGAGGATGGAGCAATAGAGCACCTGTTTTCCACAAGCCTTTAAGTTGCTTTTATTTATCCTCTATTGGTGCTTTATCATCTGTAGGGCATGTAGTTCTCCCCGCCTGCCACACTTACGATTTAGTCTGCCTCTGCACAGACCAAGATAAAGTGCACACATATGCCTGTCTGTTCAAAAGTAAGCCTACAGAGTTCAAAATGTAGGCACTTACTGTCGGGATGCATGGTTTAACATTGCCATCCAAGGCTGCGTAAACACCATATGTTTAAAGCACATTATTTCCCCCAAATAATCCTGAGAACCATAGTGTACCTTCACAGAGCTCCAGTCCCCGGTGCCCTTCACAAACTGCGGTTCTCAGGATTCTGTGGGGAAAACAATGTGCTTTCAATGTACTGTGTGTCTATTTATGAAGCTCGAGCCAAGAGGCCTCCTTTACCTGGCTATGAAACGGTGTGCTCAGACTTCTTTTTAAAAAGAATTGAGACCCTCCAATGATATACAGTATGCGAATGTAAACTTCATGTGTTACATGTGCCCTATGGGTGATATGCATTGAGAGCACTGATGAAACTACAGAGGTGTGGACCTTGCAATCAACTTTTACAATCCGTTTAATATCACACTTACAAAATTGCAGATGGCAGGTACCTCTTAGAAAAACCATGCCCCTTTCTCTCACAGGAAGAAATGCCTCCCCCCACACTCAGCCACAAATAATGCTGGTTATGGCATGTGCCCATATTATTGGAAAGCAAAGTGTGCTTTTCCCCCAAAGAGAGCATTCTTAATTAACATAAAAGCATATGCAGACTGAGTAATCAAGGTTTCTTTAATTGGATGGCAGCCCTAATAAGACACTTATAAGTAAAATTAAACCCAAATCTCTTGAGCTGCAGAATTCAGATTCAAGCATCTTTTAAAGAATCTAGACTCCAAAGTCAATGTAAAGTTGTTTCTACCTTGAGTAAGACTATTCATTTATTGCTATAGTCCCTAGGAAATTGCAGCCCTTATCTTCAGGGCTGCAGATACTACTACATAGCAAAAGTTATTAGCCTGCAATCTTGTGTACATTTACCTGAGAGTAAGTCTCATTGAACTAAGTGGGACTTACTTCATAGGACTGTGCTGTAATTCCAGGGGATTGAACTAGGGCCGAATCAGCACTAAGCAAGGAAGCTGCATTTCTGAGTTGCTCAAAAAAGACTGAGCCAGCCAAACAGTCTCCAGCATCTCCCTGGTACTCCTAGGTGACCTCACAGCTGATTCGGAGCCAAGGAAAATAATGAGCGATTGAAACAAATTGCACAGAAGGGTGACATAGGAAATTGCCTCCTGAAGGCAAATGAACAACATAGGATATATAGAAATGAAATAGCACGGATGACACTGTAGGTTTTTTCAGGTACAGTGTGTGAATATTTGGATTCTGTTTATTCTTTCAAAGTGGCACAACTCACTGTTTTTCTTCTTCTTCAATAATTCAGTTTATTTCCCCTTTCTTGCAAATTAATGTAGACATTTTCAAGTACTGTACTACACGTTTAATCTAAAAGCTATACACTAATCAGTTCCTGGTGTAATTTTCTAGGTAGAAACAGCAGGATGTTGAAAAAGAAAATCGGGTGAGTTTTAGGTAAGCAGTTTTGCACCTTTGATTGCCGTAGGAACGCCTGGAATTTTTCCAGGCACTTAAAATTTTTCACATTAGTGAAACTATTCCACAAAATTGCTGGTTGCAATCCGGCCACGGAATGCACAGAATAACTGTTGCCCTGCCCTCAGCCAAGTCCTATCTAGGTAAATAACAGCGCCACCAGTGTTATTTTATTTAATTTTATGAATTTATATACTGCCCTATACACGGAGGTCTCAGGGCGGTTCACAGTGTTAGGAGGGCAGCTCTATGGATCACCTGCCCCATGAGCCGCCAGTGTTTGGATGCTTTGCCATGGGACTGGCACACAATGAACTACCTCCTGGTGATAAGGCTGAGAGATAATGTAGATGGGCAATGCTCGCTGAGGAATATATACCTCTGTACATGTACTGACATAGGTCTCCATCAGACTGACATTGATGGCACACTGGCTAGGTGGCATGGCAGATACACAGGTCAACATATAGCAGGTGGGCTAGTCTCCATGTTCTCAATAGCACCTTCACAAATACAGTATTTACCAAAAAACCTTTTGAGTGTAGGAATAAAATCCTGACAACAATTTTTGTGATCATGCTGTCCTATAGTGCTTCTAGGATGTAGGTGGATGTTGAGGACGAGCAACACTGCCCATTCGGGGGGGGGGGTGTCCATCCGTCTGTCCATTTCTCATCCAGTGGTTCTAGTATAATCTAGGTTATTGAGTGAGGACATGTAGTCCCATGTAGGCTGTTGCATTCAACAGGGATGAATGGGAGCATGCAGCTGAGATCCTCTTCTTGCCTCAACTGGAAAAGGAAGACCTTGCATTTTATCACTTTATCACAGCTGTTTCTATCAGTCAGCACTAGGCAAAGAAACTGCCTTAGGCAGTGGGTGTTAATTGGCAATCTAGGTCCTTCCTGTCATGAAGTGTTACTTTGAGGTATTACCAGCTTCTGCTAACACTTGAGTCCTTGAATAAAGGAAGCAAATATGCAAGAGGGTGTGTGTGTGTGTGTGGCAATTGCTTGACTCAACTGAGTTGTGTGTGTGTTTTCAATATGAGTAGTCGCCACTGTTGTGCTTGGGGTTAATTTTGAAAGTGGGATTAGGGAGGCTTGTCGTGCCTGACCATAAACTGCAATTGCTAGTAACTGTGCTGCTTCCTATCAAAGGTGCTGCACTAAGATTGTCAGAAGGACCTTTAAAAATATTTGATCATGCACCTGCAGCAGCAGGGTGTTGTGCAGAAAACAAGTAATTCAGTACAGTTTCTCCATGCAGCTTTACAGTCTAAAGGAGCCTTCCACAACCTGGTTCCCTTCAGAGGTTTTGGACCGGAACTCCCAATTTGTGATGGGAAGCACTCTGGGTGGGACTGAAAGGAGTTGTAGTCCAAGCACCTGCAAAGGCAGCAGGCTGGGGATAACCGGTCTAAAGCATGTTAAGTAAAGGTAAAGGGACCCGTGACCATTAGGTCCAGTCGTGACCGACTCTGGGGTTGCGGCGCTCATCTCGCTTTATTGGCCGAGGGAGCCGGCGTACAGCTTCCGGGTCATGTGGCCAGCATGACTAAGCCGCTTCTGGCAAACCAGAGCAGCACACGGAAATGCCGTTTACCTTCCCACTGGAGCGGTACCTATTTATCTACTTGCACTTTTTTTAATGTGCTTTCGACCCGTCGCAGGGATTCGAACTGCCGACCTTCTGATCGGCAAGCCCTAGGCTCTGTGGTTTAACCCACAGCACCACCCGCGTCCCCTAAAGCATGTTACATGAAGAAAATAAGGGAGAGAAGGTGAAGAGGAATTAAAGTAGGAAACAAGGGGCTGAGCCCAAGAGCAGTGAGGAAAAAAGAAAGTTTGATTATAATTGTTTCCTGTAATTCTCTCCAGAAATAATTCTTACATCTATGAGGATCTGAGCCTAATGCCCAACTTTGTAAATAACCTCAGATACGGAGTGGCAGGAATCTAGAAATCTTTTGGCACAGTTATTGTTTTGCTTTTTGGTGTTTGCCACGGGGGCTCCTTTGGGAGGAAGAGCAGGATAAAAATGGAATAAATAAAATGAAATTAAAACTTTGGTTACCAAAACTTCTTCTTCCATGGTGTAGAGAAGCCATGGAGCTTAGAGAAGGAATTCCATATTTTGTCTGTGTTCCTGTACCAGAGTCCTTTAGAAGAATTTTTTTTTTTAATCCAGCAAGAGGATAAAACCATGGGTAGGCAAATTAAGGCCCAGGGGCCGGATCGCCTGCGGATGGTCCAGGAATCAGCGTGTTTTTACATGAGTAGAATGTGTCTATTTATTTAAAATGCATCTCTGGGTTATTTGTGGGGCACAGGAATTCATTTCCCCCAAAAAATATAGTCCAGCCCCCCACAAGGTCTGAGGGACAGTGGACCAGCTCCCTGCTGAAAAAGTTTGCTGACCCCTGGATAAAACCATAGATGTGATGACCATTTGGAACAAATTTTGAACTCGGTGAGGATGGCTAGTTTTGGTCCTGTTCAGGGTCTGCATATGAATGGAATGCCTGTCTGAGCAGGAGGGGAAGGGGGTTCTTTAAAGCCACTTCTCTGAAACTACTCAAAAGCCATTTTTGAACTGGATTAAGGTTTTTAATCAATGCTTCTCTGCAGGGAGCATCAAAGAGTACAAGAGGGTTCTGTGGTGGTTTACTGTTTCTTTATATAGGATCTTTTTCCGGGGCTAGCTTTTCTTCCTTTTTTAAAAAATATGACCACAAGTTACATAAAACATGGATTATGGAGTCAACGAGTTACATGACTTTTCATTTTCTTCTTTCTAAAATATAGTCTTGGGAGGTTACATATGACCCACCTAGTCTGGATTCATGTCCATGCTGGTAGAGAGGAGAAACCAGCCTTTCTACAGCAATAAGTCGTAAGATAGTCTTCATGCATCGAATAACATCCAGTCCCTAGAATTTGGAGAATAGATTGACAGACCACGAGTCATTCATGTTTACTACCCTTCCTTAAAATCCTTACTTCTAGCTTTCTTTGGCAAATGTATTGATATCCAATCCACCTTTGACTCTCACTACATCCTTGGCTTCGCTTGCATCCTGTGGCAGTGAGGCCGCAGTCCAAATATCTGCGGTGTAATAAACATTTGTGCCGAGCACAAATTAATGCTATTGATCTTGGAGAGGGCTGGAGCTTGCTTCTGGTCTTTTCTCACTCTGGGACCTCTTGTTCTTCCTTCAGTTTTCAATTTAATTCCTCTTGTGTGGCTCTTGACCCCGCATAATCCGGAGTCCTCGGTTCTTGCCTGGATGTGGCTACAATTCCCCTACCCACGAGTCCTCTATCCAAGCAACATATGCTATTTCTACAAAGCACATTCACCACTGAATTAGCATAGCTAATATGCAGAGGTTGCAGCAGGTGCTCTAGTTCTGTCTTAGGTGCTGGAAGCAATGAGGCAGTTTGAAATCACTATCAAAGAGGAGACTTTTCCCACCAGGGCGAACTGTCTTCTCTCAAGTACAGTAATGTATGCAAGAAATTAGTGATAATGACTGCATGCTGGACTCTATGTTCCAGACAACCAACATGCTCTGAACATGTTGTTGGAAATAAACATGTTTACTCAGAAGTAAACAACAACCTTGCTCCAATCATAAAACCATAGCATTGCAGGAGGCTTTGTAGATCTCCAGAACCGAGCGGTAAAGTTTTACATGAATTGTACCTATTTTACCTTTAAAATTGTCAGTCTTATTCCTTCCTTCCTTCCTTCCTTCCTTCCTTCCTTCCTTCCTTCCTTCCTTCCTTCCTTCTCTCTATTTGCACTCAAGTTCCTTGGGAACAGGGATTGATGGTTAAACTAATTGTACCCCTGTGAGGAGAAGTGGAGTCTCCTAACTCTCAGCATCCTTAAACTACAGTTCCTGTGATTCTTGGAGGGAAGCCATGATTGTTCAATGTGGGATGATAGTGCTTTAAACATATAGTGCACATGGGGCCTCACAAAGTGACTTTTCCTCCTAACATGGGCCTACCTAGTAAAGTTGATCCTTGGTATCTCTTAAACCTGATGTTTTGTCCATAGTTTGCCCTGTTGCTGTAATTATTGATATTTACCACGCAGTGGTGCCTTTAGAAGAAAATATCACTGTGTGAGAATAACTTGGAAGTGGTAGCTCTGTAAACCAGATTACATTTGACTTATGTGGCTCCACAGGTGGAAAAGTTCAAGAAACGGGCTGTGCGGTAATAATTGTAATCACATGAATGGCATGGAAGTCTGAATCCAACCTGAGCAGAATCTGAAACCTGATCCACTGTTCTGGCATGAGCTGGTCCATGGCTAATAGCAAAGCATTAATGGAAAAACTTTAATACAACATTTTAGAAGTGGGCATGATTGCAGAGGGCAACTATTTTGTCACGATGAAGGGGTTTGTTTTTAGTTCATTCCAGGAGCGCCTCACAATGTTTTAATACTATAATTGCCAGTTTTCTCCTTTTCCACCTGCTAACAATGGAACAGTCCATTGTTAGGGAAGCCTTTGTTCTCCAGCATTAAATCTGTTCTCTGCTGAAAATTAGAGGGCAAATGGTGAACTGGTGTGGAACGCTGTGATACTTTTAAAAGGTGCTTATTACAAGGAATTACTCGGTATCGATAAGCACATTCTGTCACCGTTTGGGTACCTGATGGTTGCATTCAAAGGATCACCTGAAAAAAGCTGGTTTCTCCCCCTACACAAAAAATAGAGAGAGAATTATCCATACTTGGAATTAATTCTCACGGGAGCTTGGTAAGATGTGAAAACAGGCCCTTTTGAATGGCTTGACATAAATGAAAGTGTAAACGAAAAGCATTTTATTCAGTTTTCGAGGCAGTCTTTTGGGAGTCAGTGTGCCACGTGGTCTGGAACCAAATGTTATGGATAGCAGATCAGAACAAGGAGCACTGTGAATGCTGAACAAAAAAGGAAAGGAAAGGGAAAGAATGGCCCAGCCTAAGCTGGAACAGCTGAAAAGCAAGGAAACAACGAGTCTTCTCATGAAAAGCAAATAGCCAGGGAGAAGCCACCTTCAAAAACAATGTTGCCTGAGCTGCATATAACTCTCTTTTTCTTTAATTGCACATTTTACTTATCTAGTCCTCTTGCTTCTTGATCTCGATGGCAATGCCTTCGTTTTTACCCACCTGTTTTCTGCATATTCTAAAATAATTTAACTTAGCTGATGTGATGAAGGCTGAGGGGCGGGGGGGGGGGGCGGGTGATGTGTTGCTCTCAGGCTGCTGCCTCTTTGGTTGCCTGCCAAGAGAGCGCAGTGGGGCTTGCTTCAGTAGCATTTCATTTCAAGCGGAGAAAAGTTGCCTTTGCTCTCAGACAAAGCAGAAGGGAATCCGTAAAAGGACTGCGCATAGGCAAGGGATATGAGAGGGAGAGGGAGATTTCTTCTTCAGCTGCTTATTTAATTTGACACTGTCCTCGGACATAAGGTCATTTTATTGCCGGCCTGATGCCTGCCAAACTGAGGAAGTCACCTTTTAAGGAAAGAGCTGGACCGTACTGTCTGGTTGTAAATGCTATATTGAATGAAGGCCATAGCTTAGAATATCTAGAGAGTAGTTCTTTGTGCCACAGTTTTCACTCTGCCAAAGCACTTTCCATAATCAGACCTAAGGCATGTTTACATTCCTGTTGTCTTTGGTACTGGGCACATTCTCTCGCTCTATGCTCCCTCTCTGTGCAGTACACATCCATCTTTCAAACATGCATATCTGGGGTGCTCAGGCTAACTCTGTCTAATAATAATAATAATAATAATAATAATAATAATAATAATAATAATTTGTACCCCGTCCATCTGACTGGGTTGCCCCAGCCACTGTGGGCTGCTTCCAATATATATAAAAACATAATAAATCATTAATCTTTTTTTAAAAAAAAAAAAACCTTCCCTATACAGGGCTGCCTTCAGATATCTCCTAAAGGTTGCTATAGTTGCATATCTCGTTGACCTCCGATGGGGTGGGCCAACTTTGTCCGGGCCAACTAAAGGCCCATCAAAGAGGTGGACATCACCATTTCTACAGTGTACCTTGGTGGCCCTGTGTTCTACTTCACAGTGGACAGTGCTCTATTTTGAGGGCTGTCAGGGGACAGCTGTTATTGAAGTGCTGTCTGGCTGAAGGCTAGTTTAAAAAGAAAGAACCGCAAGGAGGGACAGCAGGAATTGGCCGCCGATTGCTTTCACCTGAAGAGAAAACTTAGCAGGCACACAGGTCACAGTTCCCCCCGCAACAGTGAGATAGAATGGGTGGAATTCAACATTGGGCTCTTCCTTTTTTTAAAAAAATAATTTTTATTAACCGACCAATCAAATCAAATCAAATCAAATCACATCACATAAATTCCAAATTACAAAGCCGAATTTTAAATTTTTTGTTGGGGGGACCCATATTTCAAGTTCCGAAGGGGATTCCAATCATCTTCTTGCTGCTGCGTTAATATCCACAAATCTGTCCAAATAATGTTCATAAGTCTATCCAGTCCTATCTTGCTGTTCCCACATCTCATCTTATTCATATATTTTTCTTTTTTCTTTATGATCTCTTCTGATAATCTCCTTAAGCAGGTAAACACCGATTATAATCCTGTGTGAATTTTTCTCTTTGTCCGATCACCATATCAAGATGGTTTCCATATATCATCACTTCCATAAATAAAAGCACTCTTTCCCTCATTAATCTTCGCAAATCTGTCGCCCTCTTTAGTCCCTCTGAGGAGGCTCGCCCACAATATGAAAACAGATCCATTCCTCCTCCCAGACATAAGTCTTTCGACAGAACTTGCCAAAATGGTGACGTTGTTTTTTACTGCGTCATCCCAAAGCTCTTATACTTTCCACAATCTCCTTAAAACATGCTTTTGGTTAGAAAATTACCTCCACACAGTCTTAAATCATCAGCTTAGGTCATTTAAGCGGCATTTCTGACTTCTTAGTTAATCACATAGATAAAAGAAAGGAAAGTTCCCCCCCCATCCAGTCCCGTTGCCGACATACCGAGCCTTGGTGTGTCTTCTCATGATATATTCCTGTTTATCCGACCCGTCTTCTTTCTCAGAGATCCCTTTAATTAGCAGTCTTTACTCCCCATTCTTCCTTGAAATATGTGCATTAGCTTCCTCCTAATTGTTTCTTTTGAAGTTGCTGCAGCTAGAGGCGCGAATCAGAGACAGCGTCCAGGAGCGCCAAAGTCCACACAAGTGCCCCCACCCCCTCGAATTCAGGGGTGGTATAGGGCACAGCAGGCAAGGGCAGTCCCCCCCCTCGCTTGGGGGGGGGGCGGGAGGCTGCTTACTCCCATCACAGCCTCTTAATTACCTCGTGTGGGTCGGAGAGATGTTATTGTCGGCCATCTTCCAATGCACCCCTAGTGCCCCCCCAACATTGGGCTCTTCCACTCATTCCATCTATGTAAGCATTCCAGCTTGCCAGAAGGAAAGAGTGCCCCCACTCCTCTCCCTGCCCCATGCACTGTTCCAGGGTTCTCCTGACCCCACCCAGAGCCAATGGAGTTTGCATAAATGTGTATATTAGTCAAAACTGCATTCAGAAATATGCTTATTGGGATAAATTCACCCTAAAACGCTGAAGAATTTTAACGAGGTTTTTAAAGATTCACAAATTGCTGCAAGAATATTGGGAACTGAATTTAAGACAGGAAAAGTGAGAAACTAAGAAGGCTGAAATCAACAGAGCCTGGCGGGGATTGTAATTGTATTTAGAACTGTATCCTTGAAGAAGAATATTCTTTGACACGTGATCAGACTTTTTTTCCAGTAGAATATTTCAGTCTTTGGTGCTTTCCATATAAGATGCTACAGTAAGTGCTCAAGTTCACAAAAGAAAAGAGTGTATTCAAGGTTTATGTGATGTCAAACATAAGCTAATGAGATAATTTGTCTGGGAAATGCTCAGGAGCCTTGTAGAAATTTCCAAATATTTGGTCACAGCAGCCTTGTGTGAGAGGAACGGTATCTCACAAGAAGCATCAAGGTTCTTGGTCCCTCTTCTGTCAGTTTATTTCCTTCATTCATCTGGGAAATGTTTTGGTATTACATTGTTAATATCGGCCTTGATAAAAAAACCCGTTGTGTAAAAGGCAAGTGGGCCCCATTAGACAAGGGGTGGGTAATACTTTCCCCCCTCAGGTTTGTGTGCTGGTACTGGGTGGGGCCAGATCCAAACATGAGCGGAGCAAGTGAAAGATGGGAGAAGGGTGGGAATCATCCCACACTCTTTCCTTCTTATTCACACACAATCCATACAACTATTCACACACACACAAGCATGCACCCCAGTCCCCCATTCATTCTCTCTTTCTCACATACCTTTCACCCTCATTGTTTCATTCACACACAGCATTCCATCACTATCCACCCACCTCTCCCCCCCCCACACACAAAGACATACATACACTTTTTAAAGTTTAGGCTAGTGTCCTGTTTCTAACAACAGCCACTTCAACCCTTTCAGGGCTATTTGCATAGCAGGAATTCATTTGTTGTGGATGATGTGGAAGAAGGTCCACTATTCTGCATGTTCCTTTTTATTTGGTGCATTAAACACACACACACACACACACACACACAGAGCAGAGACATATTTGTGGCGTCCTGGATGAGTCATCATTCCTCTCTATAGCTTAGTTTATTAGAATTCTTAAACTCCTATGTCTCAAAGCGACTCAAGGCATCTTACAGCAGATTAAAAGAGACAAAAGTTAAAACAAGGCAGCAGTACAAAACAGTATCAACAACCTCTTAGTATCACAACCAGACAGAACAACAGAGATAATCTGTGCTCAAAAGAGGCATAAAAGCAGCCGTCTGATCCCAACAAACGCCTGGGAGTAGAGGAACGTCTTGACCTAGTGCCGAAAAGATGTCTGAGGTTGTTGTTTACTTGGATAAGAACTTAGGATGATCCCTGCTGGATCAGAACAAAAGTTTATCTAGTCCAGCATTCTGTTCCCACAGCTGCCAATCAGATGCCTGTCCTGTGGGAAACCTGCAAGCAAGACCTGAGCTCAACTCTGCTCTTCCCAGTTACAGTCTATAGCAACTGGTATTCAGAGTCATACTGCTTTGGACAAGGGACGGCATGGCTAGTAATGATAGCCTTATCCTCCATGGATTTTTCTAATCTTCTTTTAAAGCTATCCATGTTGGTGGCCATGGATGTTGTGGGAGTAAATTCCATAGTTTAACTATGTGCTGTGTGAAGTATTTTGTCTGTCCTGAATCCTTCATCTTCACTGGATGACCCTGAGTTCTAGTATTATGAGAGAGAAAGAAAAATGCCTCCTTCGCCACTTTCTCCAAACCTTGCATAATTTTAGACACCTTATCTCCTCCCCCACCCTGCACCAATGCCTTTTATTTAAACATCCCTTCACTGAGACTATCTCCTAAAACCCCAGCCCTATGGGTGATTTCTTGGAAACATGTCAGTGTGTTCAGTGAGGCTTCCTGCCACATGAGGGCCAAGCTACACAGTGCAAGAGCATTTGTTGGGTGGGGGGGATAGCTTCATAGAATCATAGAGTTAGAAGGGACTTCAAGGGTCATCTAGTCCAACCCCCTACAATGCAGGAGTCTCAACTAAAGCATCCATGACAGATGGCCATCCAACCTTTGCTTAAAAACCTCTAAGGAAGGAGAGTCTGCAACCTCCCAAGGGAGTCCATTTCATTGTCAAACAGCTCTAACTGTCAGAAAGTTCTTCCTGATGTTTTGTTGGAATCTCCTTGTAACTTGAATTCATTGATATGAGTCCTGCTCTCCAGAGCAGCAGAAAACAAGCTTGCTCCATCTTCCATGTGACAGCCCTTTAGATACTGGAAGGTGGCTATCATATCTCTTCTTAGTCTCCTCTTTACCAGGCTAAATGTACCCAACTCTCTCAGCCGTTTCTTATACGGTTTGGTTTCCAGACCCTTGATCATCTTGGTTGCCCCTCCTCTGCACATGTTCCAGCTTGTCAATATCCTTCTTAAATTGTGTGCTCATAATGGGATACAGCACACCAGGTGTGGTCCAACCAAGGCAGAATAAGGTGGTACTATTACTTCCCTTGATCTGGAATTATAATTCTGTGATGCAGCCTAGAATAGCATTAGCTTTTTTTTCCCCTTGCTGAACAGAAGGTCGGCGGTTCGAATCCCCACGACGGGATGAGCTCCCATTGCTTGGTCCCTGCTCCTGCCAACCTAGGAGTTCGAAAGCACATTTTTTAAAAAAGTGCAAGTAGATAAATAGGTACCGCTCCGGCAGGAAGGTAAACAGCGTTTCCATGTGCTGCTCTGGTTTGCCAGAAGTGGCTTAGTCATGCTGGCCACATGACCCGGAAGCTGTACGCTGGCTCCCTCGGCCAATAAAGCGAGATGAGCGCCGCAACCCCAGAGTCAGTCACGACTGGACCTAATGGTCAGGGGTCCCTTCACCTAATTGAGAGTAGAGACGCAACAAGCAGGAACGTTAAGTATCCCCTCCCCAAGCTGATATCTTAATTCCAAACTCTACCCATGCCAAAAAGCAAGCTTTTATTCCATAGGTATATATTACCATGTGCATTTTGGGCCCTAGTGTACATCGGAGTTCAGCCTTGGTACAGAGGTTGCCGTTTAGTTAATCAATCTCCGCCGGCATCCTTCTCCTGCCTGCGAAAGAGCACTGGGTGCTGTTTCTTTAAAACACTACTGATTACATCTGACCCTTGAAGCAGCGCTGACACAGTTTTCTCAAGGTTTTGTACACAGAGCTACAGGAGTGTTGTTTCAGGCTGACAGATATATGTATTTTTACTCGCAGCTCTTTGCTCAGGAGTCCCAGATGTTTGTGCCACTTTTAACTTGACCTAAGGTCCTTTTGTGGCACGTTCGCCTTCTGAAGACTAACCCAGATCCCAGCTTGGCCCATATGGCCGCATTTGTACAGCTGACAGACTCCAGAGCGGTTTTTGCCTGCACCTGGCTATCATCGCTATGGACGATGGGTGCGGGGAGGTGGAGCAGGGAGGGGGGAGTGAAGCAAAAGCAGGATGACTAATTCTCAGGGTGTTAAATGAAACAGCTGCACAAAGTGCAAAAGGGAAGGGGGGGCAGGAATCAGGAATTTAAGTGGGCTTTAAATTCCAAAGAGCAACTTGCTTTGCTTTCCTGTCCACCATGTGGTTTTTCCCTGTTCATGCTGTGTGCTCAGCAGTATGCTGGGGCAAGAGGCTTCCAATAAATTCAGCCTTACCAAATGTCAGAGTTTGATCCAGGCAGTTTGAGCCGGTGCCATTTTTCTCACTAGCAAAGAAAAACGGGCCGAAGACTGGATGAAGGGCACTGGGCTAGTGACAAACTGGCAACTCAAAGGGAAATGTCTCAGGCCTTGCATCTGTACACACAGGCAGGGGAGTCTGCAGTAGTTTGAGGCTGGCTGGATTAGTGCTGTGAGAAACCATGGTGGAAAAGTAGCAGCTGGACCAGCACTGAAAACTTTTGCCGGGCTTGCAACCAAGGAAATCCATCCTATAATTATAAAGTTCCTGGTACTATTTTCAGCTATGTAGAATTGGATTACCCTTTCGCTTGCTGTGTGTGTTGAACATCGACTCTTGTTGGTACATTCTGTTCAATATAGGGTTTGTCAGATTTATTTATTATTATTATTTTTAAAAAAGAGGGAATTCAAGCTATTAATTTTAAAGATAGACATAGTTGGTTTGCCAAAGCATGAGTGAAGTGACATTCTTTCCGGAATCAAAGTTTTGTGATGTTTTTGGCCTTGCCTTAGTTTCTACTTGAGGACCATTATTGATATTTATTTCTTCAGTAATAAGCATTTCTTTCTTTTAGCTCATTTTGAGGGAAGCCTGCTTTTGTTTCTTGCTGCATGGAGTTTTTGTTTCTTGGCAAGGAGTTCCAACGGGCAAGGTCTGCCACACTAAAGGCCACCCGAGTCCAAAATGCCCAATCAGGAAATCTCAGTGATCTTTGTGAAGACTACAGCTCAGGAGGGAAGAATGAATCCTGCCATTCACTGCAATCTCCATGAAGATCAACCGCCACCCTGCCCAGGCCTGCAATTAAATTTGAGAGAAGCTCCAGTTATTATTTTTCAAATCCGATAGCTTTGTGTTTGTGTGTACACACACACATGTATGAATGGAGACGTATGTGTGTATGACAGCGTGAGTGGCCTCGCCCCCTTTTTTATATAGCTCAGTTGGATGAGGGTCTGGGGACCTCATCCTGCAAAATGCCCCCTGTCCTTGACTTAGAGCATTATGAACTCTTGTAAAACTGGTTTGGCCAGAGCTGATGATGAGACCCCAAAAATGTGCATGAGGATTCTGCTGGTGACGACAACCCTGCAGTATGGCTTCCTCTTCTTTTTGAGCGCCACTGTACAATGAAAAAAATGGAAGGTTGTTGTTTTTTTAAAGACAAGAGTGGCCTATTTTTAAAATGGGCCACAGTCACTGACTTGACCTAATTGCATCAGCACATTCTTGAGGCTGACTCTCTCTGCTCTGTGAAGCGCTTGCATCTAGTTCCTCCACTGAATGCTAAACTTGCTAGATTAATTTCCTCGGGCAATTCTGGCCTTCAGACCAGTGGAGGCCATGACCAAGATGACAATTTCTTCAATGGGGATCATCTCCCCATGCAGGAAAAAAAAAATGTGTTCTTTGTCTTTCCCTGTGTCTACTTCCAAGTCATTATGCTTGCAAATAATAATAATAATAAAAATAATTCAGGCTGCAGTGCAAGAGATTTCAGAGCACATTCCCCCCCGCCTCCCATCTACATGGAGATTGATATTTTGGTAGGAAATCATAATGATGGAAGTGGCTCTGAGACAGGTTATTATTTTGTAAAATAACTTCAGTGTTATGCTATGACAAATGTTCAGTCTGGGCAAGCTTATCACCTTGCCTAACGGAAAGACCCCCCCCTCCCCTCCATGTACTGTTCCTGATGCCACCCAGAGCCAATTTTGGGAGAAACAGGGAGAACACAATGTGTGCAGTCAGGGAGGGGGGTGCCTCATTCTTGTCATCAGTAGCTTTTTTAAAATGTTGGTGAGACCCTTATTTACTTTTGCATATTTCACTGGTGAAGCAGTGAGATTTCGGAAGTTTTGCCATTGGATTTCTTCCATTGTTATTATTTTTGAAAAGTGGACTACCCATTGGTAGATTCGGTGGTGTAAAACGTACATGTCGTCATGCCTCTGAGCTACAGTGTTGTGTGAGCATTTCGTGTTTCCAAGCCCTACTCCTACATGGAATGAATGGGGAGCTTGTAGTGAATGCACAAGAGCCAGAGGGCAAGAACCTGCTAGGTAGGAACTTCCCAATTCCTCTCCACCAATCCATGAAGGAGACAGACTGGGGATGATGTTGAGCTCCCATCCTGCTGGGGACCTGGCAAGGCAATCTTCTGGCTTTTTCCAAGGCCCTGTCTTGAAGGTTCATGGAGGATAGTTCTACTTCTCTACTGTGGGCTCTGCTGGCTTAGACTCCCCTTGTTCCAAGTAGCTTTTCATACTGGGCAGGGGATAGAAAACCTTTCCAGTATGCCTTTAGCTTTTAGTGAACACCAATGATGTGCTGTTCTGTCCATTCATTTATTATTATTATTATTATTCAGACATCTGCTTCTTGGCCACAATGAAAATGTACCAGGAGATTTTAAAGGGATGGGGTGCAATGAGCTTGCATGCCTCTGGAGAGCATAGAGTGAAGAAAATTAAATTACGCATGGACACTGATGTTACTGACGTTGATTTAAGGAAGAAAGTATGAATTGTGCATTCCTTCCACTGCACAGTCTTATCATTCCTCCATTGGATGGGCTTCAAAGCTGGGCTTAGAGTTTTAATGGAAAGATTTGTATTCCTGCCCCCCTCTCTCAAGAAAATGAAGGAAGGCTCTTAAATAAAGCCTTGTCTTGTTCCATGTTTGGCAGCCAGGCACATTCGCAGTCGTAACAGCCGGGGGTGGGGGGTGGGATGAGATGGGAGAGTAACCAAACCCCCATCTACTGATCACAGGAACTGGCTAGCTGATCCTTTGATATCAGGCTACAAGAGGACAAAACAGTGTGACATGGGACACTTCCTGTCCCGAATGGGGGCAGTGATACTGGACACCTGAAACAACAAGTGCACAAAAGGTTCATAGTCCTGGTCCAGGAATGTCCTATCTGGGCTGAAGTTGTTTCTCCCGGAACCTGCATCAAGGAATCAAGTCCTGCACATAGATGTGGGAGAGAGGAATTTTTTCCCTAAGCAAAATGAATTGAGGTGGACCTGACTGGAATGTTTGCATCACAATCAGAAGATTGCTGAAGGCAAGGGTAGGGAGGCCGGATTTTTGTCTTGTAGGAGCAGAGTGACATTTTTGTCTTTGCAAAAGGAAAGGAAATGGAAGGAAAACCAGATAAATGATAAGAGTTTTGACTTCTTGTATCTGATAGAGAATAGAACAGATAATAGAATTACGGTATAGAGTGGGAAGAGACTTTTTAAAAACTGCTGGCTTGTTTCAAGAAGTTTGTCACTTTTGATTGAATTAAAAAATGCATTGAAAAGCACCAAGAATGATTTTTGCCCTTATTTGTAGATGTGGAACAGAGACATATGCTGATAGCTTCTCCAAAATGAGGGCCTTGAAATTTTGCTGAGAAATGTAATACGGACACGGGTGGCGCTGTGGTCTAAACCACTGAGCCCTAGGGCTTGCCGATCGGAAGGTCGGCGGTGACGGGGTGAGCTGCCGTTGCTTGGTCCCTGCTCCTGCCAACCTAGCAGTTCACAAAAGCACGCCAAAAAGTACAAGTAGATAAATAGGTACTGCTCTGGCGGGAAGGTAAACGGCGTTTCCGTGCGCTGCCCTGGTTTGCCAGAAGCGGCTTAGTCATGCTGGCCACATGACCCGGAAGCTGTACGCCGGCTCCCTCGGCCAATAAAGCGAGATGAGCGCCGCAACCTCAGAGTCGGCCGTGACTGGACCTAATGGTCAGGGGTCCCTTTACCCTTTACCTTTAAGCAGACTTTCTCTAGAGTAGGTCCTATTGAAATTAAGTGGACAGTTCTGAGTAAACCTGGATAAAAATGGGATGTACAAGTAATTCATGAAAGTTTACATTCCTAATTATTTTACTTGTTTATGAATGTTTATAACCTGCTTTCCATTTGACATCTTCAAAGTGGTTTGCAACAGTGGACAGTGGACTGAGCAGGCACACACAGTCTACCTAGTCACAGGTTGGATCTAGACACCTCAAAGAAGCATTTCAGTTAAACTCGTTTTAAACTTTGTATGAGAAATCGGGTTAGCAAAAACGGAACTCCACAGCGCCATCTGGTGTCACAGTATTAGAATGCATAAACAACGCATATACAAAGCGCTTTTTCTTTGCCAGTGTAGCTGAGTCTCCAGTCTTCCCACTGTGGTGAGATGTGCTGCATTACTATTTCAGTAGTGATTATTTCTAAATTTCCATCTATACAGGGAAGAATTCAACGCCATGCTCTTCTGATCATCCCATCAGCGCAAGCATTTCTGCTTACCAGAGGGGAAAGCTCTTATGCTAGTTTCCTCTAGAGTGCCAGTGAATTGGATCCAGGCCATTAATTGGCTATGCAAATTTTATGCAGATCTAGGCTCTCTCCATGTGTATGTGTGTGTGTGTGTGTGTTGTGTAAGTGATCACCCTAGCAAATCTGCATAGGAGCAGCCTATAAAGGAATACAGTGGTACCTCAGGTTACATATGCTTCAGGTTACATACGCTTCAGGTTACAGACTCCGCTAACCCAGAAATAGTACCTTGGGTTGAGAACCTTGCTTCAGGATGAGAACAGAAATCATGCAGTGGCGGTGCAGCGGTGGCAGCAGGAGGCCCCATTAGCTAAAGTGGTGCTTCAGGTTAAGAACAGTTTCAGTTTAAGAACAGACCTCCAGAACAAATTAAGTTCTTAACCCGAGGAACCACTGTAGTGGCAACTCCAGTTTTTCAGTAGCTGGAAGAACATAAACAACAGAGAAAATTCTTTTAACCTCTAGAAGTGGGATGATTACCTCTCCCCCTCCCTCTCTCCATAGATCTGTTCTCCCTTGAACTGCAGTGACTTCAAGAAATACAATAGGATGGGGATAGGAGAAGAAGATGGTATGCTGGTTTCCCCCCTCCCTGTTGACATCCAAAGGCATCTGAGGAGCATGAGGTCTTTCCTGTTTCTAAGAAAACAGTTTCCCAGGAGGACACCTGAAACAACAACCGCCTTCTTCTCTTCTCTCTGTATCTTTGGTGAGAGTCACAAATCACCTCCCCCTCCTTTTATATCCCTCTCATTTATCAAGTCAGTTTTGTGTTTTGCTTTGTTTTCATTCCTCTGTGCCAGAACAAATCTCTGTGAGAGGCAGGTGCCAGGAAGTGCAGTAATCAGAGGAATGTGTTTCTAACTTTAGTTCTTTCAACTGCAGTGACAATTACTGTGTTATTTTATTTAAATAAACACAAACCTTTTACTGGAAATGTGAATTAGCTTCTGTATCAGGAGCTGCGCGGTGGAAAGAGGTGTGTCGGTAGACACTTGCTGCTGAATGGTGGAACTGTGGCAGAGAATATCAGCGTTCCCCTTCCATTCTGGATGGCCCAAATGCCACAAGGAGAAGATTGCACCATTGTTCTCTTGTCAATGACCATGGGGACACAATAAGTTCTCCTGGGTGAGCCCCATTGGGTCAAATACAGCTGTGGCTATGGAGGAGCAATTAAGCAATTTTAAATAAATGGACAACTAGAATTCAGCAATTCTGGATATGTAATCATAGTTTTTATTAACGAGTTTCATTTCCCTAACAGGAAGGAATGGGGGGGGGAGAGACCAAGAAAATGATGTGGATTATGTGCTTGGTGAGATAATTAGCATCCTTTGCTGCAAATGTTCAAGGCCTGCCCATGTATTAAGAATTGCTGTAGAGTAGAGTTCCTTCCCCAAGTCCTTTAGCAAAGGTATGTCATGCATTCAAAAAGGAAAGGGACTTTTCTATGGTGGTGCACCCAACTTTGGAATGTCCTCACTAGAGAGACATATGTAGCACCAACATTACAGAGCCAGGTGAAGAGCCAGACATTTTAGATTATTTGTGCAGTTGGTATCGCCTTACTATTTAGTTTTAAATCTTTTTTTTAGTCTGTCTCTTATCTTGACGTGTGTTTTATGTTTGTTGTTGGCGTTTGCTTGTTGGTGTACATGGTTTTTATATGGTGTTGTGACTAACTTTATTCACACTTTTGCACACTATCCTGGAATCTTTAGATAAAGAGTAGGTATGAAATATTTCCACCAGGCTCTTTTGATTTTGATTTCTCATTCTGCCTGGTCAAGAAGTTCAGAAGCAGCCTTTGATATTCAGTAGAAGCGCCCATGTTCAATAGTGGTTGCCTCACTTAAGGGTACTTTGATGTCTTAACCAGGGCTGAACCAAGGCATTTTGCTACTTTTGACAACATGCAGAAGGCATCCAGCCATACTGGTAGCTGCATCAGCATTGGGGCAGCACCCTTCACCACACCTGACGGCAGCAGGCTAATTTAGGGGGTCGTGTGACACACAGAGAGTTCTGTCTATAATCTTGTCACCGGTCCACTTGGTGCCTGCTCAGTATCTGCTTAAACAAACACCATGGTGTAGTGGTGGCAGCACCAGCATGCATTGGCTGAGCAGAGCAACACATTCACAAGCAAGATGGCTGCTGGAGTGTGAGGCCCAGACAGGCCTCTTTGCCTGCTCAATGAGTCAGGGGCCTTTCCCAGTGGCACCATAAGTGACGTGTTGGAAGAAGACAGTCAGGACTGGAGGGACAACCAGACAGCCAAGGCCAGCAAGCAAGCTTATTGGCCTGGGTGCTGATTCTCCCAGCATCTACAGTGATACCTTGGTTCTTGAACGGCTTGGCTCTCGAACAAATCGGCTCCCGAACACCGCAAACCTGGAAGTGAGTGTTTGTGAACGTTTTTCGGAAGCCGAACATCTGATGCGGCTTCTGCGGATTCCAATTGAATGCAGGAAGCTCCTGCAGCCAATCAGAAGCCACACCTTTTGTTTTCGAACCGTTTCGGGAGTCGAAGAGACTCTGAGAACGGATTAAGTTCGAGAACCAAGGTACCACTGTACTGGCTCCTTCTGCCTAGTGGTAAGGCTGGCTTTGGATTGCTAGTTGATTATGAAATTGTTTCCTTTCCCTGCCCTGTCAGCCGCATGTTGACAGGTAGAAATCCAGCCTTTCTCAGCAGGAAGATGAAGTGCTTGTACTGGGAAAGGGCTTCTGTTAATTTCTGCCTGTTGTAAGAGGTTAAAGGCACAGGCTCTTTGCCAAAAGAGAACAGCAAACTCTATTTGGAAATGTTGTCTAATTAGACCCTTGTGTGTCATGGGAAGACTGCCCTATCTGGAGCATCAGACAGGAAGCATGATTAGATGGGAGTGTGAGCCTGTACTGCTATTGACTTCATCACTGTGGTGTTTAGGATTGCAATTTTTCTTTCTTTCTGTTTTTTTTTAAAGAATTCTGGCAGGGTTCCTGTGCCATTTAACAGCTGCATAACCATCAGAGATTCAGCAGCTGAATGAAGCTTTTCCTGACTTGGAGATGCAGTCATGGGAAAAGCGTTGGCTGCTGAATTTATACTTGCCATGCAGCTGTTAAAGGTACAGGAGCCTTGCCAGAAATAAAAGTGGCAACTTTAATTGCATTTGGTCTGTATAAAATATGGAGGGTGGTCTGCAGTTAGTACGGTTACACATTTCACTTAAGCACAATGGGCTGCTTTTATGCACATCCCATAATATAGAGACCAAGTCCTTCAGGCTTCAAGTTTCTTTTCAGTCTCTATGCACACATACTTGTAAAACTTGTTGAACTCTGTGGGCTTGCTTCTGAGTAAACAAGCGTAGGACTGGACTCCAAAAATGAAGATGAAGGTCAATGACTTTAATGGAAAAGTCATTGGATACCCAGCCAAATGGGCGGGGTATAAATAATAATTATTATTATTATTATTATTATTATTATTATTATTATTATTATTATTATTATTATTGGTTCTAACCAAGAACAGAATTACCTGTTCTCCCCTGATCAGATGGCATGGTTAACATTGTGACAGGCCTAACAGACACAATGGGGATGGTTTTGTGCCCACGCCACCCAGGTATGTTTCACCCATTCATAATGCTAGTCGACCCCACCAGCATTCTGCATCTTCTTCGGTTGCTAGGAAACGAGACAATGTGAAATGCTCAGTCATTACAGATGGGGAAGCTTTCCTGTAATTATTATATAATTTCCCACCTGGCTACTGCATCCTTTTCACCAAGCATGCTGTTGCCACTTCCTCCTCGTGATTATTTTATCTATTACTTCTATTGCACCTTTTATTGTGCTTGGCAACCAAGGAGGGAAGTTAAAATGTATGGGGGAAGAAGCCCCACTGTGAGATGCTTTCAATCTAAATTAGACTGACAGTAGTACGCTGAAAGCCATAGCTCAATGACAGATGGGGAGGTGGGTGGATTTGGGAAGGCACGGACTGAAAACAATGAAAAAGGGATGTTGGTCTCAGTTAACCTTAGTTTAGACTCTGAAAAGCAGTTCTGTGTTTCACAGTAGCTAAAAAGAAACAGACTCATCGTAAGCAGAAAAGGAATTGTAAGTTGCTAGGAAGAAAGTAAAAGTTTCCTTGTTCTCAGATAAAAGTAAGGGCTCCCAATTAATGCTCTCTGCTTTGTTAAACTAGATTTATGAGCTGTGTCAGAGTATGGAATGATGGTATATTTTTGGTTTTACACTGTAACCTGCCTTGATAACATTAGGCTGTTTAAGCAGGATACATGCAGGTGTTTGCATATTCATATTCAAGATTTTTATGCAGACTTTCCGTGGAGTTTTGAGGGTAAGTTTACAAAAACACGATAAATACAAAAATAAAACAAAATAACATGTTCAATGTATGTGTGCGTAAAATACAGTACACACATGCCCACACTACCCTAAGTAAGCGATGGGGTGGGGCTCCTGGGTGCCTGATGAAGTGCTACCCATGTGATGCTCTTTGGTGCTCTCATGCTTATGAGTGACTCTGATTCTTCATTTTGCTAATTGATACTATCATTGATCTTGCCCTGCTCGAGGAAGAGGCAGGCTGGGCAGAGTAGGTCTGACCTAGATTTGCCCCTTAGAGTACTCCATGCAGCATCAACATGGGCTGGGGACACAGGGCAAGGGATGGTGGTTCATAGGATGACAATCTTTCTCACCTGGAAGCACCTTTGTCTTGGGGATGGGCCTGGGAGGACCTGCATATGTTGCTGGGACATTGAATGGGGATGATGTTGGTGTACTACTCTCCTTACTGTCCAACTGCTCAGTGTATAGAGCACAGCATACCCCTGGTTTGGTCTTTGTAGCTTGGGAGGACTCTTAGCTGCATCACTCACTGAAGACAGTGCTTTTTCCCAGCTTTGGCTTGTATGCCAGATGTGTACATTTCTGAACAAGGATCGCTTGGCCACAGTGGTGCAACCTTTGGTAACCCAGCTCATTGCCAATTCCAGGTGCTGACCAGGTCAGCACTTCCTGTGCCTCACCCGAATCCCAGAAGAGAGATAGAGGTGGGTGTTGTCAGCATCCTGATGATATTTCGCCCCACATCCTTGAATGACCTCTCTTAGCAGCTTTGTGTAAATGTTAAAGGCATGGGGCACAAGATAGATCTGTGCACATCTGCTATAGCACAAATACCATGTGCTGAACAGGAGTTCCAAAAAGGCACAGGAAAATGAGCCCCCACCTACTTTTGTGGCCCATAGGACCCAGATGTAAATCTTGAAAAAGTTGCTAGTGTTCATGATTTTTCAGAACATCTTGTATCTAGGATGTCAGTGCTTCATAAATTAAAGGACAAAAGGAAAAGGAAAAAAACCCAACAACTCTGATATCATCCAAAAGTATAATTATTTTTTAATATCAGGCTTTCAATTTAGCTCATACTTTTATAAATCTGATTTATAACATGGAGTTGAAGGTACATGAACTTTTGCTTACCCCAGTTATCTAGCAGAATAATTCATGAGCTTTTAAAATTGTTCTCTGGTTTTGCTGCTGTTGTTACTGTGTTTCCCACTCCAGTCATAAAATAAAAGATAGAAAGGGTGTTTCTATACTCAAGAGTAGACCCATGGAATCAATAGGCTGAGACTGAGGAGAAGGCTTTGGCAGGCAGTGCTTTGGACTGGGTAGACACAACAGTTAAAGGTCCAAGAATTCATCTTCTGGTCCCTGAATGTGCAAACACTGGGAAAACACATAAACATTTCTCAAGCATTTTAACCTGCATAACATCTGCCACTTATTGCTGGGCTGGCTAATGTGCACCGGTTTTCTCTGTGTACCAATTACTAACATGATATAGTCATGCTAGTGAACAACACATTTTTTTAAGTAAGTGCATGTGGCAAATATTTAAGCCCCACCTCCAGAATTTAATAAATTAAAGACTCTATGAAATGGTGTGCTCCAGACTAGAGTATGTAGAATAGATGATCTCATATGTTCCCCCACCTGCTTCTTCTCTTTTAAAAGCTGGGTCAAAACTGAATGACAGGCAAGAAAGTTTAAGAAATGAAGTTTTCCCACTCAAACTACCATCTCCATGCTGGAGAAAGCTTCACTGGCTGAATTTCTACCTGTTCTGAAGGCAATGGAAATTCTAAACACATGAACAGTACCAGTCAAACTGGTTGTCCTAGAATAGCCATATTTTGGTAGGACATTTATTTATTTCATTCATATCCCACCTTTCCTTCAAGAGGCTCAAGCTGGTGATGTTTTTCCCCTTGGTCATTTAATCCCCACAACAACCCAGGTAAGTAGGTTAGCTGAGAGAGAGTGACTGGCCCAAGGTAACCCTGTGAGCTTCATGGCTGAGTGGGGAGATTTGAACCCTGTTCTCTCACATCTTAGACCCATATTCTAACCACTATACCATACTGGCTCTTTGGACCAAAGAAAATGTGACAGTGGGATATCGGGTCCTCCCTTAAAGAGGGGACGTATTGCGGTGAGACCTGGACAACCAACATCCTGTGTTGTGGGTGGGTACATTCGGTAAGCCACAACAGCTGATTGGTAGGTCCCTCAAAGCTGGGTACAATCTGGCCAATGGGAAGCAGTCCAAACAGTTTGAGGGACCTACCGTATTTTTCGCTCTATAAGATGCACCAGACCACAAGACGCACCTAGTTTTTGGAGGAGGAAAACAAGGAAGGAAAAAAAATTATCAGAAGCCAGAATAGCAAGAGGGATCGCTATGCAGTGAAAGCAGCAATCCCTCTTACTGTTCTGGCTTCTGTGATAGGTGCGCAGCCTGCATTCGCTCCATAAGATGCACACACATTTCCCCTTACTTTTTAGGAGGGAAAAAGTGAGTCTTATAGAGCAAAAAATACAGTATTTATGCCCATTCAAGTGACCCAGAGCTTCCTCTTTCGGCACGGGCATTCGGAACACCCGCCTACCTCTCTCTACTTTTAGGGCTTGTTGCGCTTGACCTTGCTATGCCGTCGTGTGTCGTCTGTCATTGGGACAGGGGCACGGCAGAAATTTCCCCCACTTGGCTGATTGGCTGTTGCCATTTGGGTTTCGCCTGCCGCGTAGCAAATCGTCACAACTTGTAAGGTTGCGGATAGGCTCTGGTTCAGGTGATAGGGATGGGAGAACGCTCTCGCCATCCCTATGTGAAGGGTATTCCACTTCAACTGAAGGGTATTCCACTTCAACTGCTGTGAGTGGGTTGTGCCCGTGCCTGAGTCCAGGGGGATATTTGGGTGACGGAGTGAGCCCGTGCCCGGCTTTCCTCTTATCCAGGTGTTCACCCTTGGCTGACCTATGCTGGTGCCCTGGTCAGCGTTACCTGCATGGCAGGGAGCTAGTCAAACCAGAGCCTATGCAACTAGTCACTTTCTGTAATCAATAAAGTTGTGGCCTAAATTCTGCCAAAAACCAAACCAAAATTTGAGTCAAGTGAGAATTTATTTAGGGGGGAGGTTCCTGGGTCTGAACACGCAAATATATATCATTGGATTAATTTCAAAAACTTAATTGCAGCTGTGGTTGGGGTGGGTGGGTGAAAGGAGAGCAAATCCAGTTGGGTCATGATACAGAAAAAGAGAGAGATCAAGCCTTCCCACACTTAAGTTTACTGATAAAAATTAAACCCCCTTTCTCTAATGCTATGGTTCTGATATTTCCTCTTCTTGCCCTCCTGTCATTAAACTTCTTTAAAAGACAGCAAGAGATCCAGTTACAGCTCTTACTTTCACATGCAGTTATTTCATATGTCATCATGTTAGTAATCTCCCACATCCACTACCTGCTTCAGAGAAACATTTTCAATCCTATGTTAGGTCCTACACATTTTTAGGTCCTATGTGTTGAGCTTCTGAGCAGAGCTTAGTGGTGATTAAATGCATGTTTTGTGTGAAAGGTCCTAGGTTTAATCTCCAATTAAAAGGATCTTATGGAAGGCTGGGGAGGCCCTCTGCTTGAGACCCCGGAGGGAGAAGGCAATAGTGGACTGTCACGGCCCGATTTATCATAAGATAACTTTTGTGATCAGAAAAAGGCTGTGCAAATTTTGTTCCCCCAAAAGCTGGAGAGAGAAAAAATAAGGGTTGTAAGCTCTTTATTGACAAATAAGGTGGTCAAGATTTTTATTATTATTGTTTTTGTCCTTTTTCTTCCTCTTCTGTTGGTATCAGCTTTCAGCTCTTCTGGTTTTCACATCCTGTTGAGGTTGCAGTTCATATGAAATAGCAAGATCATCAAAGGGAAGATCATGAATTTAAAAACTGTTTTATGACATGTCTTCAAAGTGCCTTTTTAAAAGTTCAAAGGACATTAAGAAAGGAGGGGATGAAAAAAAATCAAAGGAAGATGGGGAGGAAGAAAAGAAAATTAAAGCCTCAAAGGATCTTGATGGTGTGTTTTCTGGAACACTTTCAATGCCAAAAATCAAAAGTGTTCACAGCAAAGGGCTTTCTGTTCATGTATAATCAATGCAAGGAAAACAGGGTTGCTTTCTCTCTCTCGCCCTCCCACCCCAACTGGTTTTTTTTGCATGTAGAGATTTCAATACAGGGGGGCAGGCAAGCCATCTCCATGATGTTTCGGCTAACTGGCAACAGGCATAGGCGTAGCCAATGGGGGGAGGCAGTGGGGCACCTACCCCCTCCATCAAGTAAAACCACAGAAATACTTAACTAACTGATCCATTTATTATTATATGGGAGAGACTGTGAAGGTCCCAGAACTTGATTTAACGGGAGGGAGATAGTGAGCATAAAACTTATTTAATACATTTCTATTCTGCTTTTGGCAGGTCAGCTGATAATCTGCAGTGTTACTTATTCATTTATTGCCAGCCTTTTTCCAAACGAGCCTTATCAGTGCGAGCCCTGCATAACACAACAAAACTTTTTCTTCTTTCTTCTCCCCTGCATGCCCCCATACCCATGAAATTGGCTTTGCAGGGTTATACAGCTTCATCAACCCTCCAGATGTTTGGGACTGCAATTCCTATCAGCCCTAGACAGCACAGATGTGGAGGGCATGAGAGTGACAAAGGCTGCAATTAAACAAACATTAGTTTCTTTAATCATTTGAGTTTTAGCCAATTAATTTACTGCATCTGCCTATTAAATTTGCATAAACTTGCACATGGGAAAGAAGATTATGCACACATGCTATACAGCAGGCATCCACTTCCTGTGTGTGATAGGATAATGTCTCTTTCAAGGTGACCATTGCCACCTGCAGTTTTTATTTTTTTAATACAAAACAATCATTTATTGAAAAATGGGACTTGTTTAAATTTTAAAAATGCTTTTACTATATAAGCTTATAAAAACTGCAGGTTTAAAGAATCTGCTGCCCAATTAATCAGAGCACCTTTTTAGTGATTTAATAGTGCAATCCTATATATGTTTGCTTAGAAGTAAGCCTCATGGCATTCCATGGAATGTACTGCCATGTGAGTGTGTATATAGGACTGCAGCCAAGAACTTCTTTAATTGATCAGCCTTACTAATTAATAATTTTTCTTTGCTTATTGCATATATTAGTTGTTTTGCCATTTCTTTTGTTGCTTAGACATGTCTGTGATCTGAAGCACAGCTTTTGCTATAGAGCCATAATATGTAATTCTTCCCCTCACTTTGCCCTACCACCCTACACAGTACTAAACATGCATACAGCCAGATGGGCTGGGTATAAATAATAATTATTATTATTATTATTATTATTATTATTATTATTATTATTAATACATACATACATACATACATACATAATTTTACTTGTATATCACCCCCACAGTTCAAACCATGCTCAAGGTGAAAAAATACATAATTACAACATAGCAAAAGTAGTCATAAACAATAAATAAAACACCAAGAGAATACACAACCAAACTGAACAATTTCCACGTAAATCATAAGATCTGTTTTCTTAAAAGCAAACAAAAATCAATAACAAAAATAATACCCTCCCCCAAAATAAAACAATACCCCTTAAACAGTATTCCAGCCAAAGAGTCTATTCAGCAGCCTCAGCTTTTGTAGCTGGAGTCAGTCAGGGGCCCATCATCCCAGGTGTCCCCTACCATTTCATAGAATTATAGAGTTGGAAGGGATCCCAAGGGTCATCTAGTCCAACCCCCTGCAATGCAGGAATCTCAGCTAAAGCATCCAACATCCTTCTTTAATTCTGGTGCCCAGCATTGGATGGAGTATTCCAGGTGTTGTCTGAGGAAGACAGAATAGGGTGGTACTATTACTTCCCTTGATCTGGACACTATACTTTTGTTGATTTGTAATCAAATTGCCCCATATGAATAGGGTAGTTTTGAGCAGGACCACACCAAATGTCCTCTGGTTTCATCTCCCTCCCTATCCTCCAGCAATTTGCTTTTGAATTCATTTCTAAAATACTGTATAATTTAAACAACAAAACATTGGACTTGGATATGTACCTTTATGGCACCCCACTCCATATTTTTTTAACCTGCTAACAATGCTTCCCTACTTCTGGAAGGGCTGTACACAGATAGGAGATTATTAGTTGTGGGTTTGGGTTTTTTTCTGCTTAATTAAAAAAAAAGGTCCTTAGGAGGATTGATCCAATGATTCACAGGTGCTTAAAACATTAAGTAAAGAAAATGCAATATATTAAGGTCAGGGAGTCCTTTTCCTTGCAGGTAAAGGATGTAGTTTCCCCAACAGAGGATATATCACCTACTTAAACTAATAATATCTGGCTTGCTCAGACGCTTGGTCAGGTTTTACCACTCATCCCTAATATAAATGTGGAAATCACTTGGCTGTCAAGATTACCAATAAATGCAGAAGAATAAAATATCCTGGAGTCTTACTAACTCAGCAGTTTCCAACAATGTGTTCTGAGCGAAATGTTTTCTAATTATAGAAAATTATTTTTGCAAACATGTTCCTCGGAAGGGATTTCTTTTTTTGCAGTCCAAGAACAGGAATGGAGTAGGATGCTGAGAGGTCTTGGGGGACAAAAATCCTAATAAACTGCAAATAAACTTACTCCCAGTATAGAAAGTTGTCCAAAAGTCTGTTTGAAATAAAGGATTGATTACAGTAATTCATTTAAAAAGTAAAATTGAGTACTGGTACCACAGACTTAACTGGAATCTCTAAGCGGCAGATTTGTCTACCTTTCCTAATATCAATGCTACAAGTGAAACACATATTTCTGAAAAGAATAAGAATGCCACAAACTTACATCTATTATAATCATTGAAGTAATAAATATCCTGTTAAGAAACATATAGCTCAATAATAATGAGGTGTAATGTTTTCCTGTTCAGTTTATATTCTCTTCCATAACAATAATCTAGATTAAGATTTTAAATTTTAGAATCTATGAACTCTTCCAGTCAAAGTTAACTCTTGCATTCTTACATGTGTCCCACTGAAATCAATGAGTGATATCCAACATTAGTCATGTCCAGACTGAAGTCAATTGGTTTCGTCTCATCTGCTCTGAGTGTGACTAAAATTGCTTATCACCCAAAAGAATTAAAAGTATGTAACCTTTGCCTGGATTCTGAACACAAATCCGCAACCGTCACTTTTCTAACCAATAAAAGAGAAGGTTGTTTTGGGTTTTGATATTTGTGGATTGGCTCCAATGGGATGCCACCCTTCCTGAGCCACCTCTGCACGGCTTTGCAAAGCAGCTCAGGGAGGGCAGCATAGAAGTAAGGACACCATGCGCCCTTCGATCGCAGCCTCAAGCCCCCCACCCCGGTTTGGGGACCACAGGTTCCCCAGCCCTCTTATTAGCCGAAGCTATAGTGTGGCTTACAAAGATAGTAACAATAAATAAAGCCGTAAATATCAATAACAATGTTAAAAAATGTTTAAGCACTGCACTTCAGGTACAGAGTCTATGAGAAGGATCCACAAAAGCCATCCACTGTTTTTATGTTCCCCTCTTCTCTATTTTGCAGCCATGCAATCTCCATCAAACTCCAGGAAGACCTGGGAGCCCAATAATTGCATGGTTCATTGGTTGTCCTGTCCTGTTCCTGGACAGCAAATTTTATGATGGTGATTAAAAAATTGTTGTAGATCGTACCATGAATTTTAATTAAGTCTTCTGCCCGTATCTTAACTTTTCTAACACCCGTGATTTAGTTTGCCGTGTTATCTCTATGTAAGCTGCTCTTTAGTACATCGGTTAAGAACTAATGAGAGGCTCCTATTTCTTTCCTTCTTTTTTTTAAAAAAAGAAATAAAGTTACTTCAGCTAATTATACAGCCATCCATTTAGCTGATCAAACATGTACCGTTTCAGCAGATAGGGGACCCTGCCACAGCAGAGCCGTTCAATAGTCCAGCAATATCACATGACTCAGATTGTATAAAGAGTACGAATGATTTCCGCTCACAGATATATAATGGAGGTATCTCTTTACAAAGCCCCTACTTCAGGCCAGCTGAATGCCTTAACAGTGCCTCAGAAACCCTGCAGCCCTAATCCCTTTAGCAACAAAGATCTGTTTCTTTGCTTAGCATGAAGTAGGCCTCAGAGGCCTGTGTGTGCCTTGGCCTCTAGGCCAAAAGCCTCCTGTTTACAATTTCCCTATTCCTGTTTTTAATGTTGTTCTGAGAGGAGCCACAAAGGGCTAGTTTTGTCCATGAGGAACAAGGGAGCTATTAGAGAGGGCCGGAGGAAGGAAGGAAGGGAGATCCAAAAGGAGCAGCCCAGGAGGGATTAGCATACACAGCTGTTCCCTTAGGGAGTGCAGCTTTATGCATTTTATAATTTCCCGCTCATTTACATTTTATTATCTTACTTCCTGGTTTTCCTATCTCATCCATTTTTTTACAGTATCATCTGCCCGTTTTACTGGATTGGATTGCTAAACTTTAAAAATTAGTATGCTATGCGATTATTATCAGTTAAATTCTCAGGGTGTTTGAGCTGCCCTGGTTATTATAGAAATTATACAGGTTTTGGTGTTTCTCTCCTTCTTCTTCACGTTGGCCATCAATCTCCACTTATCAGGACCTGTCACTTAAACACACATACATGCACATACAAGTCTGCACATAACACTCCACATTTACCAAGACTTGATGAATTTAGATCAATTAGTATGCAATAATGCCAGTTAGATAGTAACCAAACACAGATGTTGGCTCCTGCATTGCTATACTTTGTTTTGGTCTGTTCAAGGAAAAGCAATCATTTAAAACTTTAAATATTGGCATATATGATATTACATTATCAATATAGTTTTATTTAGTAATACAGTACTGGATTTTACATCACTGCTCTGCTATCAAAACATTTCTGGGGAACAGAAACAGTCCTATGGTGGTAGGAGAAATTACGGTAAGTGTTCAAACAGCACTGGTGCTACTATGTCACAAGAGACTGTACAATCCTACCATGGTTTTGAGATCTTCTTTTAAGTGAAGAGCATGACTTTTGAAATTATAACATGAACCAGATGTAAGCAAGATTTCACCAGCTATGAAGAGGAGAATAAATGAACAAGCCTCTTTTAGATGTAATGCTAAACCATGGCAAGCCTTGGAATTGCACTTTTTTCATGTGCAAAGGGGGAAATGAGATGCTTCTGGCTTGCAACAAACCACTTTCCTGTTTTGCCTGAATATGTGGAATTGTGACTTGTACAAACTCTTGTTTTGTCACAGGGTATCAAACCAGGATCAGATCCTATTTTGTGAACAAACTCTGGTTTCCTATCAACTGCCTCATTCTGATTTGATACCTGGTTTGTGAGCTAATAGCTTCACTTATTCAAACAAAGCAGCACAACGCACTGACAGAAACATCTAATCTCTCCCCTTCACACACAAAGGTGAAAGAA